>NW_020654878.1:9288459-9473081 GCF_003589595.1 Hyposmocoma kahamanoa
CAATGTATACGCTTCTATAACAAGATTCCGGTTGATATACAAAATTTGCCTTTCACGAGGTTTAAAACTATAGTGAAACAAAAACTTTATACTAAAGGTTATTATACAACTTCTGCGTACTTGGATGACAAAAATCCGTGGTAGTAACCCGTTTAGCTCATGGAGGTAGTCTCGATCTCTGATGTTTCAAATAAAAAAAATATATTGTAAATGTTATTTACAAAGAGCAACCCCTAGAGTTTCTTGCTCATTCTTCTCAGGGGAATCTGCCTTACGAATGAGCGGTAGAGTTTAACTATTGTGACGATTTCAAGTGTAACAATGCTTACCTATGAAATAAAGATTATTTTGAATTTGAATTTGAATTTGAATTTAGTCTCAATTAAATAAGTTTGACGAATAAAGTTGCTAGCCGACAAACGCACTCTCAGTACATACATAAAACTTTTTTTAAATTAATCTTTACAGCACAGGAAAAAGCACAGAATACATTTAATAAAATGAAAACACAAACAAAAGATACTTATTTCTATAATAACTTTTGTTTTTTTGTATTAATTTTCATTGAATATCATGAAGTTTTACTACCATGATATTAACTTATTTTGTGACATTACTCCACTAGCTTCTTATTATTATTAATACAAAGTTCGAACAAAAAAAAGATAAAAATGAAAAGTCTTTCGATCTCACAGGATTTGAACCTGCGTAGAGCGGTGGCTCTAGTTTGGCATACAGACATAGGTTCAAGTCCTGTCAGATCGAAGGAATTTTTCTTTGTGTTCGCTCTTTATATTAATAATTATAACAAACTTTTGATTTTTAATTTGATTGAATCCACTAGTTTGTTATAATTATTAATACAAAGATCGAATACTTAGAAAAAATCTTTAGATCCTGCCGGATTCGAACCAATGTCTTCCAGTAAAACTTTTGTTTGTTAGTGTATGTTTTGCTTAAGGTATGAAGAGTTCAAATATTTGATTTTGAAATTTATTTTAGTATTATAGACACGCGTACAAGAACTTACATTAAAAAAAATTGAACCTAAACGAAGTTAAAGACCACCACTGGTCTGGCTAACATAATGACTAGCATATCGACTAATACATGTATCATAGTATAGACTTCCCGCTACAACGTATTCTAACAACTACTTTGCCTAATGTGTAAAATTAAGCAATAAATTTCTTCGTTTTTATTTCACTATCGACCTTGGAAAGGCAAACGTAATATGAAATATTCCTTAATTGCGTGTGCTGAGTAATAGACAGTAATTTTGACTTCATAATTGAACAATACATTATCGAAGATTTTTGTAACGAATATGGGTCACTTAAGTAAAGTATTATTTGAAACAATAGACGTACTTAACTGGTGCATTGATCATAAAAATAAGGAAGACGCTGCTGTCTGTCTCTATACATTTTTTCAACACTTACAACAGGATCATGTTGATGATGAGTGGAGAAGGACACGGGTCTCATCTCAGAGGAGATGGCCATAGTCCGCCACGCTGATCCAATGCCGGTTGGGGATTTCACACGTTTTCTGAGGGTTCTGAACTTTCTTCTACCTGCAAGTTCATCACGATGTTTTCCTTCACCGAATAGCACATAGTAAATTTCAAATAAAATTTCGCACATTAGGTCAAACATTAGGTTACCACGGCTGTTAATATAAACAAAGATAGAGCGAATCTATTCCTAACCAGGAATCAAAAGGCAACCGTAAGATGTACTTACTGCTGTTGGGATCAAAATTTCGATAATATGTCATGTCGTAATCAGTCACAGTTCTATTTATTACTAACTACAACCAATTTTACATGGTCTCTACATCTTCCCGCAATCTTCAAAATAATATGAAATATTGTAACAATATATAAACATTAAAAGGTCTTTAGATACCGGTAGCAGTGAGCTAGTCAGTGAGGTCAATAGAGGTCCAGAGATATGCCTATGTGTGACAAAGATATGCGCTGTCGTTATGTTTCTCCTCGTAATAAAAAATAAAATAATTGATTAATTAATTTACATTGTTACTTTGTATACAAACATTCGGGATTTGATAAGAGTTCTTTGATTATTTGTTACACTGATGCTTTCAACGTATGTAAACATATAAAAATGTAAAAACCATTGTGTAATTTTTACGACTGTACATTTTGTACATATTTGTAACTTGCTAGTGTTACACTATATACAATATAAAAAGTTTCTTTCTCTTATATCGGGACTTTAATATTTTGTCTTAGTCTTTTGTTTTATAATACATAACATATTGTTGTTATATTTGGGGCCAATGAACAAAATATTCTTAATAAGTAGAACATGAAATTTTAAATCGTAAAGTATAAATATTTGATTTTGAAACGCCGTGTTACATACACGGCGTTTCAAAATCAAATGCTTTGAGAGATGATAGTACCCATCATTGTTAATAAATTCTACAAGAAGGAAACCTCAGTTAAGTGCCGAAAAAATATCAGCGCGTCCACAGAAAAGTTTGAAGCTACTCGACCCAAATGTATCGAACAGCTGGTTTTTCTTTCGCGATCGCTTAAGTAGAAGTTGTTCTCATTGAGGAATCCTGCTACCTAAAATATATATACATGATTTTGCCGGGCGAAAAGTTCAAAAGTAACTTTATGTATGCGTGGAACGGTGATCAGTAGCGATCACCGCAGCTTACTTGTCAATCAAGGGTGTTTCAGATCTAGGTCATATGTTTATTGAATCAAAAGGTTTTCACAAAAAGAATGCTAAAAAAGTAAGGGAAGGAGATAGTTAGGGGATAAAATATCCGCTTCCGAAAAAAACTGTTTTGGGACTACGAATGCTTAAATTTTGTTAATAGTGTCGGAGGTGGATGTCTATATTCTTAGTCTACTCCAGTAAAAGAAGTGATAATATTTATGTAAGTATATAATATTATGAAATTTAAGTATAGACCAGTTTCGCAATTCTGTTTATCGTCCATTTTGCATTATGTACTTTTGGTCTGAAATTTTGTAATCAGTTCCAACTTTCTATACACAGCAATTAGTCCAGAACTTACCACATAACATGCACACTGGTTATTAATCATCATAAAGTACTATATCTACGACAACCAGTCCATTAAGCGAGGTCGATTTTAAATTAGTTGTCATATCAAGTAGGCGCCGAATCAACATTAAGTAAAATTTATTGGTACACTCAAGACCTCTGTATAAATTATTGATTTGAGAGTTTACTGGAATCTAATTAAGTGGTAAGTCAAATAACGACGATGAAGTGACACGAGCTAACAAAAAAATGGTGTGTCCGAAGTTTGTGACTTAATACAGCTTGAAACGCAAGTTTCATAATCAATAGTGTTGATAATAGTGTCCGTATTAATTAATTTCCAAATGCAATATTCTTTTTTTCGTTACTTGCTGAACAATCTTGTTTTTGTACTATCAGCAAACTATTCATGTTGCCATTTTAAAGGTTTTTTACCGTACAGGCAACGGCTGTCAATTGTGGCAATCGCAAAAAAGGCTGTTTGTGTCTTGTCAACCAATGACATTTAAAGGCCAGATTATATTTTTATTAAAAACAAACATTTATCACCAAAAAAGTTAGCAAAGTAAAAGACAGGGCTACCTACAATTTTCACTTGCTAAATTTGAAAGTATGTGTAGATAATGCTTTTTAAAAATTATATTATCTAATTTAAAGAAATATAAAGTAAAATGACATTAAGAATAAATTCGAACATTGTATATTTTGCAATTAATAAATGTATGCCAATTGCTTGTGCAACACGCCGAACTATGTACATTGGGCGCACTTTAAGTTTCCGGAACTGGCTACTTACATAATCAAAATTTAAAAAGTAACTACAACATTTAAAAATGAAACTCTTTGGCTGTAGAATACAGTTTGTTTCATCTGATTGTCACTTCTGTTTACATTGTGGCGTCATTTTAGAATGTATGGTTGTAGACCAAACCATACATTCCACCAAGGATTTAACTCGTGAAATATTTCGTAGGTATGATTTTCTACGACTTTAAGTGTAATTTAACAGCTCAGCGGAGCTTTGCTCGGCTTTAAATTGCTTTTGGCGATGAAGCTGCTATATATTATATTATAACTGGTTTGCAGAATTCAAACGCGGTCGTGTAAATCTCAGTGACGAATTTCGTGATGGTCGCCCGTCCACTACCGTGAACAACAAAAACATCAATGCTGTGCGCCGTATGATAAAAAAAAGACAGGCATGTGACATATCATGAGATTCAGGCATCTTTAGGCATAGGCAAGAGTCAAATACAATCAATACTATACAAACATTTGGGTGTGAAAAAGCTGTGCTCTCTGTGGATCCCACACAAATTGATTGAAGCTCAAAAAACGGATCGCGTCACTTGGTGCAATGCCATGCTTGCCAGCTTCAACGAAGTGGCCGTCAAATTTGGTGTGGGACATAGTAACAGGTGACGAAACATGAATTTATAGTAAAGATCCCAAAACAAAGCAGCAATCGAGAGTATGGGTCTTTCGAGATGAGTAGAAACCAACCAAAGTGGCGCGCGTGCAAAGTGCCTGATTGCTACTTTTTTAAATAAAACTGGACACGTGGCTACTGTTGCTTTGGAGAATCGTTGTACCGTGAGTAGTGATTGGTACATGAGCAGTTGCTTGCCGGAAGTTATTGACAAACTCCGTAAAAATAACCGTAAACACCGTATCATCTTGCACCACGATAATGTCAGTTCTCACACGGCCAAACAGACAAATGAATTTTTGAAGATGAACAACGTTGACCTTATGAGCCATCCCGCGTACAGTCCCGACCTTGTGACTTTTATTTATTTCCAAAAATTAAGAACCAGTTACACGGTCAACGATTTTCATCACCTGAAAAGGCTGTCGAAGAGTAGGTATGAAAAATATGTTTCAGAGATTGCCACGGAGGAGTGGCATAAATGTTTTCAAAATTGGTTCATTCGTATGAAAAAGTGCATTAACGCTAACGGAGAATATTTTGAGAAATAACAAATTCATTTCTGACCATTTATAGTATTTTTTTCTTATTCATTCCGGAAACTTATAATGCGCCTCACGTATATGAGTAATCTGAAATAATGTAAACTATATTTACCATGTATGCTTACAAATAAATCTCTCTATGTTTTTGTCACTTTACCATCAGTAAAAAATCAGTTGTACAAATAAATTATTTTGGTTTGTAGTCATGCCTTACGTCAGTAAACAATATTTAAACAAATTTAACCTACAATATATTGTATACGTAAGATTTTGCACAGTCAAATTGAAATGCTAGTAGATTCAAATACAAAAATACGACTACCCCGTTTAAAAGTGAAAAAGGAGTGACTAGAATAACCATCCAAGGAGCTCACTGCATGACTTTTAAATTTTATAATATGTTTATGTGATAGATAAACAAATTACAATTGCTTCTGTAGTATTTACACACTTCTCATTCGTAAGACAGATCCGGTTATGGCGAATTTGTAATGGCGAGTGTTTTTTTTTTTAATAAACATTTGTTCACATTACAATAATCATTATAAATTATCATAGACTACAACATCTTGAAAAAGCTAAACGAATGTTTGTAATGGATTTTTTCTTCAAGTTGTCAGATTATCAAGCTCTTAGGTGTACAATAATATTTTTTTTAATTTCTAGCAACAATGTTTTTAGTCCTGTCAAATATTAGCTGTGTAAATTTTACACATGAACCATCGAATAAGTACGAAAATCAAGACATTTTGCAAGTGCTATTTTATACTTACTTCACTTACTTGCAAAAGTATTATTATTATTTTTAATCTTGAACAATTGATTCAATAAATATTTTAACATAAGAAGCAAATTAATTGTATATACCTAAGCATTTAGCACGAATATTAACCAAAAGAAATGTATACAAAATTTTGCTAAAACTTTAAATTGCAAAGGTAGTCAACAATTACTATTTGAACAAAGAAAATCCTCATTAAAACCGAGGCGGCGGCTAACTAATTACAGGCACTAACTAACTGAAAACTAAACTTTGTACCATGGAAGTAGTAGTAATGGAAAAGGCTGGCATTTGTTATCAATTATGATTCAAAGGTATGCATGCACCTGCATGTGTAGGTTGTATATCACATGCACTTATTATATATAGAGTAGATACTATTTATACCTCCACCATGTATTGATATTTATACATAGTTCAGGACTAAATTAGGAATTTATTATTCTTTTGCTTTAGATGCCTATTAGGGAAATACTTATTCATAATTAATTAATTATCCGAGTATTTAATTAATTATTCGCCGACCTCTGTGGTCGAATGGCTTGCACACCGGTTTTCATGATGTGGTCATCTCTGAGGTCCTGGGTTCGGTCTCCGGCAGGGTCAGTGTAGAAGAACTAACTTTTGTATATTGTCTAAGGTCTAGGTGTTTGTGGTGCCGTCGTTGTTACCGATTTCCATAAAACAAGTGCTATAGTTACTTACTTTGAGATAAGAGCTATATTGTCTAATATTTATTTATTATCTATTACTTATATAAGTAAATATACTGTTGTCGTTATATATGTTGTTGTAATCAGTGTTGTTGGTGTGCAATAATAAGCTATCTACTTGATCACGAATTGTGAATTAAATCAGGTTAAATATGTCATTATGGAATTGCACTCGTTGACGGGATTGAAAAAAAGAAATTCGAAATATGTAGTTCATATCTAGCAAAAACTATTCTTACATCCTAGATTCTCCAGTACAACCTAGAGTCTACAATAAAACTAAGACAATAAACAGTGTAGGAAGAAAGAAGTTAAGGGAAGACATTCAAAAAACTTACCCATCTTAATGAGCACCCCATAAATAGATTCATGTATAATTTATTAAGTCGCTTGTAGTTTTTTGGCTTATCTCGTGACTTTAAGTTCTGACTGCAGTTATTTTGCCTGATTTTTTTCTGAATTAAAGTAAAATTGTTTAACAAATGTATTTGAAATTGTGTTCAATAAGTTAAGCAAACAGACATAGACTACTTTAAAATTAAATATGAGGCCATATAGGAGAGAGTTGCTGAAACATATTTATATACCTACATATATGCAATTCACACGCTTCTATTTAATTAGATTTTTAATTTTAATTTTTGTTATTTGTCCTTGTTTCTGTTAGATATTTCACGTATATCATCGGTATTTTATAAAAAGGGCGACAGCGCCATTTCGAAAAATTTTTCAGGGGAGCACATTTTAGTTTTTCACGACTGTTTTAAAATGTTTACATCCTGTTTTAAATTCAAGTTTAAAACTTACACTTAATTACCTACAACCAAAATTGAGTTTAAAAAAAATAAGTACGCTAAAATACTTGTTTAAACCTAAAACAAATCCCCTCAAAAATTTTTCGAAATGGCGCTTTCGGTTTTTTCTGCAAAAGATCGACGACATACTTACATATTTTTATGACACCAAGTGACGGACAAGACCACATGACGAACAAGTCGTGCACCAGTATAGAGCTTTAAAACGCAAAGATCTGAAGCACACTGCCACTGCCGTCTGTCATCCTGAGACATAAGTTGACAAATCTCATGTGCCTGTAATTTTACCAGTACAACCCTTCGAACCCGGAACGCTGTAATCAGTAATGCTGACATTACTGCTGAGCGGCAAAAATAGGTAAGGTGGCAGTACTTCCCTAGACGAACCTTTTCACTAGGAGCACTACTGCTACTAAAATTTTTGTCGTAAAATGTTGTCGTATTAACTGACTAACGTTAATTCCCTGTAGAATGCTTCTAAATGGGAAACAAACGTTATTGTAAACACAAAAAGCTAAAAAGACAAAACTATAATAATTTTACGCCAATAAGGTGTAGGTATATTTGTAAATACAAAAAAAAAAGATTACAATAAAAACATATGCAAACAATTCACTAAGTATTATGTTAAAATCTTGCAGAGTTTTCGATTGATTGTAAATAATTTTAGCATTAAAACATTTAATTCAATAATTATTTTATTGGAGACTTATTCTTTATAATATTAATTAACATACGCAGTCGCCTCTAAAATGATTACAATAAATATCAGCCTTATTGGTTTGGTGTATATTGACACCTTGAAATGTTTTCAAGTACGTTTAGGTACGTTGTTTTGTTTGTAAGAGTCTATTGGTATGTCATGACCTTAAATGTTAACACGCTGTTTACATAGTTAATGGCAAATTATGTCATGAACAGTTAATTTTTGATAGATTATGTCATTGTTCTATTGACGCTTATAGATTAATGAATTGGAATCGTTGCCTCCAAATGCACCTGACTTGAAATTCAATTGCCGTTGACCTAAAATGTGTTATTTATGTTAGAGTACCTATTCGCGTACTTACAAAGTAGGGATCGTTCAAAATACTACGTCAAAATTAGAAACGTGTTTGACACGTGTGAAGAATTAGAAATTCCATCCGGAATTTAAATTTTAATAAAATATGGCGTGTTCGTGTATTCATACGTCACATCAATGCTTGTTTCCACGGCCTCTGTGCTCGCAATTTACGTCTCTCCCGGGAGACGAAGAGTAATGTTGGCGTAGGGAAAAAAAGTAAAAAAAATTGCAACGAGTCGGTCGACAAGTTCAGCCAATTATAACTGACAAGCAGCGCAGGCGCGGCCGCCCGCTCAATTTCAAGCCTCCAGTACTTTCTGTACTCGGTTTTTTGCTCTTAAATTAACGCTAACTAAACCGGGTGTTATAAATTTTTTCTTTCAATATTAATCTGTTTTACGAACGTTTCAATTAATTGGTGAGCTTGTTTAAAGCTGTTGGGCAATATAATTGCTATTTATTGTCTATTGATATCTTTATGTCGACAATAAACCTCCCGAGTAATAAAAACCAAGCACTATACATTAGCTCCATAGTTGCATTCTTTCGTGCTGACAATTTAATAAGTAAATATCACAAAAAAAGAAGATATTAATAATATCTAATCAAAAATGTAAAATTAAAATGATTCATTTTTTGAATTCTATTACCTGCCCAGCTTCATTACAGGTTCGTTCGAAAAGTAAAAAAGTGGCACGGTTTGAATCATGGCGTGCGATCCTCATGAAATATTACGCCTGCGCTGGCACCATAAAGCAAACGGCGTGGCATGCCCGATACATAGATAGCGACACTGCGAGAACCGACAGACGTAAGAGAACTCGCCTGCTCCGAACGCAGAATACAGGATGGTTCCGATCTCTACATAATATGGCGTGAATTTCTGTGATTTAAAACCTTTAGAGTGTGCGATTTTTGCTTTCGTAATACAGGGTTATTTGTAAAATGCTAACAACCTCGCAGGTCTATATTACTAACATCATAAACAATAACTTTGGTTCCATGACTTTGAATAATTCATCAGATTTTGCTTTCGTACAAAAAAAAATTAAATAAATCGCTTTAAACGACGATAACTCTGTGCGGTAACAGGAGAAAGCACCCATCGCCAAATTTTCTTTTTGTGAATGTCTGTACACGGGAGGCGTTGTTAAAAATACACACCTAAAAAATGTCAGATAATAGGTACAAGAAAAAAATTGCTTTTGATAAATATATTACGTTTTGTAAAAGTCTTGGAACAACCACTGTTGTGCATTTTACAAATAACCATATAAGTACATAGTGTAGGTACCTATATCGTCATATGATAGAGTGAATACATCACCTGAGATTTCTATATCATTTTTCAGGGCGAAAATAAAAACGTGGTGTAAAATGTAATAAACGCAGTAACGATTAGTTTAATTTAATTTGTTAAATTATACCTCTTTCAGTACTATATTCCTTTAACAATATATTTGAGCGAGAGCGATATATAAGAAGTTTATTAGTTTTTCTTCTACAAAAATCAGTAAAAACGAACTATGTGAAAACGTGTATGCGATGCTTTTACTCTAAAGCGACGATATAGTGATGTCTTCAAGCACAAAATCATAATCATGCTTAATCATAACATGAAAAAACCCAATCTCCAACCTCTGTCGTTTAAGACACATTGTCTAACACACGACTCTAGATTGTGATGCCATTCGGCGTAAAACCGTAGTAAATAGCACCAACAATCACGCATGAAATAATATACTTTGTTGTAATGATTCACTAATAAACTTTCGATAAATTGAGATTTATAAAAATGGAGCCACCTGTGTGCAACTCCCACATATTTTACTCACCAACACAGCGACGTAATGAAGCAATTATATATCGATATTTTTATGCATAAAATACTTGGCGGGTACCTGACCGGGCGAGAACGTTCGGAAATAAGAAACAAAACAAAAGAGTGTGGTTATTGTTGGCTCGGGTAGGTGTGCCGTCTCGGTTTATCGAGCTTTTAACCCGACGCGCGACACCGAGCGACATCGACACGATTTATCGCCTCACTAGCACACTATTCATTCGTATTTCCCCAACAGAATAAATTCCGTATAAACAACCAAAATGATAGAATACGGATTTCTGCTTTTTACATTAATTTATACTCAGTAGAACGTTTAGAATGCGATTTAGCAACGTACGTGACATTAATCGGAATGCTATAGGTAATTCTCAAAATTTAAGGATTGTTTTTGTCGGCTCGTTGAATACATATTTATCTTGAACGAACTGATTCACCGTTCCTACAAAGACTCTATTGAGTATGGTAAGTATTACTTGCAAGGTGATTTTCATTAATGTTTTATCAAGTCCATATTCGTTTTCACCGACGACGTCTTAACACCACAAAAATGCACATATTGGCGGAGTTAAGCTACTCCGTTGCATAATTATTTTCTCCTGTTCCTTTTACACTCATGGACTTTGCAGTAGGTGTGATAAGAATGGGTAGTATCAGTGTCTGGATGGAGACATTTCGAGTGGTTTATGCGTGTCGTGTCGACATCGCTGTCACATGTCCACATCAGGAGAGTCCATCATTTCGTATCTTGTAAGTTTCACGGAATTATTACCTCCGTCAAGTACGGTACTGTTTTCAATTTAAAATCTTAAGAGGTAGCATACCAAAAAAGTTTTGACGTTGGCTCCGCCCAAATTTGTGAAACAAATATATGCCTGAAGTTCGCGTGACATGCTGAATTGTTGAGATGTTGAATTTTGCGCATTAAAAGTACCAAATTCGTTTTAGCGGAATAACTCTAAAACTAAAGGGATTAAAAAAAATCCGTAGTGACAGACAGACAGTCGATCATGCATAAATATAATTAATTATCCAATTTTTGTTCTAATAACCTGTAGCATTTCGAGGATAGATCGAAAAAAATTGAAAATTAGAGGTCTTTTCGTGATTTTTATCTGTCGAGGAAACTTTATTGTTTTATGTTTCTGATTAATGTCTATGCTTGAATATATCGTGAAGTTACTCATACAATATTTTATTTTTAACTTTAAAGTGGATATACCCCTCTAAAATCAAATCGAAGATCAGGAATTTTTCCTCTGCTCCCTCTTAACTTAATACATACATTTTGAAGACGATCAAAGCGTATGATATTTCTTTGAAATTAACGCGCTAGGTGTTTTCCACTAGTTCCTATAGCAAGGGAACAATGTGGACGACGAGAGCGAAGAGAATTTTTATTTTTACTAAAACCGTGTGCGTGCCACGATTCTTGGCCGAGTTTGTTCAACTCTGACTAGACTTGAGTTAACTCGTTCCCTCGGATTTATGTCGCGAACTTTTAGCTCGCAGTTCCTTGTGACACCGACTTCCTCTTTGTGCGATGTGCAATTGTTTCTTTAATTTTAGAACCGAGTGAAAAGATTTCCGTGTCTAGGAACGCTAACGCACACCATTATGAGATGAAATTATACAGCATGTAAAACACATATTTGGCATAAATTTAAATAAGTTATACATATCTATAACTTATTTAAATTGATGCCAAAAGTAATTTTAGCAACCACCAAACGTGGTACATTTTGACAAACCACCCGCAAAAATAAATTTATTGCTCGTTACGAATTGATGGTCTTCAAATAAAATATACGCTTTTAAATTAACATCAAAGTGTCTGAAGGTTCGTAAAATATTTAAAATGGTTATATTCAAAGTCGACTTCGTTTTAACAAAATAATGTGTCTTATGGGATATGTATACTTTTAAAAAGGTCTCTTTCCAGATTAGAAGCTACTCTTAAAAATCAAGTAGGTATACAAAAAATTTCTAAAGAATAAATAAAAAACCTTCAAATGCCAAATTGGTTTTTTCGAATCGATTTTGTTGCTTTTCATTATTTATTATTATTGTTAATGTTGCTATTATTATTATTAGTTCAAGAATGTAATAGGTCCATATCAAAAATCTAATCTAGTCTAAAATAAATTATTTGTTAGTTTTTAGGTAGCTGTATTCAGTACGTTCTAAATCTTATTGCGAAGACACCGAACATTCCATTGGCTTAAATAACCACAGAACAACGACGGGATACACGAATTGTTGATTTCGCAAGATACGCCCAGTGTCGGGTCATGGACATATATACACAAAAAAAAATTTTTTTGAATATTTTTCCTATAGTTTTGCGTTTTATGAAAAATATTTTGCACATTTTTCGGACAATAACCCAACACCAGATTCGCCTCAAATTGTTTTAAAACGATCTTTCGGGATGATTTTGAGAGGAGAATTTTTAACTGTTTTTTAATTCAACCTCTAGTCTAGAGCATTCCAGAATGGGATTATTTTTTTTCGGATCTAAAATCGCTTTTTTTTTTCAAACAAAATAACGTTTCGAGCTCTTTTCAGGTTCCATAGTCATGGCTGACCATATTCTAGAATTCTTGTTTAAACAAACAAGCCGTCGATATATAAACAAATGGAGAATTTATGCAACATGTCTCGCAGTCAGGGTGCTGACAATTAACCGTTCGACAACTGCGGGGCGCGTCGTGAGCCACGACCTCACCTCCGGGTCTAATACGGCCATTACATGTAATACGTCTAGGTTAGGGCATTATGAAAGATGTATAGGTTATGTGACTGGGGGATTATACGGTGATTTAAGTTTTTATTTTTGGAAATGAATCTTTTCGCATCTAAATCTCGTAGGTATACTTATTTGTTCTATCAAACAAACCAAGGAAGTTAGCCCTGACTATCAGACGTGTATGAGCTCGTATCGTCGGCTTGTTTGAAAAAAAACAAATATACGCGATTTAGACCCGAAAAAATTGTTAATTTCCAATTTCCAAAGCCTGTATTGTTATTTTACAAGACAAAGTTTGTTACTGTTTGTACATTTTGGCCCTTAACTATATGTGATTTTTTATTTTTAAGAAGTGTCAAATTAAATTTGATAAATACTTTTCTGACCTTAATATTAAACAAAGTAGCTTTAAATGTAATTTTGAAACGTCCTATCCACATAAATTTAAAAATGTGATTGCCGTAATCATATAAATGAAACACTACCTAAAAACCGGTTCGACCAACGAGGGTGTGCCTAAAGCGGTTACTGATTTTAGGCGTTTATCCATTCAACATTTATGGAAAATAATTTTAGAACGTGATAAAATTAGACACAGCGCCAAGTGTGATAAAGACTTTTTATTTGTGTGATGAAAAGTTTACTCCTACACTAATATAAATTGAACTAAAACCATTTTTTTTGTGAACAACAACATAAGAAAATATATTGAAAAGTTACTATTTTTATATTTATTTCATTTACTAAATTCTTACTTATAATCAACAGTACTATACAAATGTGTGATGCGTGTCCATCACGTAGTAAGAAAAAAATCACGTTTAGGTAGGTATACGCAGCGGTTGGCCAGCCGCCTTAGTTCGAGTCGCTTTGTCTTTTATATCTTATTTTAAAATTAAATTATAACCTACATTCAAACATTTATTACAAAAACCTTGCGAGACAGATATATAAACAATATAATAATGATAACAATTCCTAAAGAAAGTAGGTTTTTATCAAAATAGAATGAAATTAGCTCGAACATTTCTTGTAAAGTAACAAAAATAAAATTCTCTGCATTCTATGTGTGCACGCGATCCAATAGTTGCTAGGCGATTGTCCTGAGAAGGGAGGGGGTATGATTTGTTCCCGCGGAAAAAGATATCAATAACATTTGACATAGTCGCGTTGAGGTGAGTTTACCGCACTGTGATACTAAATTAATACAACAAAAAATTTATCGTTTTTTGTTAGATAGTTGATTAGATAATTGATTCCCTTATTGCACAACTTAAGCAATAAAAGTAAAAGAACATTAAAGAATTCCATAAAAAGAAACGATTAAAGATTCTTTATAGGCTTACGTTTCTGTGATAACGGTGTAGTATCCACACTTCCATTCATTCTGTGCTCTGATAAGATGGGTCGAATACTGGCTGGACATTTATCTTTAAGATTAATGAGCCAATTTTCTTTAGTTGCCTATAAAAAGAATCGCTAGGCCCAACGGCCTCGGAAGTCATCGTGGTCAATTTTGGATTAACTTTCGCAGTACAAAAAGAAATCACCATTTGAATTGCACAAAAAAATGGCCGCCATGTATTTCGCTATTATTTTTGAATGTACCTATCTTTTACTATCATCATAGATTTACGATCTTGTAGACAAAGGAAAACGCATTTATGTATAATTGTCAAATGTCTTTTAAAGTAAGTTGCTTCTATAGTAATAAATATTCGTAATTAAGGTTAGTTTTCCTAAACATTTGCTGTTAAATTTAAAAAATTTGTTACGGATATGACTGCTCGGGGATAGGCAGGTAGGTAAATAAAAGAAAATTTCAAATTCAAAATAACAATTATAAGGACAAAATTCTTCCCTATCCCGGGGGTGAAATACAAGGTAACAAATTGGATTAAATTGTCAAAGGTGAAATAAAAAACGCGCATAATATACTTCATCTTTGCGATGTCTGCGCAACATCAAATACTCTGTGCAAAAATTGTCGTTACTAAACTTTTTTCAACATTTAACGCTAGGAAATAAGGTTTACAATGGTTAAAGATGTGTTTTTATAGCGGCACAAACTGACAAGTCCACTTGGAATAGTCGTATTTGCATTTAAAACGGTAAGTAAACACAGAGAGAGTATTATGTGAATGGACGAGTCCATGTTTATGACTCGTTTTATGACCTGTTAAGCATAAGGATCGGTCGTAAAATAAACTGTTTGATGGTTAGTTCGCCTTGACCTTTTTTAAGTTTTGTGAATCAGTGCAAAGAATTCCATTCAATAAAGTATTGCATAATTATTGTAAAAGCTTGTTTTGTTCATTGACTTGACAAGTTTCTTTTATTTTGAATTTTAAAGGGTTCTTCATCTAAGACAGTTCATTGTCCACTATTTTTTTTTGACGCTAAACAAAATGTTCAGATTTGCTGTATAGGCAGGCACAATTTCAGATTTTCGGAAAAGTGAACTTTGAATGTTATCTGCCAGCAATAAAATATTGACTAGAAACGTGCAAAATTCGCGGGTTCAAAACTTTGTATCCAATACGGACTCCGCTTTGTTTACGCCCACATAAATCGGGCTCTGTACACGGCTGCGTTAACTTATTTTTGTTCGTAGGTACGCAGGATAGATGGATCCAATTCCAAATTATGTCTATCTTGGGAATTAACGGTGGGACGGGGATTCCAGTTTACCGAAAAAAGTGCGGGGAAACGGGGCAGGACGGGCAGAGGAGGTACGGGCGCAGCGGATGGAAGTTATTTTGGAATTATGATTCCGGATGCGTCCTGTGAGCACCGCGTGTTTCACGCCTCGTTTCGGGTAATATCCAACGGTTGCAACCATTTACATTGCATCGAAACGCAATATTAATGTAGAAATGTTTATCAGCAATATATTCGGTTGCATTGGAACTTTACTGATCGAGTAAAATTGTAAAATAAGAACAAATACGTGCCTCGAAAAATAAATCAGAATAAAAAGAAATTAACCTATTTTTTCGGATCTAAATCGCGAATATTTGTTTTTCATTTTAATTTTTACACTTACAAATAAAGTAATTTTTATTAAAAAAAAGGGAATCGACTTAAAATTTTGCTTATATGTGTACCTATGTACATACACACTGAAAATAAAAAGTTAACAATCTGTTACCGGAATGTGCGCGAAACCGAATTCATCCTCTATTTTGCCAGTTTTGGAGGTGGAATATTTTCTTCAAATTTAAATGTGACCAATACCGATGTAGGTACTCTCTGTACAAAAAAAGAATCATCAAAATTGGTTCACAAATCGTTCAGTAATCGCGTATCCTTTTTATTGAAGTCAGTTAAAAACAAATATACCTAGTTAGATCCGAAAAAAAAATAGTTTTATTTCCTATGTGTAACAATCGCGAAACCTAAGAACTCGATAAAAAACAGTTTGAATTCGATGTAAATAATGAAATTTTATTGTTTTTATGCATATAGATAAAACGAAGGCATTGTTTCATAGTTGGACTCTTCCCCCCCCCCTCCACATGATCCTGAAAATTAAAAGTACCAAAATCTTATAACGTGTGTTTTAATGGGGTGTCACCGGGGTTCTTAAGTATTCTAGCGGCCCACCCTATAATACCCAGTCTCCTTAGTCTGGCACGTCCTCCCCGTGATATATTAGTCCCAGTTCGTCGTACATAATTTTGTGGAGGGTGGTATCTCCCCAACTTCCCCCGGGCGCCGATCTACAATACGAAGGTTTTGTTTATTGCTGTATAATAGGCTGTGAGTTTACACTTTCTTGATCACCTGTTCAGTTGATGTTATTGCCCTAGAAGTAGCTCTGTCAATGACTGTACCTAATTTAAAAGTGAATGGAACACTTATTTTCTTTCTACTTTTAAATTAAACCAGCAAAGTGTTCGATATAAAAAATATGTACAAATGTTTCTCGCATTTTATAATTAGGAATCACAATCTTTTTTCTCTCAATTAATTTATCTCTTTATAGCCGGTTCTTTATCTAATCTACTATAGATATACTCAAAAAATTTACTTCTCTTAAAACGGAACTGATCAGTAACCAACCTAAAGAACTATAGTGTTATACAAATGTATTACATAAGTCAATAATATACATAAAATATACAGCGTGCCCTTTATTGGCCGTTCCATTTAGAGATACCAGGCGATGTGGTAAAACTTAATTAGTGGCGCACAGGAGAGTCATTCATCTCCATGCGGTCACGTGTATATCTATGTACCTATACATTATATAACAGTATTGGTATATGTAGAGCGTAATTTAGGTGAATTACTTTATACGTATTCTTTAGATAAGAGCAAAGCGCATTTTTTTTTGTATAAATTGATGTTTTTCTAAAAATAAATATCTTTATAGGCTATCAATCCATTATATTTTGATTGTAGACGTTCGGAAGTAGATGCCAACAGTTTTAGTTTGAAATAGCTGTTTATTTTTCGCCATATGAGGTCGCAGTTGTTCATATTGATTAGTAGAATAATATCCATAATGTTGTATGGTGGTTTTACAATATATTAATGAATGGCCTGTATAACACCTACTAGACTGTATCATTTTATATTTTCTAGATCCCGTTGATCAGACGGTGCCAGGTCATATTTTACTGTCATAATTACAGAAATGTTACAGAAATATGCGTATGTAGGTAAATGTATAAACAAATACATTATTTATTTACAAACATATCACATTAATCATGATAATTTGGACGTTAACCTTATGCTTTAGATATTAAAATTAATTTTATTTACATATTTCACAAGAATAGAAGTTATGTAAGCATTTTGGGTTATGTTTTGTTTTTCTTATTAGGCTGTATTACAATGTTATCGCTAAAATGAACATAAAAGTATTTTAGAGTATAGTGTGTGATAAATATCCTTGCATCTCCCAGTTTCCTAACACAGTAAATAAGTCCATTAGTTAAATTAACCAAGGCTCTCCCTCGAGTGATTTGTCATGTGTTAGGGTTTACTTTAACAAATACATTGTGGTTAAGACGTTTAATTGTCTCATATTGTTACCATTAATCTTAATCTTGATTTCTTGGTAACGAAGTTAGGCTTTGATTTTGCTAACGGCTGTTATATCGGGTTACGCAGGAATTATGAGTTCTATATTTGTGTAGATATGCTCGTATTTACTTAGTGCCGAGCTGTATAATACTTACAAAATAATCATGAAAATATTTTATTGGGAATAGTAAAACAATCGAATTAAAATAATCTTATCTAATAGGTACATAGTAAATCTAGAAAGCTTCCGATGTTTTCTTATTTTTTAAATTACATAAGGCCACTTCCGTAACTATCATACCTTCTCAGCAATTACGTATGAAAAAGTTGATATACGAAGTACATTTATTTTAAAGAATCAATCACAATCATCTTATTTAAAAAGCACTACGCTCTTTCTTTCGCCTTTTTTTTCGTGAGTCCCCATAGACAAAATTGTTTAATTTCATATTAAGAGTAACAGAAGACTGTAACGTAATATATTTGCACCTTAAATTAAACTTCTTCTTATCGTATCGATGCCACGCTAAACGCGTCACTAATAACTGTAGCCACCATTAAATCCTCAAGCGTGCAGGACACGCAGGGTACGATGTGAGATGGGTCATGGTTTGAATCGCACTACACAAACGACGCAGGTTACAATCGTTCAAAATCTCCACCTGAACAAATTGTCTTCGTTAAAAGACCAAGTGCAAAGACACGACGCAAGCACATAGAAAAATTCGTGAGGTCCGTTGGTTCGTTCCGTGGCTTAGTTGGTATAGCGTCTGACACGGTATTCAAGAAGACGTCGGTTCGAATCCAACCGGATCGAAGGAATTTTTTCTGAGCGTTCGATCTTTGTATTAATAATTATAACAAACTAGTGGAGTAATTTCACAAAAAATAATTGAATATCAATTCAATAAAAATTTAATTAAATTGTCTTTACTTCGACCGACTTGAGTCTGAAGCCTATTTAAAGACTTCCAGATTGACCATGTCCAGGAGAAGATTCTCTGAAGGTGGGATAAGGGCAGATAATACTTTTGCGCGCCAAAGGTAGCACTTCGGCTGAACTGGCTCAATGCTCCGAGGATCGACACATTTGACGAAATTTATCCGGCTCTTCATCTATTGTGAAGTGATAGTGAATAAATTAAACTGATAACGTGTCTTACCTTTGAACAAAACGAAAAAAATAAAATTTATATTAAAAATTATACAGGGGCAAGGAAATGAAGAAAATTAAGATCATTTTTAAACAAACCGTTCCATTGCGCATTAAGTCATTAGAAACAATATGGCCGCTGTGTAGATCAGTCGGCCCACGCGCCGTCACCGCAAGTCTCGTTTGTTTATTGCTACCCTACGGACTGCGGAAGACTGATGTCGAAGAAAACTATATTTTACTTAGTGACATTTTGTATTACACCTTGAAATTACATTTTTAATAATGATTTGGGACCTTGTGATATACTACATAGGAAAAAATAAGGAATAAGATGGAAAGGAATAAACTTTTATCAAAGTATATAATGGAGATCAGACTTTTGGAAGATTAAACGAATTGAAATTGGTTATTGTTTAACAGCTAATTCTAATGAAATCGAAAAGATTTTGCTAATATCGTTCAAACACAAAATCAATCATTTTAGGTTCAAGGTATCAGTTACAAAATATAAAGGTGCAATACAAGTACCTACGTTTGGTAAATTAATATTTTTCTGATGGCCAGAACCCATACGAATCAATATTAAATTACCTGTATGAAATAGAAAGATGTAGGTGCTTAAAGGTACAGAATTAGATTAAACTCAAACCAGTAACCCATGTACCGAGACGCGTGTCGGCATGCAACCTGCGTGCACCACGGGGAATGAAGACGTTAAATAATTTAATCGGATGCCTGGATGGTTTATGCACACATGCCCCAACAGGAATGCGAACTTGTTCCTTCACTAACTTCGTGTCTTCCAATGAAATTTTATGCTTTAGTGGAGGTCCCGTGCCTTTCTCTGAAGGTTTTTCTGCTTTGTAAGTAGGTACCTTCTGACACACATTATGCTTTTTGTATTAGTATGGTATTTGTAATATAATGATAGAAAAAGTAAGTTTAAAAAGTTTTTTTGAAAAATGTACAAAAATACTGAAGAAATAGTTAACAAAGTAACGAGAAGTGCGAAATGAGAAAAAAACTAATAAAACGACTCGAAAGTAAAATCGATGAAATTTTAAGGCAACGTCAGACCAATAAAGCATAGCAAGACAGTACGTTTAAGGCGGCTTTAACTGTAGTATATTATTTAATATTAAAGATCTTAAGGTAAACGGGCGGAGTGCCTGCAGTTCCGCGATAAGGTTCCCCCTCTCCCCACCTCTTCTTTTTGGAGGGTGGAAACCTTAAGAGGCCGCCATACTTCAAATTGCGTTTAACTCAGATAGCTAGTTTGATACATTGCTACCATTATTGCATATCAAAGGGCTTTTGATAAAATCGTACCGGCGATAACTATGTGTTTTCACCCACTTATCCTTTTCAGTATTCTACTACTAGAGAAGTTATTTATAAAGTTTATGAACCTACTTATGAATGATTCTGTGATACCTGTAACAAAATAAAAAAATAATGAAATAAATTATTTTATTTTTCACCGGACAACAAGTTTCATGAAAAACAGTGTAATAATATAATTCAATAAGGCAGCTTAAATTATAGGTTTTGCCGAGTTTCAGTTTATATATTAAACTGAAACTCAGCGAAAGCTTCATCACATGAAATACACACACACATAAACAACGTACGGAACGAATTGCAAACGTAGCACTACATCACGAACACGTAGACACAAACAGTGGCGGCGAGCGATGTAACATCGATGCTGCATCGATATTATACGGATACAGAGCATATCGATTCCACAATACAGTCACAACTCAATTCAGTGTAAGTCGGGCAACGTTGCCAAGATTAATGGATCGAAGAAAACTTATCGGAAGCCAAATTTGTATTGAGAATATTAATGGATGAATATATAAATCATGACTTAGTTTTGATTTTATCTGAAACTACACATGTGAAAGCGATATCGCTTTCGCGATAGTGCTTTGCTACAAAATCAAATGAAATTCGATTTGAATTGGAAGTAAACACATTCGCAGACTATTTCGGTGGTCTTAATTTGTCGTCTGTATAATTGAGTTCTATTTCGATAGCTAACGATAGTCGATCCGAAACTGAAAATAGCCGGGAGCGGTATAGTATCGCTACGGACAGATTAAACATCGAAGCCCAAATGAACGCGCGATAATTTATCGCACGTACCCCCGTGTGTATTAGCTGTATCCGACTAATGCCGGCATTCGATATTCGGCGCTCGGTCGCGATTCGATATTTACGATCGAACCAGTCGCATTAGACTGTCCGCCCGTAGGTAAATTAGCACAGATGCTCGCCACTGTTACAGTGATTCATTCCAAATTGGCTTTTCAGCGGGGAAAAAACGGGAGCCAAGTTGTGGTAGACATTATCTAGGGATTGGAGCTAAATAGCTTTTAAAAGAGTTTGCTGTTGCTTTCCTTTTTGAGGGTTTCGAATAGACTGGTGTTTATACTATTGCCGATTCGGGGTTCAGTCTTACTGTAAATCTCTTCACTTAAATACAACTAATACATTAGGGCTTAAGCAATTGCTTCCATTTGTTAATGCCCAATATCGGTCTTGATCTTCCAGTCTACATCTTGTTCTTGCATCTTTGTAATAGAAGGCCAACAAGACCTCCTAATTGTCGCAAGACCCTAGACTAAGACTGAGCCTGGAAAATTTTGAGCAAGAACAGGACTGAGTCTGCAAGTCTTGCTTTTCGCAGTTTGGTCAAGCTCAGAGGTAGGCGTTAGATATTGAGGCATTTGGTTCAAACCAATATAGATATTGATAGACGTACCTTACGGTGTCAAAACCACAGTTTCTTCTAATAACAAAGTTGATCGGTTGTTATAAAACGAAAAATAGTGTGTCGATGATTATAATTTAAAGTAAGTGTTTTTTTTTACTCACACATATACTAATCTTACCTGTATGACGGTGTATGCACCAAAAATCGAAAAACTAACTATAGACCCCGGGCGGGCAGCGCGGCCCTCACACGAGCGGGTCATACCTTGTGCCTATAACATACGCTAGCTAGTATCATTAATGAAACTTATGCGTGGGTTTAACCTGTATGCCTAAAATTATAAGCAATCAATATGATGTCTATTATGAAATATTGCAAAGTAAATTTTTCGTTATTTGGTTAGGCTTCTCTATACCTATGTAGAATTCATATGTACTCAAAATGTACTCTGAAAGTTGTTCTAAAATTTGAACCAACGCTCAATGTCACTTTTTGTAAGAGTAATAGATATAATAATAGAATAGATAGTTTGGTGATTAGCAGTAAGTAATTGTAAGAGTTGCGAGATTCTTGCAGCAAGACCGAGACTAGGTCTGAGTTTACAAGACTAAGGGTCGTATTCTAGAACTCTACTCAATGCTCAAGTCAGGATTTGAGTATGGTTTAAAGCACTCGAAATCATACTCAAGTCCCTGCCATTAGGGTCGTATTTCCAGTGCTTGTGTTTCCAGTGCAATCCTGACTTGAGCATTGAGTAGAGTTCTAAAATACGGCCCTGAGAGTGAGACGCTTGACCAAGACTTAAGTCAACACTACTTTCGTTACATCCACATTTCAGAAATCATCGTCCGTATCTTTAGTATCAATTATAAAATCGTTTTATATTTTGGTATCATCGGCATAATAGCCATTAACTTTCATGACTGTAAAATTCTTGGCTTCAAATTTCCACGTACAATCTGGAGGTAATAAATAAAAGCGTTCGCAATTAGACAGTGTAATGCCGAGATGGTAGCCTCACGATGGCTATCAAGGAAGGGCCGCCTTCACGCGTGCTAGATAGACTACCAGTAACACTAGTTAATTGTAAACAGTAAGCTATCTTCAAACAAAGGGGCTTAGGGGAGTCAGGAACAACGGCACATAAGAGTTATGTTAGTAGAGTCGTAGATGTAGATGCGTCATCGAATTATATGGAGTCAAACTAAATGGTTTACACCAAAAACCTATATCAAATTTCATTAGTTTGAAATTGTCTATATTAAAATTGTTTAGATTTACCTAAGGCAGGAATATAACATACATACAACACATAAATAATAACTGAAGTAAAAAAAAATACAGATAGCGCTTTACTAAGTTGAACTTTATAAATATGTATAGCAACCATTTTTTTTATTTTTGTAATACACAACTCAACTGAATTTATGCAAATATATACGAACCGAGCAAAAATGAACTGGAAGAAAAATCAACAATTAAGCAAGGCACTACGTTACTAAATGGTCACACTTCGTTAACCTCTAAAAAAGGACACAAAATATGTGGAGAAAATTACTAGGTGCGTTCAATATCACTTTAACAAACACCATGGTAGTTCCTTAGAGATTGATATCTGGTGTAATTGTATACTACATAGCATGAGTTACTCATTGTTAAGTGCCCACTTTTTAAATTGGTCGGTTAATTTGATTTATTGCATTGTCATGTTGTAAGTAATACCGTTTTTTTGTTCACAGATGGTTTACGTGAAAATAAAATGTATGTAGGATTGGATTATTGATCGAGGAAGGGCTGCCTTGAGGCGTACTACGCGACCGAGTAAAGTAAGTGAGAAAACGTTAGAATTTTATCATTCGTAGTATGAGTTTTGAATTTACTGAGTAACTATAATTGTCTTCGATACTGTAATTAAAATATTAATAATAATCATTCGAACAACGTAAATTCTTATCTAGTTAGTAAAAAACTTTGTACTTGTAAAACTTCGAGGTGTGCCACGATAGAGGTCCATTTATGTTTTATTCACAGATCGTGAAATTGGAAAATAAAAATCAAAACTAAAATAAATTATAAGGACGTGAAGGGATTGTAAACACTAGAAATCTGAAATTTGCGTAAGAGACGAAACGAATAGAAAACAAAATGTGCTCAGCTAATATAAATAAATATCAATATTACTAACGTGGGTACTTATTTAACATGATCATATATATGTAGTTGACGTCAAAAACATAATTTTATGAACGACACAACATAGAGTTCGTGTACTGGGTCGTAGTTTATTTTTAATGAACTGCAAATTATAGCACATGAAATACGCAAATGTTACATTTTCCAATAATGAACCCGGAAAATTACCTTCAGTATAAATAATCCAAGCCAAAGGGTGGCTTCGATGCGCCGCTACTGCAAATCAACCCCCTTCACCCCCGCTACCCCACCGCGGTCTGTCGACGATAAATAAAATTCACGTTTTAACAATAAAATGCATTTTCCGCAAATGCTTCCAGTGAATTATTGTTCGGGCTTTACGAGCTTAAAATTATATGGCCACGTGAAATTTCCGATCTCGATAATACGCGAGTTGTGTTGCCGACACTATTTTCGGACGATATTCCTGTTTTAAAATTTGCAACAATATTTTAAATCACGCTCTAAGAATCTGTTCAAGACTGTAATAATCCTTAACGATATTAAATTAACCTTCACACTTCAATCTGAGTGCATATTGCAAGGAAATACGTGCTTGCATTTTGGTAAATGCATGATGTACCTGTATTGAGGGTGGATGTACCTAGGGATGTATTTTTTATGCATTTTCCCATTTACGAAACCACATCCCTTGCTAAACTAACATGTCACGTACGGCCCCTAAAACTTATAAAACAATTCCCGAAGGAAATGCGATGTTTTATTTGTAACAAAAATAGATCACGTGGGTTGATGTAGAACCAATAGCGTCCCATGGCACAGATGGCGACACCAGAGCCGAGATAGCAAAAATATGAATTGTAGCATTCGATATTTGTCACTTGAATAACTGCTCCCGGCGGTACGGCCGAAATGGCCATGCTGTGAGTCGCACCTCGTTTGTCGTATGATAAATTTTTTGGACACCGAATTTCGAACAGTAATCTATTGACACGGTGCAGTACTATGACTTGTTTAGTACACAAACTGTCAAAAAACGAATACGCAAATATGAGCTATTTCTGAAGCAAGTAGAGTTCAACTGTCAATAAAGAACACTGAAAAGGTCTGCAGCTATTTTTATGTACCAGAAGGTACATTTGGTGTAAAAGTCATGTCATTATCAGCCAAATACCACATTAAAACATAATATGTGTGCATAGACGTGCTTACATTGAATTAGAATTATTCGATGTGATGATTATTTTAATTTACATGACGCTTAGGATTAAAGCAATGCTAATGCACAAAGCAATATATTGAACTGACAAATTTTGTTAAAGATTATTTGTAACAATCTTATTTGCGATATCATTACAAAGAAAATGCATAAGTCATTTTGTTTTCAAGCTCACTAATTCAACACCAAAAACTTGCGTTGGTAAACAGACAGTGGAAAATAATTCGGTCCATTCTATTTCAGATGTGGTATTTTTGTACTATGGTCACGGCCGTACGGTTGGCTCAAGCACTGGTTATTAATTTTCTTAACGACTAGCATGAATGAACTGGTGTTAGAGACCGGTTGGATTTAGAGATTTTGTAGCTTGACCCTTTTGCCTTTAGTAACAGAGGTGAAGTAAGTAGGTAAATTAGATTCAAATACAATGTGTGGGTGTTTTTTCGATGATATTACATTACATTCTTGACAATATACTGACTTTATCTTAAATTCATCCCAGTACTCGGAAATTCCATGAAATATTTATTTATTATAACCAACGAAAAGTCAGATGAGCACAAGGTTGCCTACTGATTTATAAACGTTTTCCGCTTTATCATTGAAACAATGCTCTGTAAATTTATACCTTTCTACCTAATACAAAGTTTACCTTCACTTAGCAAAGTAAATACATTATATACTTTTGTCCCCTAACATAATCAGCGGCCGAAGCAGCCACCGTTTGGTAATAAGCAAACAAAACGTAATAACGGCCAGTCACGCTAAGGAAACCAATTTGGGAGGTATTTGTAAACGTCAAATATGTTTGTGCGGACCTATTTATTGCTCGCATCCCTCACGTACGAGTAAATAAAGGAGACACTGTGATAAAGTGAAAAGAGATACCTCGACAAATGTGTAACTCTGAGCCTTAAACACCGATCCAGTTCCACCTGCAATATACTCTATCAGGCATCACTTAGAGTCTGTTTTTGCGCTGAGTTGTTATAGGCTAAGCGGTTCCGCGTTAAGGCGATGGTATACAAGTGGAAAACTCAGTGCGCCACGTGCGAATGATTCATAGTCGTCCCTTAATTAAAGAAGATTTTAATTGTATCGGATGTCTGTGAAAGCGAAAATAATGCACTCCTAAATTGGGGTAGGAATTAGGAAATTTATTTTTGTTGTCCATTCGATATATTGCTTTGCGTGTTTTACGAACCCTAATCTGTAGGGTATTGTTTCGACCTTTGTTTTTGCGTGTCCCAGTCCCAGTCATGGGACTGAGTTTTTATCTCTTTTTGTTGAGGTCACTTGATTTATTTGAGAAACATTGTAAAGGTACGATAACACTTTTTTGTTTGAATTTTGATTCGCACATTTTTGTTTATGTGTGAAACAAAGAACACTGACTAAAAATGATCTACTTTTGAGTAGGGTTGCCGTTGGAAAGTTGCCATTGGCATCATACATGCCCTTTATCAACCACTATCTGTCTTTAACCTCGTAAAGCAGTTAGCATATCAAAATGTATGTAATAAGTGAAGTGATTCAGACCCAGACAATATTGTCGAAGAAACCTATTATTTCTGTGATCACGTAGACGCCAAGTGAACATTATTATGAAAATATCACATACAAATTTAGCGCTACATGGCACCTATGTATAAACAGGGTATCCAGAAAAAAAATGTTTTTCATACAGAACTGATACTTGCTTTGACCTGAAATATTTGATTTATTATATTTACTACATTTTAGTGTAGATTGAGCGTTTAGCGCTTGTTTTATTGTAGTATACAGGACCTTATGAGGTTAAAAAGACACTACTCTCAATATTTTTATTGATTAAGGAATTAAACTATTATACATTTTCGCATTAGCCTTTCAAAGTAATTCCTCTTCCAAGGACATTCCTAACTGCATACAATCAATTCTTAAACCAACTAAATACAACCCCTTAAATTCATTTCGGCTACATAAAGTCAAGCTGCCACCAACTTAAAATATCTTTCTTAATTACAAAATCCTTTGTTGTGCGTATCTGATCTATGTAAACAGACGGGGCGAATGTTTTAAATAGCTACCAAATACCGGCTGAGGGAAATGAGCAAACATAAACGTCTTAATGGAAGAAATGGTGAAGGGATGATTGTAAAGTCAATGCTTTTTACTCAATAAATTAACCTATTACTTGTACAAGACTTCCTATCCTAATGCCTCCGAGGTGTCCAATTAAATAAATGTGAAGTAAATTTATGAGTAGATGCAGTACAATTTTTTCCCGTAATATAACTTCATTACCTAGTTGTACAGGGATCAAGCATGTTGAAAAATAAATTACTTTTGCATACGTACGTATGTATAAGCTTATATGTACGTGAGGTAAGCGTAACGATGCTTGGACATCAATTAACATGTGCCAATTTAATTTAGAACACCAATATTTAGTTTTAAAAGGTAATCAACCCGAGATTTAATTTATAGGTGATGTAGTGTTACGATCATGTAGCTTAACAGTACTTCATTTGGCAAACAATAGCGGTACGGTCCCACCCCGCAGCGCGACACTGGATAAATTGAGTCGAGCCTTACCCGCGCTCGCTCGCGGAAAATTGGGGAAAATCGATTTAAATATCTTGAATGTGATGGCTTATCTCGATCGAGGAGCTAACCCGAATCCATTGCCGGTGATACTGGTATTTGTGGAAATGTTCTTTAGTTGATTTTTCTGTGATTTTTTTTTCTTTTATTTCTATCAAGGGTAACAAGATATGAATTTCAAAGAAGATTACGTGTGTACGTATTTACTTACGTGTACATAAAAACTTAGTCTGTTTTGCATTATAATTGGCGGCGGGTAGATCATGAAAAAGAGCCAATTAAGAAGTGAATCGTTAGCTCGGTTCTCTTTGGTACTATCTAGATAGAAATACTGACTAAGAACATTCTACCGATGAATCTTGCACGCAAGCTTTAGACCCTCTGGAGTAAACCAATCTCCGAGAAAGTCCCTTAATTGAAATGCGCCTTTAATTTTGAATCAGCTATTACCAATCAAAAAATAAATCGCTTCGCCCATTCCGCAAGCCCCTAAGAACTTCAAGGTAAGCCTGTTTAAGTCAATCTAATAGAATCACCTCGGATTGCTTTCCGATATTTACTGTTTGATTTTTCCCCTCGTGTCGAGATTTGGGACGTTTTACCCGAAAGAGGCGTGTACCGGTTGATGGTAATGGCCGGTAGGGTCGCTGGATACATAACCTTCCTAATTAACAATTTGCCCTACAGTCTATGAGGTGCGACTTGATTATTTTATGAGTTCCGTACCTTTTTCCGTCTAGTTTTCCTGCTTGTTTCGGGGACGTAATTTCTTACAAAATTGTTCCGAATGAAGTAGATATTTTTTGAGATAAAAAAAATTGGAGCTACTGTTATGAATGGTTTTAATTTTTTCATAAATCTCCGTTTACAATTTGATATGAAGAATGCTACGACATTCTTGCTACGTTAAAATTACAAACTCACTCCCCTCAAAAGAATCCATTACTATTTTTCGAAAGAAAAAAAAATAATTCAACTGTGCAGTAAGTTTATTGAATTGATCATGCGCAAATATTTATTGATGGGGACAAAACACGATAGGCTCAAAATTTATGAGGAACCAGTAGACATAGGTAAGTTACATAGATTGACATTGGTAGCAATCAGACAAATTGGCTCCAAGCCCCTTCTAACCGAATTAATCTGATACGTAGGTTTTCTTAGCGAATACCACTTAGATGAGGAATTATGGGGAGGAAGGCAGAGAGAACCCATGCGAATCATATTGTTTATTGAGATAGGCAAATGAACGCTGCCAAATCAAATTGGAGATCGATAGTGGCTGTTAATCCTGTACTTGTCTGTATTGAATTAACTTTTGAAATATGATCAGAAGGGACTATATTTTTTTACTTCATGCTTTTAACAAATGAATTTATCATTATATATTCCTACATTTTAAACAATTTGAAAACCTTTCAACAGAAAGTATTTTTCAGTGTATTTTTTACCCGAAATATGGAAACATAAATAGAATTCTTTTTTTAGATTTGCTTTTATAAGTCGTTTCCTTGTAAAGATACGATTCCATCTCCCCCAGACATGTGTTACGTGAATAAATATTGTACAAATCCACCTTTAAATAAGCAGTATAGGGGGACATAACGTTTTTGCCTCGTACGAAATAAACGATGCTTAAGATATTTATTACGGGATGAGTTTTTAGATATTGGACCGTTTTTCTGTTCCACTTATTCACAATGAATGTCACAGAAACATTAATTGTTTGATATTTTTCTTATAAATTCGAAGGAGAATAAGAAATATTACTATTAAATTTAATTTTCAAATTTTTATAAAAATGTACTTCGTATTTCATATTATTACCCTTGCCTAGGCGTGTAAAATGGATTTTATCTTTCAAAATTTTAAATATAGAAGCAGTAGAGCTTCTTGTCGAAGAGTTCGTCCAGAGACGTACTGCCACCTTATCTACTTCTGCCACCAAGCAGTAAGGTAAGTATTACTGCGTTTCGGTTTTTAATTGTAAGGTTGCTAGTGAAAAGATTGGCTCGTGTCCTTAGATCTTTGCTACTAAAACTCTGAGTGACATTGCAACTGCTATAGACAGGCGTGTCGCTTACCACCTCACGCGCGATTTTTTCGTCCCGTTCGTCCCCTTGGTATCATAAAAAATATTGTTAAGCTGTTTACCAATGTTATACATTACACTTGTATGAACCAAAACACCTACGTACCTAATTTTGTACGTCCAATACCCAATATCCAATATCCAATAGACATTCCGAGTGTTTTGTTTCTTATAAATTACAAAACATTAATTCACTCAAATCCTTCGCCGGAAAAACTGATTATCTAATTAGGAGGCTCCACAAGAGTGTTCTAACTGCGGGCTAATCACAAATTAATGGAAGCTTGTACTCGGCGTCGCGATGATAATTCTACCGCCCTGCTGCGCTAAGAACCTCATCAATTATGGCGAAGCCACCCCTTGTGCTCCCCTTGGTTCTAGCCACTAGAGGTACAGGTCTATTTAAAATTTTGCTTTGAAGTTGTTGCTCAGTACTATACTGCTTCTTCAAGTGTTATTGAATCCTTTTGAGGCACGAATGAATTTCTTAAATAGAAATTAAACTATTTTTTCGAATCTAAACCGCGTATATTTATTTTTCTCAAACATACTCAGAAAAATTTGCATTACTGCATTACTTTCAAAAAACAAACACGGAAAGTTTATCAGTTATGGACCGTGCGACTTCTTCGCGGCCAAGGTCTGCAAAGTAAGTATGAAAATCCATTACTGTCCTCTTGTCCAAACTTTTGAATCTACTTACTAATAATAAACTATATAAACAGGCAAAAGAAAAACTATACATCCAACTGCCCAGTGTTCATATCTGCGAGAAATAGAAATACCTACCGATTATATAAAGAAAAAAGAAAATCGCGGTAACATTTAAAGTAAAGTGTTGTGGTATTTTTTTGTGTTTTTGTCTTTTTTGTATTTTTGTACTTTTGGTGGTCGAAAATTAGTGCTAGTGAGAAGAGCGATAACGAAAATATAGTAATAGATACACATTCAAACATATCATCAGAAGTTTAGCAGGCTACTATTATTAATGTGCCTGGAAAAACAACAACATTTTCTTTTAGCAATTGTCCTAACACGTCAAATATATACCTTTAATATTATAATTAATATTTTTTACTTTTACTATTATACATCTTCCCCTCTTTAGCCTTTTATTATTTCCTCACATTGTTTGAAAAAATTCTATACATGCCTCGGCGGGAACGGGGATTGCTAGAATCGTATAATACGAGTCCTCGCTATCGCTCGTCCTTGTCTCATCTCGTCAAGCAAACCCTTACTTTCGGGCCTCTGCAATAATGTGAAAACTATTTCAACCAAATCAACTTTTCGGGCTCTTTACAGGTCTCATGGTTACGGCAGAAAAGCACCTTTTATTAACAGTAGAGCTCCTTGTGAAACCGTTCGTCCAGGAAGTACTGATATCTTATCAATTTCTACCGCCAAGCTGTAATGTGAAAATTACTGCGTTCCGGTTTAGAAGGGTAAGGGTGTTGGTGAAATTACAGGCGCATGGAACTTGTCAGCTTATGTCTCAGGGTGACGGGAACAATGGCAGTGTCCCTAAGATTTTTGCGATTTAAAGCTCTGAGTGGGACTACAACTGTTATGGGTAGGCGTGTCGCTTACCACCAGGCGCACGACTTGTTCGTCCCATCACTTGGTACATATTATAAAAAAACACAAATTTAAATCCAAAAAACTCGAATTTGTTAGTTTCAAAATACATAAAGTTATATATTTATAAATGCATATACATTCCACAAATAGCAACAATCGATACCTTTGGATGTGCATAGCATGTACATTCAGTAGCAGTAGAACCAGGAAAATACTTTAATTAGTACCTTACCTATTTGAATGAAATGAATGAATGAACGCGAAATTGAATTCTATTAACTAGGCAACAACATTTAAATTCCTCTGATATATAATAATAAAATAAAGAATAATACAACCGCGTAGTCGCCGCGTAGACCAAAGACAAGTCAGACTCGCCCGCGCGGCGACCGCGCGATGAAATTGGTGACGAATAAATTAAGGGTGCTGGTGAAATTACAAGCACATGGGAAATGTCGACTCATGTCTCAGGGAGACAGACACAGTGGCAATACCCCTCAGATCTATGCGATTTAAAGCTCAGAGCGGCGCTGCAACTGCTATGGACGGGCGTGTCGCTTACCACCACTTGTGTGTGACTTATTCGACACGTGGTTTGGTATCATAAAAATATTTATCTATTTTTTTTAAACGTTTGTACCTAATATTCATTGGGTATTAAAGTTTTTCATGTAAGCCAATATGTCTGTCTGCTCACTTATCGTTATCGTAAGCGTCTAACTGTAATTCAAGCCAAAGTATGTACTTTTGCAATTTTCTAAATAAAAAGTGTTCCGTGAAAGCGGTTATCGTGACTCTACGGACGTTAAAAAGTGCATGCCTTCGGAAATAAGTTTGAAAATATTCCCCATTTATAATTTCATATCGTGAGCGTTCATACTAGTAAGTACCGAGCCCTACCCTTCGATAACTAATGGCTCTTTAACCAGTTGTTGTACCGATGCGACACCGAACGTTTCCGTCCCAAAACCACACTTGATTTGTGGTTCCGTCCTTGCAAGAGTTACTCACGGTGTTTGAAACACTTGGACGCGCCATATGGCAAGGGTACACGCCCAACTTTGTGATTACTCTAATTTATTTGACAGTCACAAGATATATTATAAGTGCGCTGCAATGTGACAATTGCAACCCTAACAATTTAAGGATTATACAAAAATATGTGTCCATCCATCCATCCATCCATCCATCTATATACATTTATTACTACGACGAACAAAGTCAAGGGTAGTATTTATTGGATTAAAAAAATTAAGTATATCCCTTGTTTCCTAAAAATCGGCATTCGTTAGCTGTATCTCACAAAAACAGGTTTTATTTAGCAGTCTACAATTTGAACGGGATCACCCTAAACGGGGCTCGTGTTGTTATGCTATGAATATAAATCGTGATAAATTCCTCCGGCGGAGGCGGGGAACTGAGGGGAACGCGGGGTGGAGCAGTGAAGCCTCAAGGGCTTTTTTCTTAAAAATAACTTTTGTCAGAGCAATTCGGAGGAGTCCCAGGATTTATGGAAAGGTGGTGTCACCCCGGTAATTAGTTTTTAACTAGTTGTGATAAGGGTCCGCTTGTTTTATGCGCACAGATAATAAGTTAGAATAATGCTCCGCTGCTGGGATGGAGTAAATTTGCAACATCTGGAACTCTAAGATCAGTATTTTTTAAATTGGTTTTTAAAAGAAACAAACAAAAGGCCAGTGTGTGTTTTGTTAAAAACTTTCTCCTAAACAAAAGAGTCTGAAACAATTGTACTCTACATGTCACAATATTTTTATGGTTTCCATATTTCGCGCGTTTGCGGCCCATCATATCGAATGATTTACGAGCTCCTTACAAAAGAGAAAAAAGAAAGTTTCTTGCACGAAACTTCTTTTATTCCCGGAGAAAGTTGCGTAAAAAACTGGAGGCGCTTAGAAAAAAGCAATTTTCTAGCTCAGGTGTGTGAGATGTTCTTTATCTAACTTTGCATCTGAACGGTTTTGTTTATGACGGCATATTTTTTCGAAGTTTTGAACATTTTATTACGTTGTACCGTGAACTCATGCTTTGTGCCTTTTTAAGGGCATACAACGGTAGAACAATTGTTGTTGTCAAAACTTGCCGGTATTAAAAAGGTAGGTAATACTGCTACCTGTTTTGAACGCATCCATCAAAAGAGTCATAAAGATTAAAAAAGGAACTGCTTTGTAACGGTTACCTGAATTATAAAAAAATTAAAATTTTATATTTAAATTGGTAGCAACAAAAGCTTAAATAATAAGCAAGAGAAAGCCGCATCTCTTTTTTAATGGACACGGAAAATATAATTTGAAATACTCTTTATGGCTCCCATAATGTAGCCAAGTGGGCCAAAAAATGGTTGTCACCGTCTGGCGGAGTACATTAGCATGGAGGGTGTGAGGCAAGGAGGCTTTATCAGGAGGGCCTTTCCTGAGGGAGGACCAAATAATGCGATATTGCTCGTTTGTGCGAGGGCCTATTTATCTATTAAAAAACGCAAGATTTACGAGCGCATATAGGAAAGTTCAGGAAGTTTTTATGCTGTTCCTCAGAGCCCGGAGCTAATATAAGAGATTGATGCGTGTTATTTTAGCCACGCTTGTGTGTTTATGTTTTTTGTTAGGCAACTTTTCTTTCGCTCCCATGAAAAGTGAGTACTCAGCGTTATATGATAAAAAAAAATCTACACTTTTTCCTCAATAATTTATGAATACCTTAGTAATTTAAACCCTTTTTTATTTACGATTTATTTGATTTCACTAACATTTTAATCAAAACTTCTGCTCCATTTGGAATTCTCCACGTCCAAAAAGCGTTTTATTTCTCCGTCAGACTATGACGAGTTACACAATTCCGATAGGACAGTCACGACGGCACGATCCACCGTGAACTAATACAGAGCAAAATCAAGCAAAGTTTGAGATCGTTAGTCAGTTTTAATGTTTGTTAACTCCATGGAATGCATTTTAGTTTGGTGTCCTAGGTAATTGAACAGATTGTAGCCTGTAATGCTTTATTAACCTTTAGCTTGCGTAACAGATAGCGCATTATTACTGTGAATTGCATGTAATGCTAATATTTTTCAAAAATGAAAAATCTTCAGTAATTTTTTATCATTTAACCAGTTCATGGACAGTACTTAAACAGTACTTAAATGCACTCCAAAATGTAACTACTTTTTTCTATGCTTATACTTATATTGATTCAATAGGGTAAAACCGGGGTAGATGGCCATAGGATACAGACGACCAATCACAATATTTCAATTATCCGCTAACTGGATGGCGATAGTTATTGCTCAGTTCGCATCGTGTGGTGTCTAAGTGCAAGTGTACGTTGAATCTTTCAGAGCAAAAAAAAGAAACGTAAGTAAAAATCCTTGTTAATTGTTTTGACAAATGCAAACATTTTTTAGAGGGTTCATGTTTTACAATGAAGTTATTTTTTTCAAAATATATATTATTTTTGTATTTATCGCTTAGTCCACATCCAATGCTTTGTTATAAGCTCAAAATTTCACGTGTCATATTTTTTCTCGTTTAAATTTTAAGTGTGGCCACCTCTCCTGGAAAATGAGGACAGATGGCTAACAAAAATCGGTGTAAGACGGCCATGTGACCAACTTATACCAATCATACACAGGTCTAAAATATTAATAAAATAATTTATTTATTTTCGAACTTGTTTTAGGCCTACTAAATACAAAAGAAAGGTAGCCGCAATGAGAGGGAATTGCACTGAAGAAACATTAAAAGCAGCTATTAATGCTTAAGAAATGTCTCAATACTTGTAAAGGGCTCGAAACTTTGGTTTGTTTGAAAAACGGAATCCGGAAAAATAGTTCCATTTCATAACAATCGCGAAAACGTAAGAACTCCATAGCTATTAAAGTTGCTGCTGCTATGAAACCCCCATATCGAAGACTGGCTCCAATGAGTCGTGTGCCACTTTTCGGTTCACGAAAACTGAGAATTTGACGACACGAAGAAAAAAGAAGACTTAGAAAACAAAACACCAAATAAAAGACATATCTAACACTATAAATAATTACTGGACATCTTACCCATAGTCCTAAGGTCATCACACTCGGACACCTCGGAAGAGATGACCAATCGTAATTTTGGTTTAAACTAATTTTAAGGTTGGTCTCAAGACAATTTGTTCTTTTTTTCTGTTAAATAGTTAATAGTTAATTGTTCAAAGTTTAATATCACGTAAAGATTTGCAATGTAATATCTAAAATTTGATTTTGACAGCGTTGAGAAAAAACTATGGCCATCTACCCCGGTTTTACCCTATAAGTAATAATTACGTTTTATTACTGACCGCTGAACCCGTCAACATTTTGTACCGTACAGCTATGACGGTAGTAGAAAGATTGCCGTTGAATCATATTCAATTAGATTTAAAAACATGCGTTTTAGGGAAAAAAGAACAATGGCGAAATAATTGTGAAACGTATACTTTAGCGTCTTCAAATGACATAGTTACATGTTTGAATAAAATTAAGTCATTAAGTTTTTTAAATTATTAATGGCCCGTCTAAGTCTGGAAATAAAATCGTATTTAAATGAAACTCAAGTGACAAATTAGTAAATAATCGAAATGATATATATATATCTACAATTGTCGAGTTTCTTAGTTTTTTAACGTTGAGCGATTTCTAATCGCCAAAAAGACATTTTCAAAGAGTACACACACAGTACCTATAGGGCTACTGCCATAAAAAACTAAATGGTGTTGTTCTGCAAGAGAAACGACAAAAAACATACCTAGGCGTGAGGCTAGATAGCTGGCATGGCATGCTCAAATAGATTATGTTCGTTCCAAACTATCAGCACTTGTAGGATCCCTTCGCAATATTGTGCGCTGTTTGCCTAGGCAAGTGAGAGTCACAATTTATAACTCTTTAATAAAGCCACATCTTTTATACTTACTTGAAATATGGGGCAGTGCAGCGAAAACGCAATTACAACAGCTACAAATTTTACAAAATAAAATTATCAAATTGCTATTTCATTACCCATACTTAACATCAACTGAAGAGCTATACGTAGAAACTAAAATAATGAAAATTAAACAATTATAGATACTATTACACAACATGCATTCTTATTCGTAAAATATTACACAGGAATATTCACACTGAGCTTACATTCGTAAAAAAAAGATAATCACATACCTAAGTACAATATTAGCCTCAGAGCCAATCATCTATCTAATCCTGCCCATGATCAGAACTAACTACGACAAGAGGTCGATAGGTTTTGGAGGAGTGCAAATCTTTTATAAACTGCCGTCAAATGTAAAGGATGCGGAGTCATTTAGTTTATTTAAATCAAAATTATATAACCATATTATTAACGATCATTCACTACTGAAATAAAGATTTATATAATAATAATGTAAATTTGTAAACAGTTGAACTCTCAACTTATGTTTGTATCTAATGGTAGTATTGGACTGGAATATTGTTAATTTAGTGATTAGTTGTATTTCATTGTGTAGTTTGTACCACAGCTTGGGCTGGAATATTGTTAATTTACTGATTAGTTTTTAAGTTCTCACGTAAGTGATAATTGTCTTAATGAGAATAAAGTATCTTTGAACTCATACACAAAAACAAATTTGTTCAGGAATTTAAATTTTACCTTTTTTAAATTTAACCTTTAAACCTACATATTTTTCATAAACTGACGTAAACAAATATCAACCAAAATTTATATGGGAGTTCACCAATGTTCTTTGGTTAAAAGTTACTTTTGCTATTATAAAGGTACTGTGATGCGTATAATTAATTATACTTCTATCACTTCGCACTTAACATCGGTGTCCACTTAACGGTACTTAACCTTCACATGTGTGAGTGTGAGTGTAAATCATTACATTTTGTCAGTAGGTACGTTGTTGATACTTCTCTATGGAGGACCAGTACGCGACACCTACACAGAAATCGCTGGGAAATCGAATTGTAAAGCCCGTATTTGGTATTTTGAAATTCATATAGCAAAGAGGCACTCCGCACTACAAAGTACAGAATATGGTTCTAAAATCTTTATAAGGGTTTAATTTTTTTTTTTTGTTTTATCTTTAAACGCCATTGCTGTCCATAAACGGCTTAATGATTACTTGACTTAAAGACGTTGACATTCAAAATTGACCGTGGAAAAGAAATACTTAGGAATACTTAAAGGAATACTTAAGACCATATACTCAAGATCTAACGATTCCATACAAATAGCTATACAGAGCGAGTATCAAAAAATGTCGATATAAATAATATTCTCTATTGTGTCCCCAATATTCCATCAATAGACATGCAACAGTAGGTATATAATATACGTATATTATCAAGAGGGAATTGGCTCCAAACATAGTACTAAATTCGCAGGCGACACCCGATACTGTGGTATTATCTGCCATTATTTGTCATCGGGTGAACAATGCCTCTGCCCTCGTAATATACCTACCTACTATCTTACTTAATTTAGATGCAATTATTATAATGAGTAATTTGGATACTACGATTGTAAAGCATGAGTAATAGAGTGTTAGCACGGAAGTATACAGTATTATAAGGTAGTATACCCAAGCAGCACACCCATATCTAAATATATACTATGAGATAATCTAATAGAATTTAATTCGATTGAATATTTTAAGAGTTCAAATTCCCTCAAGATATCACGAAGAAGGTTTCTAGATAATTTAAAGTAAAAGTGAGCACAACTTTATTAGTAGATCACAAGAGTGCTTTGAGAAACTATCTGTAGGTAGTGTTAAGAGTGATTCTTATCTTTTTTCTCAAGTAACCTTTCTAGAATGCTACAAGACCATTTGTAGAATGTAGACAGTTTTTGTTTAGTCTTGTAGACAGTTTTTAGATAATTTATAGTCTATGATAGTTTTCTTAGTAATGCTATTTTAAAACCAAAATACTAAAGCGTTACAAACATAAGACGCAATTCTCTTAATACTAATAGATTTCAAGTTTAATCGCTTACAAAATATAAACTATCAAAATTGCAACATGGCGAAATTAGACATAATATTTCTGACTATTTTGCGCAATATTTAATCGGTTAGAAAGCGCGAATTGACGTGCGACTTTAAATACATTGTAAAAAGTGATGTAAAACCTGTCATAAAAGTAATGCGCTCGCAAAATTTTAAATATTTATGTATAAAGTATAAACTTAATAAATGTACAGTTATCGATTTTTGGTTCTAAATATTTATAGAAAGCTTAAATATACAAAATAACTTACAAAATAAACCATTTCTAAGAAGTTCTAGGCTTCTTCAAGCTAATTTCTACTAAAATTTAATTTTTAGAAAGAAAAGAAATTTTGCTCGGCTACTTCATAGTCATTCTTTAAAAATAAAAATGGCGATAAGAATTTAAAGCTTTTTTTAAAACACTATTGGGAGCATTTTGTCTATAGCTGTATCTATAGAAACACTTTAGAATACGACAAGATTATTTTTACTTGCTTTAGTGTAGTTGATCTTGCAGAAGAATATTCACTCCTATGAAACTTTTATGATTGTCTAAAAAACGCGATGTTTCTAAGCGATTTTTTCTTTTAACAGTATTACAAAACCTTTATAAAAGTTATAAGAATAGTGAGCGTATTATGCAATAAAAACTTTTCAAAACACTAGGTCAAAAAAACAATTTAAAACATCCAATTTGTCGCAAAAAAACATTATTCTGTGGATAAAGGTGGATAAATTCCCTATCATATAAATATAAGGTATATTTTAATGACATACCTAACTTATGTTGGAAGAAATAAAGTTTTCATTACAAAATTGAGGTTATTTCTTTACGCCAACCACATTTCACACAATGATTTAACTGTATTCTATTGACTGAAGGCACAATACACATATACAACATTGAAGTACAGTAGTTTACGCGCTCAATTCAATTCTTTTTATTACTTCTTATTTATTTGTCAACAAACATAATCGGCCATGACCGGCTCGCGCGCGAATTACAACTATTGTATCCAAGGTTGTTAATTTGTGGGGAATTCCCTAAATTGTGGGGAATTTCAACTAGATTTTGTGGGGATTGGCGCTATGTGAGGAAAATGTGGGGATTCTAACATTTTATCATTTTGTTCAATCTGTCAATTGCTGATGCATCGCTAGTTTGATCGTTACTGTTAGAAACACTGTGATGAACTATATCGACGTGTTTTTCAACATCACACATCCCTCGTATTATTAACAAGCAGCTTAACTAGAATTATTATTAGAGCACTTGGTTCTGAATTGTAAAATTACCAGTCGGTGCGTGTTGAGTTCGCGATTCTTTCTCCCGCTTAGGCCGGTCCCCGGGTGAAACAAAACGAAATCAGCTATTGATAAACAAAGCCGAGCACACCACACCTTACCACTCGTCAACTTTAAATATTAAATATAGGTCGAAACTCATTGATTATTTCTAACATTAACATAGTGTCACCAAATGCACAACAAATAATCAATTTACTTAATTTTGTAAAGCATAGAAAAATTTTTAAAGATTGATTACAGATTAATATTGAATCTAATTAAAATAAATAAACGATTTAAGATCACCTAATTTTATAATTAGTTTTACATTTTACATTCTGTTTACATTTACAGCGAACGTAATAGATTATTACATTTTGAGTTTCTAAATTCTATATTATATTTTTAAGCAATGTATTTCTAATAAATAATGAAAACCCGAGATGTGGTGAATTTGTGGGGAATATGAACTTTGCTCTACCCAAATTTGGGGATTTGAACCGTGATTTTTGGGGATTTTGAACAATTGGCATTGGCAACGCTGATGAAGGTTCACCTCTTCCACCAGATCTTTTAATATTCTTTACTTTATTCATTTTGCATGAACGCTTACAACGTCCAATAAAGTGAAAACCCTAATTGTAGTATTTTTTAAATAAAATCTACTGAAGTCGCGCTATAACGTGTTTGTCAATAAGTACAAACACTACAGAATGTCTATAAATTAAACATATCGAGAATAAACTTAAGAATACTAGTTTTTAGACTATTAATATAGACTTTACTGGATGTGTATAGAACAATTTTAGTAAAAATAACCAGTTTTTCTAGTTGTTCTGTTCGTGTGTTTTGCCATTTCACCTCCGGCAAGATTCGTGAAGAGAAGAGAGAAGAAACGTGTTGTCTAACTCTGTAGTGTGGTTAAAATCAACTACACTTTTTTTGGATGAGTCCTTCTGTATATATGGATACCTATACATTGTCGACCCGTCCGTGGACACATTAGGAATAAGGATGAAATAATTAAAGATGTATTTTAGGAAATGAAACTATTTTTCCGCATTTAAATCACATATATTTGTTTTTTCAAACAAACCGACGTTTCGGGCCCTTTACAGGTCTCATGGTCACGGGTGAATCAGGAAAACTTAAGAACTCTATAGATGTATTTTTTTTTCTTTAAGTTTATTTTTGTATTTATATTGTATATAGGTACTTATTGCAACAGTGCCTAATTCTATGTATCAAACTCTGTTTGGGTGGTGACGACAAAGTTTCATTCAAACGCATCGACAACTTTCTCTGTCTCCTTTATTCGATGTTCACGAGAGCTTTTACGACACTGGTTACGTAACAAAATAATACCAATGTTAGGACTGCATAGCGCCTAAGAAAGTGTACCTACTATATTTATAGAACTAATAAAACAATGTCAATAAATTCACGTATTAAGAGACTACAACAAATGACAGAAAGCGACTAAATTAAAGTATACCGACAGCTGCTCCGGTTTCAAACGTTCGCGGGAGCTACTGTACTACACGGGGTACCTAATAAATAATACCGGGGTGAGTTAAGACCACCTAGCGAGGAAGCAGCGCTTGTTTACGACGGTTCCCCGCCATATTGTGGCCACCTACGCAATACATTTTGCTTAGCAAATTGCTCAGTTTGCAGTGTCTAATAACCCCTTAATGAAGGAACGCTGGGCTTATAATGTTCATGTTTTAAAATGTTAAGTGAATTTACGGGAAAGAGCGGTTATAAGAGAAATACATACCCGCTATCCAGTCAAGGAGACAATGTAATGTGTCTTTCTAATATCTTTAATGTTATATATTTATAATCAAATAAAGTTGAAATCACTACGTTTCCAGTGCCTTGTTTATGTGTTATGACCATCTATACGACGACGTTCTATTGACGACCTCGGTGGCCTAACGGTCCCGGGTTCGATTCCCGGTAGGACCAATTTGGGAAATTAACTTTTCTAAACCGATTCTTGAGTAGGTGTTCTGGGAAGTGCCCCACCTTGAATTCTGTTGCTCTGGTACTCATAGTACAGGGAATTCCCTAGTTTAAGACCAGGCAATTAATTAGCTGGTGTGGTTATTTGGCACATATTATTATTATTATAAAGTAATCTCATAGTATGTAAATATTACATTACATACAAAAGGTTTATAAACTCACAAAAAATAACGACGTAGTGGGTAGTAGTATTGGTTACCTGAAACAAAAGTAAAATACAAATTTATTAGTACATATGCATGACGACCCTAACTAGATGCATAGTTGTTGCATAGAGGTATAGATAGCGACAATGTGTCAACGTCAAAGTTGACGTTATAAAATAAATCTGCTTTTCAAATCAAATCACTCTACATCTAATAGCGCCCGCCCCCTTAATAAAATAATAGTCTTTAATTATCACATTTAAATAATGTAACGCAAATTAATTCACTATGTGGCACGCGACCGATCCATTCACAACACTCGAACACTGTCCATAACAGTTCATTTGAATACAATCTAGATCTTCTATAGTGTTACTGGTAGAGTTTAAATTACAGACAACGCAAATACTGTCTACCTTATCATAATAAAACATGGATTTTTAACCTACGCTATTTGCTGTAAAAATGACTACATGTATTCGTTGTGAGAATATATTTCTAAAATTCTAAGATTAAGATAAACGCTGCCATTTTTCCGGAAATTCATTTAAACGTTCAAAGTAATGTTTTATTTAGTATATACCAATATTACACCATCTTCACACTTTAACCGTAACATAGGTATCATTATGTTTCAGACAATTTCAACGACCATCTATGTCAGATATATCTATATGATTCAATATCACATACGCTTAGCGGATAATAATGTACGCAAGTCAATGTTTATGACAGCTCCAATGAACTCATGATGTATTATTAGTCTATTCTACTGTTTATCTATGAATTTGGGTCAAGGAAACTTATGTGTAACGTTATATTTTTGCTGTGTGTTTTTATTGAATCCGGATTGGGGTTCCATTTTCAACTCTGATACAGCTGTTATAAGGCTATGGACCGTAGGCAGGGTTAAACGAAGAAGCTAAAATAAAAGGAATCTTTCTTCATAATCTCGTGCACACTGCGTGCGCACAATGACATTTTAAATGAATAGATTATTTTTTAAATCTATCACTATGTTTACAGTAAAACAAGAAAGGATCGATTTAATTAGAATGTACCTGAGAAATTAAAAAAAAATTAAATTTTTAGACTCCAATATGTAATCAGTCGGTTTTCATAGTTCCACGTGTGAGCGTAACGCACACATAAAGTTCGAACTTTGGCACACTACCATAAATCAAGGGGCGTTATACGCCATGTTTCACGAGCCCTCTCCATCTCCCTCGTGCTAATATAAATGATCATATATATGTCTCTGTCTAACATTAAGCAGGAGCTTTGAGGGGGTCCAGGGGAGGGGAAGCTGTCTAGTCGTGACGTATTACCCGACTGGCGGTCGGTCAGGTCAGTTTGCTTTGTTGTGTTTGTTTAAATGTTGGCGCTTTTTCAAAATCTTTGTTAATAAATTGCAAATTCATACAAATGTTATGCACTAGATAAGTTTTACAAAACGTCACTAATATTGAGAGTATTTGTCCTACTGACACAATAATAAATTATCACAGAGTTCATAATTTTGCAAAGTAGGTACCTACACACTAGCGAAACAGTATCAAAAACAGAGGAAGCACTAATGAAGTGCCAGTATCGAATATCGATATCGATAATATTCGATATGGGTGCTAATTACTAACCTACCGCGGCACCAATATAATGTATGCTGAGTAGGTTCTCAATGCAAATCGCAAGTTCGGTTCTAGAATAGACAATGCGAGCACAAGTTTATGAGGCCACCCACAATTTCACATCTATAGTTTTATGCGAGTTTGGACGCAAAACTATTGGAAGATAACCGTTCAGTTTTTAAACTTATTCAACTGATTTTGGTCGAACGTTATTCAGTGACGAAAGGGTGTTAAAGTTACTGCTTCATGCTCAGTTGGGCTCCAAAACTTATATAAGCCAATTTAATTGAAAAAACAAATATCTATGTAATTTTTTTGTTATAATAATTGATTTTCACAGTTCTTTTATGGTTGTGGTTAGACGGTAGGTAATTATAATTATTTTACAGCTTAAGAAAAATAGTTCCTACTGATAAGGACATAACGCCAACAACAGAATACATAAGAATTTGTAAAACAAATACCTTACCCGTGTATGTTACATGTTAACATCATTCGACATTTTGAACAATCTAATAGATATATATTCGGTCACAGATTAAGCTAAACACAGTGTCACGACTTCAGGTAGGTACTATAATTTTAACAAAGAATTGTAATATATATATTTTAGTGCGTCTTACCGTATTAATACAAATGCGATACATATCCCTTAATAGTAAAAACAACCACTAGATTGTGGTGATGGTGAATATTTTGTACGATTAACTGATGCCCATACAATACGATTCAACCAGTAAATAGCAGTATTAGCAGATACCCTTAACCGTTATTTACCGTCGTAAATAAAGAGCTCGTTTTCCTCTATTGCATAACAAAGTTGTAGCTACCGAAATCTGTTGATATTTACGTTGTTATTATTTAGCCTTGAAACAAGTTTATATGAGTTTTAGAGAATGGAATAGTTTATAAGCAATTTCCGAATTAAAGAAATTAATTGTGCTTTGATTTCAGTATCCTTAGGTACTAGCTGTTGCTATGTCGGTGTGAAATTACCTTCTTGATTGATATTAAAAATAAAATTAAGTTTCTGTGCTGTTTTCCGCTCGGGGGCGTTATTATTGTGTACTCATTTGTATCAACTAATTCGTCGGCAGCTAAAAGAATCGCATCGATGTTGGACATCTCATTGCGCGGCAATAAATATAATGTTATCTCTCGATATCGACCGCGTGCCGCACTTTGCTCCACGCGACCTCCTCCCCGCTCTAATGAATTACACAATGAACTCTCATCTAAATACAGAAAAAAGCTTTTAAAGGCACATATCAAAAATGCCCACAAAAGCCTACTAAGACAGGACTTACAGATTTATAGCACTCCCTTTGTTAAATCTCGTAATCTCCACGTGGAGCCCCAGCATAAATGGAGGTAAATGAAAATAAATGTAGTTCCTCATTCTCTTGCTTGCCTATTTACATTGTGCCCGCACATAAATCTGGCTCTGTTTAAAGGTAATCTATTTTGAAAATTACCTGTTAAATCACATTAGGACAGATAACACGTTGTTGGGGATATGTGGTTAACAAAAAAATGTTTGTCGGACGTCGTAGTTTAGATTTGTTGCCTTCAGGGTGGCATTCACTTCATTGGGTCGTAGATATATTATGTGTTTCGCTTAGACTACATTGGCAGGTATCAAAATATTTGTGTTGACCCCGCAAAGGGTTATAGCAAATCATAGGAGACCGTTATAAATTAGGCATATCGTGACACAATTTCAACGTGTGACAAATATTTTGTACCTTCTTAAATCATGCTACTATCGCTAACGCGTAGGCTGTATCGAATTTAAATTAATTGTTATTTATCGGCTGTGTTTCGGATACACCAACGTACTGCTGTGCTGACCAGAGAGCCATTTTCGGCAGTTTCCGGGTATCTATTCTAAAGTACCTACTCCATGTTTGCATGGTAATTTATATTCGTAACGCGAAGCAGGTTTCCATTTTTTCACTGTTGAATTAAAAATAAGACTCATAAACAAAGTTGTTTCGACATTACCTATTTACACTTTTCGTTTACACGTGACGTTATATACTAATTCACTTACATATAGGTACATTTACAGAATAAGCCTAGGCCTGCTTGTAATAAAACAATTAACCTTAAAACTATCTATAACCTCGCCTAAAATTATTGTTTGGGAAATATTATGACCGAAACAAAACATCCCCAACTCCAGAGACGTCTCTTATAAAAACTATAAACCTCATACAAGGCAAAAATAACAAAAATAATTAGTGTTGTGACGTCCCGCAGAGTCGACGCGGCACATCGTAACTCTCTCCTACATATGCGTCAGGACAACGCAGTAAGAAACGTAAGGTGGATAAAAAGAACTGGCCCGCAGCAATATTTTATCCGCAGATCTGGAAGATGCTGATGCGAGGAATAGCGACAGCAGGGCAGCCCGTGATGTTTATTAGGCTTTACGGAAAGTAAGATTTTTTTTGGGGATTAAAATTGAAGGAATATTTGGTAATTTTGTATGCGTAAATATAAAAATAATTTCGATAGATCTTGGTTATCTCTAATAACAAAATGACGAATTTTCCGAGAAGTGACATGTAACTTTTATTATATAATCGATGATCAAAATGTACACTATACTGTCGAGCAATGAAAGTCATAATCAACCGTAATTCGATTAAATTTATCGATAGGTGACATAGCAATTAGTGCATCACTAGCGCTCTCGGGTGCGAGCCTACAAATCATACCGATAGCATCTTCTACAAATTTGAATCGGATCTTATTTATGATTTGCCTTTTTCACGGCTACGTTTTGGGGAAAATTTGGATATAAATCACTGATAAATGGTTATTGGATTTGTACCTAATTCAAATTTTGTTGCTTAATAAAACCTAATATTTAGCTTATTAGTCAGTAATTATGTAACTTAAATAATTTAAAAGATTCTAATTAGTCTTATAAGGATGTCCCTATCCTAAACTTATTAGGGAAAATTCAGCTCGCATTGGGTTTACAATCAAACTATTCCCACGATAAACTTTGTTAATACATAACAACATAATAATCATAACAAAAGCATGTACAAACACCGTACTCGGTTAAACAGCAATCGTATAAACAAACCCCAACAATAAAGCCAAATAAACGCTCAAGCACGCCATCCAATCGCACCTTGAATCGCACATAAAAGCCCATGAACACCGGTTGAATTGAATACAACAGTCCTCAACAGGAGCATCCAAATATTGCATTCCCAACCGTACTTGGTCGGATAATATCGAGCACGAGAGTAGAGTTCGTTAGTGCCCATAAAATCGTTTACGAGCTGCCGAAGAGCCCTCTTCAATAAACGTGCCATAAAAGTTCGCTTATACACAGCTAGATGGCGACACTAGTGGTCGCTTGAAACCGTTGCAGCGATTTTACTGCCATCTATGGAGCTTTTTTAGCGCTTAAGTTTGAGAGAATGAGATAGTAGATTGCCATCTCGTTTTCGCGCAATTGTGCTGAAGTTCGGCAGGGCGAGGGTACGTAGGTCAAGCGTGAAGCGGATTTCGGTAAATTAATGTATTAATTTTTTTGTCTATTGGTATACGCCGTCCTATACTTGTGGATGAGTCAATGAGGAATGCAATAATAATATACGTAGGTAGTAATTGAATGGTTAATTAGTAGGTATGTTCTTTTTCGGCCCACCAGTTTCGAATGGGCGGAGTGATATTTGCGTTATTCATTGAAGAGCTAAGTACAAAAGTTCTCAAATGACTATCTAAAACTTTTTGCTTATCTGATAGAACTATGATCAGATATTATCCGCATTACGCCATGGCTAGCGGCCTCTCCATGGTGGTCTTATTAAATGACGCCCTTTATGTAAAATTTTCACTTTTTATTTCACTTTTTATTCTTTTTTCCCAGGGTAAAAATTATACGTCATGTGGAACGGAGCGATCAAAACCTCCTTGGTTGAACTGCTAAATGACGGTAAACTTCACTACGCTTGTTTGGTGGCGCTAAAATGGCGCTTTACAATCAATTTTATTGGATTTGTTTAACTTGTATTTAGGAGTGTAGGTATGTGCAAAACAAATTTTAAAAATAATTAAAATTATGAAATGTAAACAAATTTTGATGTTATTACATAATTATTATATAGGTATGAAAATAAAATAATAAGATTAAAATACGAAATTTGTCGTTTTCTACAACAAACATTTTGAAGTTTAACAAGTCATTATTTAAAAAATATGCATAATCGTGCTGACAATACATTTCTGTCATTTTGCTGGAAGATTATTTATATAAATATTTTGTTGTAGAACAGTGGAGAAAGTAAATCCAAATGGTCCAGAAACAATATTTCGACTTTCACAGGAACTAAATATTTTTTCCTCTCGATTTCAGAAAAAATAGTAGTCAGTAGGGGGTAGGCCCAGACCAGTGAGAAAAGAAGGAGAAGAATAGCTTTAATTTGCAACTACTGTAAGGGATACTTCGTTCCGCTACATGCACTGTGACGCTATCGTTTAAGCAAGCAGCTATGAAAATCGGTCACTATCTGTGGTTGTTTCTCCGCGGGTCTTGACATCACCCGTCATAGCGAGCAACTTTCATGGTTACACCAGGTCCAAGAAAAGTGGTAAATTACCCCGCCAAACAATTACCAACAATTTTCAGTTGGTTAAGTTTCATTTTTAACACTATTTGGAATTAATGCCAGGATTCAGCCATTAATCATTAGTAATTATCATAAAGTTCCCATTTTTCATCACAAATAATGATATGGTATCAAACTCCAACGATGTGTCCAACCATTAAACACGGTCTAAGCTACGCGCTCTGCTCGCTACAGTTTGGACATTTCGTGTGGTACGTGTTATTCTAGTCTTTTTTTTAATTTGCCGATTTGGTACCATTTGCACTAAACCTATTATTACCACTTGTCGTGAGTATCGTTATTAGTTATTACACATCTTGCTGCTAAGTTCCAGTGTTTCCAGTGATATAAGATCATACAAGATATGTTAGTTATGTAATCGAGACGTTTGAAATCTGTCGCGCGTCATGTGCATTGCCGGGGCATAGATTAGGATTTTGTGGAACAGAATGAACATTTCGAAAAGTTGGCAAGATATTAAACACAATAGAAAAGGAAAACATTTATTTTGTTATTAAACAAACGTGAAAAATATTTTTAGGTAAGCCAAATAAAACCGGCTATCTTAGAACAATACTATTTCTGAGGTGATAAGATTTATTTGCAGTTTTAACATATTCGAATCTTCACTAGCACACGGTAATAACATATCTGCCTTTTATAATGTGTGATATCATTGGGAGTTTCCTATGGATGGGCTTCAACAATAGTCCTCAACTCTTCATTGCCTTAGGCTATGGTCCTCCACGAGTCTCGTTTGCCAAAACGCACAATGCTTTCGTTACCATCGACTCATAACATGAAGTCAATGTTTCGAGTTAAACAACTCTACACTAGTGTAGAACTCATTTTAAAAAATTACACAAATTTTAGAAGGATCTATATTTGTTGTCAAAGCAAATGCAATATTGCCAAAAACGAAACCAAACGTCAAAATTTAACTTAGAAGCCTTAAGGTTTTATTTGAAAAAGTTTCTAATCCGAATTTTCCTGCAAAAAGACTTTAATTCACTTCAAGGTGGTCTGCACTTTAAAACGGCAATTTTATACTTTAACCCCTAATATATATCAAATTTATGCATTGAATTAAGTTTAAGTATTTGTTTATCAGCGTTTTACAAAATGGTTTCTTTAATGCTATTACGTTCAAAATGTACGTAAAATCTTCAGATCATAAATTGTACATAAGATAATGCAAAACAGTAATTAAACATTACAACAAATAAAAACGTGACGCTGTATTCACATGAATCATTTAACTGCAGACGTTAATCAAGCCGAATTCTAAAGTCAATAATTTATAGACAAAGCCGCAGCCGATGACGAGTGTATTCACAGAATAAATCTCAATAAAATTGATCTCATCTTAAATAACATCATCTTGGTAGTTTGTATCTTTAGACGTGAGGTAAGTAGAGTTAGCAAAAATAACTACTTATCTGCAACTGTTACTAGAAAATACTTGTAACCTGGTAGCCACAATTAAACATGGCGAAAATCTGATTTTATAGTTTTGAATTTTTCAAAACCCTAAATTTTATACTTAGGAATTGTTATCTTAATTTATTTTTTAAATAAATAACAAAAAATAAATAACTCGACTTAAAAACTCCGTAAGAAACGATATACATTGGTTATTCCCATATAGGTTGCTAAAACAGGTAAAAAAATATATAGAGATAAGTAGCGAAAAGTATTTCGCTACGTACCAAATTTTTTTGCCAACTATGTCCCGAAAACCGGTTCTCGTCGGTTCTTTATATAATACCTACAAATGTTAAACGTATTGTTATCTATAATACACTTCATTGTTTTGCATTTAATTATTCGAGAGTATTCAGTTAGCATTGAAGGATTTACGAACTGACAAGATGTTCGTAATTTAGTATAAACCGCCTGGGGATAATGTTTGGCAAATTATTAATTTTCTTATAGTATTATGGTGTTTGTGAACTGGTAGCGTTATGTCTGTGTATGTGTTTTAAGTTGTATAAAACTTAAGCACGTAAGGTAATAAAACATCACTACGAATTGAAGCCGAATCAATCCTTGCACAGAGAATCAAATCAAACGACATCACCACAGGTAATCAAATTAAAAAAACATTCCGGAGACTGAGAATATGTGTTCACTAATTTGGCGTCACCTATGGCATTGGAAAAAACATATATTACATTGTAATGTAACTACCTACTAGGATTTTTTGATGCCGTTATTTATATATTATTTAAAAAATAAATAAATAAAATTAGGCATTGGAAAAAATATTCTACCTACATTTTAATGTAACTATTTTTTTTTTGTTGCCAATACTACTCTGAGTGTGTTATGACTCATTGGACCAAATCTGTGGTCAGGATGGGTTCAGTCAACCGCTACCTTTTACATACGGTGATATTCAACATTTTGTTGATTTTCTCAACATTCACTTATACTGAGAGTGAAATTGAATTATATTGTGTGCCTTATTCGTGTCAAATTGCATTTTTAGTATAGAGTGAACTTTGATTTTTATACATCCTATAAATTTTAAACCTTACAAATGCGTTGCACCTACAAAACCAGCATTTGTATGATTAATGAGTGAATTAAACATTGTTTATTGCGCATTAAAAATTTAAATGACAACACAGAAATGTTTACGTCTATTAGAACAGGCTTATGTAAAATAGATGACCTAGTTGCTAAGCAGCAATTTCTTCCACGTAACGTAACGTAAAAATAGAAAATTAGATAGAAATTGATATCAGTTTAAAATTTTTTTGCCAAAAATTAATTCCGAATTGTGAAAATTTTGTTTCAGTCGATTATCTATTTTATAAAATCTATTTAAATCTATCTAAAAAGAATATATTAAAAAGGTATATTTTTCTTACAGAGTTAAATGTACATAAAATTAATAATTCGGTATTGTCTGTACAAATGCACTTACCTAACTACATAAATTAACTTAAACAACGAAACTAAACTAAATCACTCACACAAATTGAAAGCTAGCTACTTAAAATATAATAGTGTAATTACAAATCTATTTAGTGTGAAATTTATTGTTTGCCTGCATTGTATAAATAATTTATTTAAAAAAATGAAAGTGTCAAGGAATTGTTGAGAAAATATATACTCTAATTTAATTAGTGGTTAAAGGACGACGTTTTTCATGCTTGCATAAATTGAATAAAATATTGTGGTTTTGTGAGTTGCTTTTACAATAGATTGGTAGTAAATTAATGGCAATCCGCTTTTCGATCCTCATGCGGTTACGAATAATATAATGAGTTCAATTATCCATATTTTTGTTCAAAGTTTGTTCTTTTAATTTTATTGTTCCTCAAATAATTGTTGAGGTTTAATACAGCATCGCCATTTAGATTTAGATATAAAATTCTTTAAAAGATGAGAAGAGGTCTGAATATCACACTATATTAAACAATTTAACTTTCGTTCGGCCGCGGAGGTACCGCAGCCGAACGGTTACCATGTTCATCTGGAACGCAGAGGCCTTGTATGGCCTACATTTATTTCTCTCGCGAATTTGAGTGTAATTCGAGGAGCCTATTTGTGTGTGTCCATGGCATTCGCGATACAGGATTTCCCTAGTCCGGGGCTACGAATGTGTGCGTCAAAAAAAGAAATATAAGTGTACGTGAGGAGCAAAGCTCGAGATAAACAATCTACCAAAAGTCGTTACTAAAACTTGCACGTTACATGAATTTTGAAGTTTGCAGATTAAAAAGTGATAGTTTTCTGTAGTGTGTGGCTGTATGCATATTAAACTATAAAAAGACCAAACGTTCTAAGAATATCGTTCTAAGGTATCATACTGACATTTTATTGAGAATTTATTCCCACCCTGCCTAATTCTATTGCAACTACAACACCTGCTTTATCATCAGAAGGCAGAAAGAAACAAAGGGCATGGTATCTCGTCATCTACACGAAAGCAGACATACGGGCGGACAGCAATATTTTGCACAATTATGCAGATAACAATCAATATACAGATATGAGCCGTGCATGGCTTCGTCATGTGACTACACGTTGAAGTGTTAAATGGATAGATCTGGGTTAAATAAAAATTAAAAAAAAATCATTCTTAAAGGAGAAATTATTCGTATATTTTACAGTATGTAAACCATAGAAAAATTCACCCATAATGTGTAAACAATTATCTACTAAGATATACGCTTCTCGACCTGTGACCAATGACCATGGATCGTAAATCCACTCTGAAATATTGAAAGAAAAACAAAACGTCATATCGCGATAAAAAACTTGTAACTTGTGATTAATCTGTCATGGATATTACATATAGGGGGAAGCTGGGCAGTTTGATACAGGGGGCACTTTTATAAACCTTTATTTCCATATACATTATCTCCATACCTTCAAACATAATATTAGTTGTGATAATAGTAAAATGTGCCTTTGTACGTGTGAGTAATAAATATGCGATGATGCAGATCACCAGTTAGCCGTTGTCGTTCGACAGGTTCACAAGTGTTTTCACAGCCGTTGACTAAAAAATAAGCGACACAAATATGAGTGCCCTACAGTTTTGTTCACTTTACAGGGTTTTATGTCTTAATACAGGGTAAACTAGTGTTTTCAATAACTAGAATTGCATATGACTGAGAGAATATATAAAGATTTTTTCAAATAAATATTTTTTTGTAAACTGTCTGGTCCCCACCAGCTTTACTTTTATACATAAGTGAGGGGGCAGTTTGGCACGTATCAAAGTGCTTCTATTAGTTATTTTGTACGAAAAGTTTAAAACTGTTTCAACAAGTTATTGTAAAGAGGTTAACTAGTGACATATTGCGCTATAGTCAGCTCTTCCTCCTGTATTTCTACTTCCAAGACTACATGACAAAGAACACTTTTCAAATGGTGCCCTAGAAAGAAGTCTTGATCTAGCAAGTGCTGCGGCACATTTAGCGTCATACTTTATTAACAGTTGATCACCTAGTGCTGATAATACGTGGCAACAGGAAAGGCACACTACGTTGATTCACTCACCTAAGCGATGTATCAAAGTATCCCACAGGTGGGGAAGAATTGGACAACTCCCATTTTTTGTTAAAATCAAAATTTTTCAATGATTCAATGCCACTTACGAAAGAAAAGATTAAATTAGTAATGTTTATTAGTTACATCATCAGTTAGGTAGAAAAAATATTAATTATAATTTGATATAGTAGCCTAAAATTAAAGTAAAAAAAAAGTCTTTGAAGACGAAATAAAATGACAGTTCATTGCGCAAAAGTGTTGCCTGCTTACGAGTAGCTAGTGATTGCAGTCGATAAAAATTCCATCGACTATCAAACTGAAAATTGGTTACGCTTATGGAATAAATAGCCATACTTGTTTCATTTGAATCATCCTCGACCCATTATTCATCCAATTACTGAGCCCAAGTTCACTTGAATTGTCAATTTTTGTAAGTTCACACGCCCATACACTGTATTTAGAACTATGTTTATGAAAAATATAAATTAGAGACATGTATTTAAGTTTTTCATTTTAATTTAATATAGATAATCATATCCGCCTGTTCTTGTTAAATTGTAAGTGAATTTCAATTCCAATTCCAATTTCTTTATAGTGGCTCCATCGATTTTCACGATGAATGTATGTGAATAAAAATGATCTCGATACTAGTATGCCAACCGTCAAAATTAGAATAAAGAAGGCAATAACGCAATTAGAAATCATTAGTGCATCGTAACATTCACAATTCAGTCATTTTTGGCAAACTATTTAAAATTTTATGAAAACTGGCAACCCTATAACTGTCATTTTACTCCATCTTCAAAAAAAAAACAGACAGTGTAATTTTTTATAATTATTGATGTAGTACGTGTTCTTCAAGCAAGTATTTCTTTTCCTAAAGAATTTATCTTAAATAAAAAGAAGTCTTTGGTCACCCTATGCTTGTACGTAACATTTACGATCACTCGCCTAATGGTGAGGTAGATTTTTAAGAAGTCGACTACTGTTCGGTCTAATTGGACGTTTCTGGGTTATATACGTTGTTTTGAGTACTTGTAATGTTACTTTAATGAGTAATTGTTTTTTCGTTGTGTGCGGTTACTTAATAATCGTTTACGAAATAAAAGATAAATTAGGAAGCTCCTTTAGTCACTTTACATAAATTTACGAATTCGTCAGTTCTTGAAAAGTTACGAAATTGAGAGCGACCACTAATCAAGGAAATTACATACCAGTACCTACTATCCTTAAAGAAATCTTTCCTGTGTTTATTAAAAAGCCGTTACGTTTGTAACCCATTCGTCTTCTCGAATTCCTCATTCTTGTTTTACAAAGTGAACCCGTCAAAAGTATGTTGTACCGCGGTGGGTCCGATGGCTCTCCGCGATTCCTTCGCTTCACGGGGCGTTCAGCTTCTTATAGTCATTTTATATCGTTATTTATTGAAAATTAATTGTGCGAAAACACCACGGCACTTGCCAGCTATCGATTATCAAGCAACTGTAAATTCCAGTATACTTTTAAAGTGGTGTTATTCACTTTTATAACACGTATTTGTCATCCATCAAAGTTTATCCACTGTTTTATAATTTATTTACCCATCCATTCGTTACATGAATTTAAGATTCTGCTTTACATCATTCGACTTGGTAGAACTTGAGATTAAGAAGACACCGTTTAAAACGAACCCTGCAGCTAAAATTTGTATTTTTATTTCAACATGAACATTTCTTGAAACATTATCTGCGATCATCTAGATTTTTTTTATTTTTAGATCAACTATGCTGCAAAAATATCGAGAGAGATGAAGCTCCGATTATGGCAAGGATCCCAAATCTAAGAAATGTCTTAAAGTATCAAATGTATTAAAACCTAAAATAAACCACTAGGCAACACCTTAAAGTCTATACTCCAATAAATAACATCTGATTTATGAAAATTTATCATACTCTTGAGGCTTAATTTTGAAATGATCTTTGCATATTTCGGGATGGTGTTAAGTTAACGTTCGTTGACATTGCATTTGAGACCTTGAGGTTTGTGGAATATGGTGAATTATGGGTTGTGGAACATCTCAAGGAAGACATTTTTCGATATGCATTTAGAAGTGTGTCTGCGTATTGTTTTGATAAGCTGCAGAACGGGTTTGCAAGATTTATGACTGTTATGATTTAATGCGAATAAACTACTCTTTGCGCTCGTTGCATAGATGAATGCTCCACTTTTGGTGTGATCACCTACATCTTAGATGCAATAATTAAGGATTAAGCGTAAGGTGTTACATTTCAGTTTCCCGTTCGGAAAAGTACGTTAACTTCTGTAGATACTTATTATATTTGAATATTGTAATCCTGAAATTTTTGCTGGTTAATATTTGTTGCAATTTCTTGATATCATATTAGATGCAAACCTTCACTTACACTATACTTAGTAACCTCATTTCCATTTATTTTCTTTTCATCGTGAACTTACCACTTATTCACTGTCTGCGCATAAGCATCGCTTAGTAATTATTGTAAATCCTCAATTAAATTATAATGGCTATGTTGGTTTGTGTGCACTCGTTATTTGTAGATTGGCAGCCTCTGTCGCTCGGGGGCCAATGGGGACGGTGTACCGCGGCGCCTGCACAAGATCGCCCGCTGAGCTTTGCAGTTCAAACAATATGAAGTGTCGATTTATGATTTGCAGTTCAGAATTCAAAAATTGATTTCTGTTTCCTATACTTTCAGGAATTTTTCAATTTTCTCTCCTTTTGCATAAAATTATTACACTTTTTCTAATCAACTTTCATTGTTATTTATACTGTTTGAAAACATGTAATTGCACGCACATTTAAACAGCACATTGGTCAAATACTAATCTAACTGTGATGCATCTTAGTATTCAAAAAAAGCTTCAATACGTTTCCCAATTCGAATTCCATTACCAAAAACATCCGTAACAATTTGGGTTGCCGTGGAATCTATTACGAAATGGCTTATCCAAGTCACGATTGCAAGTAAACCGTTCAACGTATTCGCTTGTAACGACTAACATTATAAATCATAAGCAGTTAGTAGAGATTTGCATGTCATACATGTTAGATTTATTGCAATTGCAAGGTCGAGGTAGTCTATTGTTAGTTTTTAATTTCGATGTTTATTACATTAGTGTAATTTATTGCAAATAGGTAGATACTTACCTCGTATTTTTAATTTGTTTAACACCTACAAACTTAGTAGACAGATGTGTTGTACATTATATAACAATTGTACATTGTTTATTGTTTATCTTGATCAGTGTTAAAATCTAGTAGTAGCATATAGTATAGAAAATGTATTATACTCTTTAAGTATGTAACATTGACCAAACAAAAATTATCACACACTGATCAAAATGTGACTCCTTGTGAAAGAGTTCGTCCAGGGAAGTATTTACTGCCACCTTACATATTTCTGCCTCTAAGTAGTAATGTAAGCATTACTGTGTTCCGGTTTCGAAGAGTAAGGGTGCTGGTGAAATTACAGGTACATGGGACTTGTCAACTTATATCTCAGGGTGATGGGTGCAGGGGCAATGCCCCTGAGATCTTTGCGATTTAAAGCTCTGAGTAACACTGCAACTGTTATGGACAGCCGTGTTGCTTACCACCAGGTGCGCGACTTGTTCGTCCCGTCACCTGATATTATAAAAAAGTGAATTTCAGGTTGTTTCAACTTTTAGAAACGTTTAAGTGCGGCACTTTCAGTTTTTTCATTTTGCTATAAATGATACACTCAGTGTAATTCGTATTTAAATTTACCTACCCATGTGATGTCCTTAAAAAACTAAATTATAAACTTTAGAACGCATATAATTTCTGCGATAAAGTGTGACGAGTTAAAAATAACCACAATCGCAGTCTCTGTAAACTGTAATATAGCTTTAATGTTACAAGCTTTTAACAACCGACTAATTGTTTCTTAAATGCCATAACCCATTACTATTATCACTTAAATGTTATAAATTTGTATAATATTAGTTAATATATTCGTAAAATATACTAAATAGTTATTAGGGTAATATGAAATTGTATACAGTACGTAGCGAATACAAAGTCTAGACTTTTCTTAGGAGTAGACGAATTATGTAGCATGATTTTATAATGTTTAAAAGAAAGGAATATTAATATCCATTCAAAGGATGTACGATTTTAAGTATAACGGACAGAAAATATAAAGCTACAATCTTGTGGTGTACATTTTATTATCACACCGTATATTCCAGTTCTTTAATTGTATATGTAAAGGAAGCTCTGTTCATGTCACGAATAATAATTCTACACACGTGACTCTGGTTATATTGAAAAAAGGCAATTCTGCGGTAAGGTATCAATTAGAGGTGGCCTGTATATCAACAGTGCCTACCTCACGGGAAATGTCAGGACGATTATTGATCGATTACCCATACTTGCGATCGGAGTTAGTGGTTTGTAGAATATAGAATTTGGACTGTAGAACATTTTTATATATAGACGAAAGTTACGAATTAAGCTACGTAGGTGTTTCAGTACTAAAAATTGATGATCTCACTTAAGGATAGCTTGAAAATTAAATCCCGTATATTTGTTTCTTCAAACAAACCAACGTTTCGGGCCTTTTACAGTTGCCATTTCAATTTCATTTCCTATGTGTAACAATCGCGAAAACCTAAGAACTCGATAATTCATCATCATCATCATCATATACAAACTGACTTCACCCACTGCTGGATATAGGCCTCCAAGCTTCTGTGCCACTCCCCATGGTCCCATGCTAATCGATGTATCGATACTCGATAAGTAAATGTAAATAATTTTGTTAACAAATTTTTAAAGCTTTTTTGTTTTATACAGTCTGATTGATCCCAAAAAAAATTCTATGAATATCCATTCACCTCCCAAATAACGCTAGTATTAAGTTATCCTTATCGACATACACCCATATTATATACACAGACTTTAAAAAAAACACAATCTCATTAACATACACTCTTTTAACATCACTTCATCTTCCGAATGAAAAATTCTTCATTAATAAGAAATATTTCATAGAATTCAAAGTCATGATATTCGAACAACGCGGCATCAGAACACAGATAAAAAACTTTTTTTGTTACAAGTTATATGTATGTTATTAAACAATTATCTATCACGTAGTCATTTTTCCCATCCAACCATAGATTTCCCTGATTTAAGTACCCCTGTAAGGAATGAGTGGTTTCTCACTGTAGCGCATTGTTTGTTTCGTTAAAGTGAGAGAGAGATGCGAAGTATGTAGGTCTAAAAAGGTCTAGATTCTTTAGTAAATCTAATGTAGAGGTGACTGTGGAAAGAATTTTTGATTAATGCATGAGGAAAAATGTAACTTGGTTGTATTTAGAAACTAGCATTATTTTTGTTTATTTCGCTTTTACATGTAAGTCCGTTTACTGTTTCATAGATTTATTCAGCTAAATACACTACATAGGTATTAATAATACACTGACATAAAATATAATATTTTAATTACCTTACCATCATCAACTGTCCATCATAAGTCAACTGCTGAAGATATGTGTCTTACCCAATCCTAAAACAGATTCGTTTGCAAGCGGAGACTGTAGCTAGCTTTGTCCTTTACTATATTGATTTTTTTTGTGAAATCATTGTGTTTACAACAAAAATTAGATCTAGTTATTAAATGCCATTAGTTGACAGGAACGACCAAGCCGCCGATGGCCGCTATTGACGGTCGTTGCTTGCATAAAAGAACCCTAAAGGGAGTAACGCGTCAGCTTTGATGATAGTATATATCCAGAAGCTTCTGTTCCAACCATTTTACACTTATGCCACGGTCAATAGGTACGCATTGTTGACATTTTTTATTTCATTATGTTTTTTGATTTCATTCATTCGTTAATACAATCATATTTACTTAGTATTTTTATTTAAATTAAACTTTTGCGATTTGTATGTCCCAAATCGCGAAAGAAATCAGATGTATCATCCAATACGCATGAACATGCATTATTGAACAGCTGATATTTGTTCTGATTAATTTTGATAGGTGGTATTACCATCTAAATATCGTGAAATACAAAAGTATAACCAGTACATTTTGTACTGCTTATGAAAAAACTCAACTAAAGAATATGGCTTACTGAGAATATATCTAGGAACTGTAAATATCGATTCAGCATCCAAGCACAAAATATCATCCGCATTAAACTCTTGAATTTATCTGGAGATTGTATTAAATTCAATTATGAATTTTCGCCCTGAAATTAATTTGTAGGATCTTAAATCTGTAAGATTGATAGTAATCATCAAATAACTAAACAAAACGCGTCGAAAATTCACTAAGCGTCAAACCTGAGCACTTGAAAAGATAACAATAATAATTCACATAAAATAACCCTTTATAAGCGTTTGTGAGGTTCAGCAAATTGCGCGGTGCCTCTTCGGTACTCGGATAATATCGTGATACACGCCACATGAATGATATGCCCACGAAATATGATATATGTGTCAAATTTACTCACATGATGTTAATGTGACGAACATAGAAATAAGAATTTTTGAATTTAAGAAGTGAGGTTTCATTTCGAAACGAATTTGATTTTTGCCAAATCTTTTGCGAAATATCACAATAAATCAACCACTTAAATCTAAATACCTGTTCATTTCTCGCATATTTAAGGGATCTATAGCAAACGTACAATTTTAAAATTACGTATGTCCCAAAAACAACTTACTGAATATTCAGAGCTATCATTAAAATAAAAATATGTTTCAGATTGGTTTCGGAAGACGAAGAAAAAGGTGAGGGCGGATTTCTCAAATTCAGTACAAATGAAGACGATACTATCTGTTCCAAATACTTGAAGAAAACATCCGATGACGCTAGCTATTCAAAGAGGTAATAGTGACGTAAGATGCGTGATGTTGCCTTATATTGCCATAGCACACGCAAACTCGTTATAAAGACATAAGTACAAAGTTATGAGCATTATTACCGAACGAACATAAAATTTGGTGGATTGTTGTGATAGTCGTATTTTGATAACAAGTAACGCAGTAGAGTTTTTGGAAAATTATCAAATTAAACAAAAGCGCAGTATTTAAAAAATATATGTATAAGCGTCCGTATTTGTTATAGAAGAATAAAAAGCATTAACGCTTAATTTTGAGAGTGTCACGTGAGTTGGATACATCACAATAAAAATAACAAAAATGACATCAATAATACACAGGAGTCTTAAAAGAAAACACAACTGTATTTAAAAAAATGTATTCAGCATTGAACATTAGACAACTATTTATACACAGTACAAGCTAAATATATGAAATGTCACAGGTAGATGTAATAATTATTAGTCAGAAAAACAATAACTTAACAAACTTAGACAAAAATAACAAGTATTAAACATACAATTGCAGGCGATAAAATAAGAGAGGCGTCGCATATTGTGGGAAAGAGCACAACTGTTTCATTTTCTTTTATAAATTCAACACATTTAGTTCGTATTTCAGCCTGTCTAGACAATTTTGGATCCAAGGGACTAAGATAAATATATACTTAGATGTAGATCTAGAAAAACAAATGAAAGGGTTCGAAAAACCTGTTTTTAATAATTAAGTAGATTCTTTTTCGACTTACAATTAATTACTATTAGATGTTTGATGTTCTTTAATATTGATAAGAATTTTAGCAAAAATTATACTTACATTACGCAAATGAAGCGGTATAAAGGTAAATGTGCTAATTATATTTCATAATTTTATTAGTAATAGTTTATGATTAGGACTTGGCTACTAGGTAGGAACATAGGGTTGTTTGTGATAGGTTACAGCTTTTGCTTAACATTTCATGTATTACCAGCTAGCTTAATTACAAATACAAGACGACTCTCATATAACAGCTAACAAATACTACACAAAGATACAGTTAGTTGGCTCTACAATTAGTAAATATCGTCGTCAATCCATTATACGCCCCACTCCTCTAAGGAGAATGTTTAGGCCATGGTCCGCCACACTGGCCCAGTAGGTACGGATTGGGAACTTCGCACGTTGTTCAAGGGCTGTGAATCTTTTTCGATGTGCAGGTTTCATCACAATGATTTGCTTCACTGTTAGCGGGAGCTATAGCTTTGAATCAGGCACAAAGTGTTGTTAAGGCCCAAGGAATTAAAAAACACGTATCGTTACCTGAAATGTTAAATTTTTGCAGTGTACGTTACATTTTTTTTTTAAATAAAAAGTTCAAAGATATAACGATTGCCTCAATTCCAAAAAACAAGAAGGTAGGTACGAAAAATCAAGCTTTAACCAGTAAGTAGTAGATTTGATTTTGTCTAATTTGGGTGCGTTTGTAAACTATTTAGGATTTATACTAACAAACATAGTTGAATTAAAACAAAAGTCATCGTGCTCAAAAACACGACAATTGCATAAAAGTTACGTATACAAGACGCGAGACCATTAAAAGTTACGAAAAATGTAGCCACCTTGCAATACTGATCACAAACGTACGTAACTTACAAATTTAAGTCATAGGTACTTGTCGCCACGAGGACTGGAACCGAAGACTTCTCAATTAACAACCGACCGCTGTCCTACTATGCCACCAGCGATACCGGTTCATTTAGTAAGTATCAACGAAGGTAATAACAAGACTTAACCAAAATAAAATAACGCAATTACCCTATAATTAATTTTGAAAGTTACCATAATATGAACTCTAAACAAACATGTCATAATTGATTTACAAGTCCCATTAATCAATCAACATTAATTTGAATTATATTAATTTTGCAAGATAACAATGAGTAATAAATAGATAAGGGCACACAATGATCAGGAGCTATTTAGAATTCTGCGCCTACGGCTACAACTCTACTGGTCTTTATAGGTGTGAGAATAAAGATTATGAACCTTTAACGTTTGCGTAACGCGTTTTCATTGGTATCGAACTCCGTTTAGTCAACATTTTCTAAACTTTATATTATTTGATGTACGTAAAACAATATTTTTCACTGTTTTCGAAGTCAATCGCGGAAATGCTAGTACCTAATTATTGACAAAATTGTTCATGGATAGTGACATTCCGAGTATCGTGTTTTTTTATTAGACAATAAGATGACATGTACAGGTAAAGTACAATAAAAGTTTAAACACTAAAAAGTAAAACTAGGATTAAATTATTTTTTTAATAAAATTTTTATATATTTTTTGGATTTATGAACGAATTATTTAATGTTTTATAATAGTTTGTATTTTATAATGTATTTTGCACGTCAAATAAACACGATTTTATTTTATTTTATATGAATAAAATAAGTTGCCGTGTCAAGGTGCCCAAGATGCTGGCAGCGTTCCCCCTTGTATGGTTTTGCTAATGCGTTGGGTAAGGACATTACAGACATTAATTAATGAGAACAAATATTCATTATTCAATTAAACCCAAATTTCGACGACCGCTGTGGCCCAACCGCTATAAGCGCTGGATGAAGAGGTCCTGAGTTGAATTCCCGGAAAGATTAATTTAGTAAGTGATTTTTCTAAATTGTTTCTGGTCTGCGTGTTCTGCGTTGCTCTGCTACTCATGGTACAGGAATTCCCTAGTCAAAAACCAGACAATCGGTGTGATTGCAAAGAAAAAAAAGATACAGAATTAAATATGTTATAAACGTTACACTAAAAACAACATAAAGGCGAGAATAAGCGCAAGACAATGTAAATGAACCAGCATTAATAAAATTAGAGATAAAGTTAAAACAGTAGCTGTCCTTAAAACGGTATTTTTGCACGAATTAAGCACAGACTCAAAGAAATCTAATGTGAGAAAATGTTAGACAAGACAACTTACGATCTTCGCCACGCATTCTATTTAAATTTGGAAATTAAAATGATATGTTTATTTAGTAACTCAAAAACAAAGAAAGATTTAAATAGTGGTAGTTTCGAAAGATACATTTTAACGAAAATGTGTAACAATAGAATATAACTGGGTTTGCTACAATAATCATAACACTTTCAAAATGAAGAAAACGCCCCTTTCTGAGCTCTGGCCTTCTCTAAGGAAGTATGTTCGGCGCGTAACTTACACTTCGCTCAGATTCAGAAGCACAACAATAAATTCATCTACTAGTTGATGTATTTATTAAACATCGAACGACCGCTTTAATTGTATGATAATTAATGGCGCATGCAACAACTCGCGCTCGCGCTATGCAACGCGAGTGCACCACGAGATTATACGAATGTGTGCGTTCATACACGGCGCGCAGCGAGTGTGCACACATACAAGCCCCGCTACTACGTTTATAAGCAGTTACCATATTTGTCTTATACTACCACTTGGTTGGAAATTGTACACGTCTTAAAAGAGTTTTTAGACCATATCAGAGGTCTAGATTTTATAGGACGTTTCCTTCACCGTTCCAGCAAAGGATCATTAGTAAAGTAAAAAGACTCCATTTAAACAAACATACTTTAAATGCAAATGTATCCGATTTATGACCGGGTGTTAGTATTTTACCGAAATAATTGTAACATGATGAAATATCTTTCAACAATCGCTGCTAGTTCACCTAAATACCACATAAACAGACTCTCATGCGGTATCCACGACTGCAAAGTAAGCTATTACTAATACACTTTTTCGTCAAGATAATGTTAGCTGCCATAATTCAAAACGCATTAACCCGCAGACCCACTCTAAATCTAAACTATGGAACGTTTACACAATAAAAATCAGTTTACAGACTACGACACTTTTTGAAATATAAAGAAAAAAATCTCTTAACAAAATGTGTATAAATACAGACTGTTTTGAATTTAGTACCATGATGCATTACCGTGCAATAATTCGTCACGTCCCGTGGTAAGCAAACCACGTTGGTAGGGGACGAGCGTATACTGGGGAAGAATAAAGTTTATTTACAGAGAAAATTGACAAAAGTACAGAAACACCATTAACATACGTATTAAAGGTATAACAACAAGAGCTTTCGCTGACACAAATGGTTGTTTGTTATTTTGTATTGTATATCAATGTCCATAAAATACCCATATATGTAATATCTACATTAATAAAACCTACCTACCTATGACATATGAACTGATATAGTCACTATAAAGTGTTATTGTTGTACGTATGGATCTTTATCTTAATTCCGTAATATATGTTCAGTACCATTATTTTATTAGGGGCCTTGAACTTGCTCACACAATTTCGGTCGGTCGATAATTTGAACGAATACTGGCTGAGACTTGTTGCCATGATATCACGCATATAATATCATACGTAATAGTTACTAAAAATAGCAGTCAAGCGTAACAGGTAAGTATGAAAAAAAAATAGATACATACGAATAATTAGACATAATTTATCTAACACCCTGTATGTAAAAAAACCTTAACCTTGTGAATTCCAAATTCAGTTAGAAAAACAATTAAACATTTTCTTAAGCCTTCTAACGAAATTGTTATTCAGGTAATACTGCCTAAAATGTAAACGAAAAAGTTATCTTTAAATTGAGATTTTAACATCACCATTTACCATTACAATAGTTCATTTACATAGATATTACCTTGTAATATGTTAATAGGTCTATTTTATTTTTTAACAGTGCGATATGATCACAGTTTACGGTGTAATATGTGAACAGTTCTTTTTTTAACGCTGTGTGTTTTTAATATGATAGTGATAAATTTAAATTTTATCATCCCTTTGATGCAACACACTCAAAATAGTAAATGAAAATATCTATATAAAATTGATCTTAAATTAGAGAACAATTAGTAAAAAATTTAGTGGCGTAATTTTTCCTTAGATTTTTTGGAAACTTATTATTTTTTAACCGACTTCAAAAAAAGGAGGAGGTTCTCAATTCGAGTGTATGTTTTATTAATGTATGTAACGCGATAATACGGCATTTGTAATCCTATTCTAATGATTCTTTTTTTGTTGGATAGAAGGTTCCTCAAATTTAAATGGGACCAATTTAAATTTGGAGAAAATATTTCACCTCTAAGGATGGAAAACTGGGGGATGAATGACCTTTGAGGTCAGTTTTTTAGTACTCTATACTGAGATTATATTGTTTAAGTTCACTTATTTTAATAACAATAAAAATTCGATTCATCATCTGTTTGAACGAACTACATTTGAATAATTATAAACAAATAACGGTAACCCTCCGCTATTTAAATCTAGACAAATAAATATTTTTATTGTGCTACTAGTTTTACTACATGAATAGAATTAAGAGTCACGATAGAATAATACATTATATATCGGTTTACTAATATGGTAGCCAAGGCTGATCTCGGTTGATTTGTACTCATTGACTTACCACCAACCGGAGATCGGGTCCGAATTTAAAAGTGTTCGAATGAAAAGATAAACAAATCCTAAAAAGAAGAGTAATCGGCCGCCAATTTTCGTCTGATCGACGAGCATTGCGCTAGTTAATCATGCCATGTGCGGTGGAAATATGTAAAAATTATTAAGCGAAATAAGAAAATAGGATGAATAGATGAAAATAGAAATAAAGGAAAATAGAACGGTGTATACTATTTTCAGCAGGTAGTCTATTGTGTTACCACTTAAAAGTGTGTAACATACTAATTTATATTGGAATAAGTTACAAAAGGAAATTACTGACGCAAACAAAATATTCAAAAAGTAGCTAGCGCTCCTTTTCTTGCACATTACACGTGCAAGAAACAGACAGAGACCAATTACGTTAATTATATTTATTCGGATTACCACAAGCTATTGAACGACTTAGAACAAAAATTCCATAGAGAAGCTTTGATGTTAATTTTATTTTAAATGTGATTTTTTAAATACATTATTAATAACTAAGGGTGCCTTTAAATTAGACGCTTTTAGAAGCTACTAATTTACATACATTATCTAGTCCGCTTTGCCCAGCAGTGGGACATAATGGGTTAATTAATAATAATAAATCTAGTGTGCTAAAGTGAAGCGTGCGTGTCGCGACTGTGTCGCTGCAACTATGCTTCTAAATATTGTATGAAAATTAATAATGACGCGCCTGCAGCGCCATAGTGGCGTCACTGCAACGCTTCTGTAAGCATCTAATTTAAAGGCGCCCTTATAAAATATTGTTGTATTCTTTTTCAACCATGGTGCTACCAATCAGAAGTCTGAAAATTACATTTGACCGAAATTATTGTTTTTTTTTTTTTATAATCTGAACTATATTTTTCGTGACTAAGTAGCCTTCACCCAAACGCAGGCAGGCAGGTCACCGAGTACTTCTGCAGCTATTAATTTTTAAATTTTCATTTTTGGGCTTTGGCTTGTGGTTCTATTAATTTTTCTGTCGATTCGAGATAGTCTAGGAATGTAATGTGAAAAAATATTTGTCGTGAACTGACAAATTATCTCTTATATCTTATTTATTTATTATTTATTTATTTTTTAAAAATCTCCTTTCTAAATTTCATCAAGGTCTGTTCAGCTATTCTATCGTTAAAGTAACATACAGACAAACAGAGAGACATAATTATTTTCACGTTAATAATAATGCTATTTATAATATACTCGAATCTTTATTAATTCTTTAAATCAATTTGCATAAACTTGTACGTCAATAAAATATATTATAAATATATTAACATAAAAGCTACTCCATTACTCTTGTGGTCAAATAGTTTTCACTAGAATCTACATATAGCCTTTAAATTGTTTCAAACAAAATTAAGCAGTAGGTTCTACAATGACATTGAAATTGAAATTCTAATGTTTTAGATTTTTTATACTTCTATACCTATAAGTAACTACATTTATATATTTCTGGACATTTTTTTTCATGGTTTTTGTATTAGACCCGTAGTCCATTCATTGACAGGTCATTTGTAAACTACAATAAGTTAAAAGCAAAAATACAGTTAATTGAAATTAGGAACTAAGTCGTGGTATCGTTTGTGCATTAATGCAGAATAAGGTAACGTCCCGCCTTCGGCATTACAATGGCAAATTGCCGATCTTTGACATCGGGAACAATGCAGAGACGAGCAGATTTATGACGTGAAACCAGTGTCGCGGATTCAATAAACCTGCGCTGCGCGGGCGCTGCTACGGGAACTTAATGAACAAGATATAAAATTTGAATTTAAGAAAACTTACGATAAATATACTTTACATTACTATGTCTTTTAGAATGAATAAAACAATTTCATTAAGTAAATACTCAATAATTAAGCAGAATCAATAAAAAAACATTAAAATACACACACTCTTAGCACTAGGGAAACCCTGTGTCGCAGGTGCCATAGACACTCACTTAGAACACCACAAGTTACACTTAAACTCACGAGAGACATAAATGTGGGCCAAATATACATTAGCTAATTTATTAAGCTGTCAAACAACTATTCAGTTCTGCTACCAGTGCGTGCGGGTACTGTGATAAAAATAGGAAATACCAATATATATATATGTGTATATATATATATATATTGGTATTTCCTATTTTTATCATATATATATCTAAGAAGACTTAATTTTCGCTTAAACACCCAATTGAGTAAATAATAGAAAAAATACGCTTGGGAAAAAAAAATGTTAGCGCATTTATCGCCATATTTCCATCCTGTATAATTAGGACGCTCGTTTGCAAGATGACGTGAGGGCGTGAGGGTGCAAGATGTTACAAGTTATTTTCAATTACGAACTTATTCGTGCGAGACGATGTTACGTTGCAACCCATTGGCTTGTCAAAGATCAACTAATGCCAATAACAAGACTTATTTAACCTCACATTGAAGCTTAGCGGGATTGGACGTACAAACGGCATTTTGAGAAATAAACCTGTTGATACTGGGGCTCGACTCTTGTACAGTCAAGAGCATGTCAAGCTTGACAGTTTGGACTTTGGACCGTTCTTATGGTAAGCGGTATAGAGTTGGATTTAAATGTTAAATATCAAGCTTAACGTGCTCTTGACCCTGTACCATGAAATTCGTAGTTACCAACAGAATTGAGTTTCGATCTGTACTAGAACTAAGAATGTATGACAACGCGATTTGACAGTTTTGAACAGTACCCGTCTTTTCGTTGACGGATTTCGGAGGACGGGGTAGTCCCTTGGGTCATCCGTAGTGGGAAAACGGCCGTAACTACGGATTTCGTGCTTCGATAGTAGAGCCCCTGGACACTTTAGGACTTTCGTCGTTATGTAACGTACGTCGTTATTTGGTACAAATATTTTGAGAAAATACACATTTTAGGACTCGTCGGTCCTCACTAATTGCTGCTCTATTTGACACTTCTGTCAGACTGAGTAGTACGTACATATAATCTTGCTCAGTTTTTAAGCTTTTTTTATATAAATTGTCATTCAGCTCATTTATAGATATTTTTTTATAATAAATTACTAGATCTCTCTGAATTTGATTTATTCTGTAGGTACGTACATCCATAGTCGTACTCAGGCGGGTACAACCCAAACGCCACTTTGACGAATCACGTGACCGGCGATGATAGTTTTGAATATTTGTTTTGATTATTTCTTTAATTTCTTTTTTTATATAAAAACTAAGTGACGGGACGAACAAGTCATACGCCTGATGGTAAGCGACACGCCTATCCATAACAGTTACAGTGCTACTCAGAGCATTAAATCGCAAAGATCTGAGGGGCACTATCTCTGCGCCCGATACCCTAAGACATAAGTTGCCAAGTCTCATGTGATTGTAATTTCACAAGCTCCCTTACCTTTCGAAACGGGACTTAATTTCTTAGTTTCTGTGTAGGTAGGCATTTTTTATAAAATCTCCCTTTATGTTTGCTAAGCAGTTTATCTTGTTTGGGGTTACTCTAGTTAAGTACAACTATTCGGGTATACGAAAGGTGCTGCCCCGCTTGACGTATCTGTCTTTTCCTATACGTCTGGCGCACCCTGGACAACAATCGGCGTGTACTTTTACGTCGATTGGTAAATCCTTTCACCATGATGGCAAGCATTAAAATGTAAAAAATAAAATAAAAAACATACCTAATGACAGAACGAGTTTGATATGATCTACAGGTCAAGAAGTGATCTACTTTAAAGAAAATACGTTACTTGAGAAAGTTTTCCTAATGTCTATTATGACAGGTAGTCTACAGTAAAGCTATATTGTTATCTTGAATAATGAGCAAGATAGTGGTGTTTTATGTATCACATGCACCTACAAAAAATAAGGTGTATAATTAAAAATATAGTGACATTTTTTTGTCAGAATTCTTGAAAGAATATAAATAGTAAGTTCTTAGGTTTTCGCGATTGTTACACATAGGAAATGAAACTATTTTTCCGGATTTAAATCAGTCAACCGTGACCATGGGACCTGTAAAGGGCCCGAAACGTCGGTTTGTTTGAAAAAACAAATATACGCGATTTAAATCCGGAAAAATAGTTTCATTTCCTATAAATAGTAAGGTTTGTGGTTCAGTTAGTTAGCGCGGTGACCTCGATGTGGCAACAGACGCTGGTTCGAAGGAATTTTTGTATGTTGTTCGGTCTTTGTATTAATAATAATAATAAACTAGTGGAGGTCATATATTTTTTGTGTAAAACAAATATAATAAATAAAATAATAAATATATGAACACACACATAGCAAAAAGGTGACGTTCAATAAAAAAAATGGTGAAATTACAGCACATGGGACATGTCAACTTATATCTCAGGGTGACGGGCGCAGTGGACTGGCACTGGCCCATAAAATGTTTGTGATTTAAAGCTCTGAATGGCACTGCAACTGTTATGGGTATGCATGCCGCTTACCACCAGGCGCACGACTTGTTCGTCTTGCCACTTGGTATTATAAAAAAAATGGACTATAAGTAATTTTTACCGAAAATTTTATATAAGCCTCATTTATTTTATGACAGTTTGAAAATACCTACAGTATGAGTTCTAGATTGCCTACGTCTATTGTTTTTTATTTTACTTTGTAAAACTCGATGTAAATAATTGAAGTTTAATAGGATTACTTAAGGTATGAACAACTTTTATTCTTGAACTTGTAATTGTAACCATTAGTTCGAAACAATAGAACCTCGAGATGAATTTATGACGTAAAGCAACTGTCGTGGATTCAATGATCTTTGCTCGCGCGCCGACCAGTATTTATAGTGTGCACGTTAACCAGTAAGCATAATTGTTACTTTTTGAACATTTTCAAAAGGAGTCCATAACATACATCAACTTGTATATATACAATTAGATTTTTAGGCAGTATTTGCAATTACAAAGAATAAGTTTTGAAATGTAGAGCGGTGTTATTGCACATATGTACTCATATGTGCAATATTGAAACATGGTGATTAAACCTTTATTTTTGTATTATACAATGCCTTTTAACAATAATCTCGTCGTACTCTAAATATTATTCTGGATAGTTCACGGCACAATGCCTGTAAAGTCACAGACATAATTCTTGTAATCACTAGTAAGTTGTAAATTATAATCACACGAGATGTACATATACTGAAAATTGCACCAAGGCTATTAAATGATGGCAAAATTCAACTTCCAACAAAAATAAATACACTGTCGTGAGTCGTTACTGTAAGTGGACTACATCCAAATTGCTGTCCGATTTTAACTATAATTTCGCAGTTGAAAAGAAATCAGGATTCATCTCGTGTGATTAGTCACTTATATAAAAATAAGGAAATAATGAAATATTCTTTTACACAATAAAAATTACAATGATAACGCAAAACTGTAATCTGAGTGCATTAGAACGAGCTAATGCAACAAGCGACCTAAATGTGATTTATTTCTTGAGTAGAGTAAAGTATGTTATCTATAATAAATAGCAAATCAATATTATAAGTTGATTTACTGTTCACGGGTTAAGCTGTGCACAGATCTTGTAACACAGTGATAGTATATGTACTTACATGTAATTTGTTGCGATTTGCATGCTCGCTGTACAAAGTGTTATTGAGTATTAATTAATGTTCACCTTTCCGCGGTTCTTTTTGAGTTTCCTTTCTTAAATAATGTTACGCGACGTCTAGTACACACTGAATAAAGGCATATTTACATTCTCTCACTAGCTATCATTCCACTAATAATACCTTATAAATATGTCGAAGATCGATATTGGGATCTCTGTTTTGACATAACGGCTTACAGATTAGTGGATACGTTTTCTTTTTGTGAGGCCAAATGACGGGACGAACAAGTCGTGCGGCTGGAGGTAAGATTGTCCGTAACAGTTTCAGTGTATCTCAGAGCTTTAAATAGCAAAGATCTGAACTACCACTGCGCCTGTCACCCTCAGATATAAGTGGATAACTCTCATGTGAATTAATTTCACCAGCACCATTACCTTCAAAACCGGATCACAGTATGCTCACATTACCGCTTGGCGGTAGAAATGGGTAAGGTGGCAATACTTCCCTGGAAGAACCCTTTCACATGAAGCTCTACCGCTACGTAGTCTTTGTCTTGAAAAATCACGCAAAATGTAGTTCTCGTTCTAAACTATATTAAATTGTATTTTTTACAGAAATATCAGATATTTGATTTGTGTAACTATCGTAATACCTTTATTGAATGTCAGGATATTTCACCACCATGATATTCAATTATTTTTTGTGAAATTGCTCCAGTAGTTTGTTATAATTTATTAATACAAAAATCGAACGCTTAGAAAAAATTACTTCGATTCATCTGGACTCGAACCAGCGTTCTAGCAAACCGTTCCATGGCTTAGTTGGCATAGCGTCCAGCACGGTTTGCCAGAAGACGCTGGTTGGATTCCAGCTGGATCGAAGTAATTTTTTCTAAGTATCTTTTCGATCGATTCGATCTTTGTATTCATAATTACGTAACTATTGTTAAAAGTAAAAATAACAAAATTGAAAATTGAAATTTCCAAAATGCACAAAGAAATTAAATTCTACGCTTAGTTTTATTAATTCTATACGTGAAGCTTAAAATTTGCCAACCTGGTTAACAGCAGTTAAGTCAAGATAGCTGAGTGCTGTTTAACCAAGCGTTTAACGTAAATTCGCTGTGCATGTGCACTAACGATTGCTAGCTGCAATTATTAATAAAGTATCAATTTAACTATTAACTATTTGTATACGTCTAAATGTTAGTTATATTTTCCTGTTGTTGAAAGGGGTTTGTTTTGTAGGTTTGAATTATGTAATAGACAAAATAAATCGGAAAAATTATAGTAATAATTGTAGTATATGTACACAGACTGATTGAACTGAACAGTTAATTTAAATTCGACTGTCTTTTAAAGTAAAAAAAAACAAATTATTGGTCTATTATTCCATCCAATCAATGGATCAAAAAATCCAGAGAATGGAATGAATTTTTTCCGGACAAAAATTCGTGTTTTTTTAAATATTTATTTGAAACAATATCACGATGTTTTTTTACTACCATGATTATATTTTATTGTTTCGTGTTATTATAATAATAGTAACGCACACACTCATAGCCCCTCTCACTAGGGAAACCCGGTATCGCGGGTGCCATGGACACACACATAGACCACCACAAATTATACCCAAACTCACGAGAGAAATAAATGTAGGCCACACAAATATTTCTCCCGGCAAGGAATCAAACCTGGGACGTCTGCGTGGCTGTCCAGTATGGAAATCGTTCGGCCACTGAGGCAGTTTACTGACACAATGTTCGAACAAACGCAAAGAAAAATTACTTTGATCCAGCAACTGTTGGCCAGACCGGGGCTAACCGCTCTACCAACAGAGCTACGGAACGAACCAGCAGACCTTATGAATTACTCACTATGTGCTTGTTGCGGATCTTTGTTTTTGCATTTAAACAGCTTTTTGCCATCGTGTCGGAGCTTTTGGGAGTGTGTTTAGCCCCGGTCTGACAAACAGTGACTGGTTCCAATTCGTCGGGACCGAAGGAAATTTTCTTTTTTTTCGAACAAATCAACATTTCAGTTCCACGGTTACAGCTGACTAGAAGAAAAAATATTACGCAGAAATCGTGAGAATCTAAAGTATAAAAAGTACAATTTTAATTCCTCATAAGAAAAAAAAGAATCTATAACCTAGTGACTCTACGACATAGAAAAATACTTTTTTGTTTCAACACAACGACACAGTAAGCTTTATTTACGAGATGTTAATTAATGACCTATTATACAGCGATGGGCGGAATTAATCAAGTAAATTGATTTTGCGTTTATTCTCTTTGCTAATGTAAGAATGTTTTTTATTTCATGTTACTTACAACGCGTCCATGCGAATATTTATCGTCTTTTATATTAAAACTGCATTAAAAGGCTGATGATAGTAGAGGAAATGGAGGGGGTATGGCAGCAATGTAGAAATTTAAGAAAACAGACGGGAGAGTGTATATATGTTGTAAATAAAATAGATGTCTAAATTTAAGTTTGATAACTACTACTATTGATGGCTCTACTGGTGGACTTGCAAGAATGGTAGATTGTCATTATTCGACAATTATTGTGCTGATATCCGTGCAAAATATGCAATATACAGTATCAAGCGCATGTCAAGCTTCACACGTAAGATTTAAACTCTACCACTGTATACGTTTTTATAATAAAATTCCAGAAAATGTTCAAAATTTAATAGAAATAATTTCAAAACTAGTGTTGAAAATGTACTGTAAAAGAAGGTTTATTATAAAATCATTGATTATGTATAGATGATATGACCGCATGGTGGTAATAATCTTGATAATATAAAGAAATCATTCTAACGATTCTTGACGATTGCAAGTGTAATTTGAAATTAACAGTTATTTGTAATGTTAATTTTATTGAAATAACACGATGTTTTACTACCATCATGTTCAATTTTTTTGGGAAATTACTCCATTTAGTGTGCATTAATTATTAATGTAAAACTTTCATACATTTCTCACAGATGGCGCTGCAAAAAAGTCGATAAAGCTAAAAATAAAGATCTGCAACAAGCACAGAGAAACTCGTAAGGTCATTCCGTAGCTTAGTTGGCAGATCGTCGGTCCAGCCGGATCGAAGGAATTTTTCTTTGTGTTTGATTAGTCAGTCAGTCAGTCAGTGGTAATCGAGCTTTATAGAGCATAATTATAAAGATATTTGATTTGATTCTATGCCGCTTCTGTTAAGAACGATCCAAAATCCAAAGTGTCAAGTTTGACATGCTATTACACAAGAATGTTGCTATTTGTCTTCTGATTGTCGATTTCCATCACACTTACGCTCACGAACTTAGTGAAGTTATAATAATGTTAATATAAACTATCGCATAATAAAAAAAGGTTATCACAAACTCACATTCGTCCCTCTACTGGGCACGAGAGTCCTTTAAAGGGAAAATTCAGTCCATATATAATCTTGATGGGATTTAACCCGTCTTTAAAGAATTTCGTTCTCTTTTCATTGAGTTTCATTAAAATATTTATCTTCAAATTATGGCATGTTAACATTATTTAACCAACAAAAACGTGTAGGCACTGTACAATCCAAAAATGTTTCGGTGCACCCTGTTACGTGAGAGACAAAAATACGGTTAAGAATCAAATATCGGGACTTAAAAAAAACTCTTGAAAAAATTACTCAGCAAGCCCATTGACAAGCAAATATTTTTATGCAACCATAAAATTGGACAAATTTAACAATTCCTTTTTAACGGTATACTTGACAATAGTTTGGTACCTGTCATATAAATTTTTATGACTCTGACCACAAAAGAACAAACAAATTATTCTCAACTTCATTGTGTAAATCGAAATACTGAAGAACTCACCTAAAATGCTAAGACTTGTTTTAAGAATCCATGAAATCTTAACTTGTTAGTAAGCACCGTTACCAAGCACAAGTTACCGATTTACCGAAGACAAAATTTGTGATCATAATTTAAATAACTATTAATTATCATTAAATATCATAATATCAAAAAAATATCATAATATAATTTTAACTATCATTAAATATCAAGGTGAATTGACACCAAAATAGACGATCGACGTATTTTGAAAACACGGGAAATCGGCTTTTCGACGTCAAAAAATACGAATTGAACTAGTTTTTTTTTTCATTTTCAATTCTATGGATTAAATCAGTTCATTCATTGTTATTAGAGATATTTCAATTAATTTTATCTCCCATGTTCCGTAATAAATACGCCAGGGGTTTATTAGCCTATTTACTATTAGTAATAGACTAGGGGTTTATTAGTAATGGACTATGTTTTATTTTATAAAGTGCATGTTTAAACATCATGCAATGAATTTATAGGCGCACCTCTCCGCGTCTATCTCACGGGCTTCAAAGCCAGCACAACCACGATATCATTTTCGCCTTAACATTACTTCATGTAAAATATGAAATGCGTGCCTCTTGCTATAAGAGGGGCAGTGTCTCAATCGTTGCACAGTTTTTGCACAATTTTAGGGTATGTAGTACAGCAAAAAAAGCTGGTGTTAAAAATCACGAACTAATTCAGCGGATTAAAAAAATAAACTTAAATCATTTCACAGCGAATGGAGCTGTCGTTGCTGCTTGCTTTAAAAATGTGCATCATATTGTTTTATATAACAATTATGATCGTTGATTAATAATAATTGTCAAAAAAATAAAAATAGCGATTTGTTTCCTGTTTAAGCGAACAAAAAATTCGGTAATTTTCGAATTTCTTTTTCTACGAAACTTTAGATATTTGTAACATCGGTGTTTAACTCTCGCATTTATATTAGTTCAATATATGTATGGGGGTAGTGCATGGTGAACATGGCATTATCATATAAGAGTTAGAAAATATTTGCCTCTTCGAATACACCAGTTCTTAAGTAAAGCTGTGTTTCTTTGTGCTTCTGGAATATCCCGATTTTTGGGCTGGCTTAGCGAGATATTTATCACAAACTATAGGAATCTGAAAGACAAATGGGATGTCACAAAACTGGTTTTTAATACACACTGTGCGTCGTCGACATTCAAACGAAAATGTTCAATAAAGACAATTGAAAGCAATCCCGTGATGCAGCTGTTTAAGTTGGGTGTCTTGTGTTATTTTTGAATATTTTATAAATTTTAATTGTATTTAGTTGGTGTCGTTTTTGCTTAGGTGTCTGTCATATTTGGTGTGTTTTGAAACATTAGTAGCATTGGTAGAATATCAACGAAGGCTATAAGGTATACTTATAAAATCCTCTGTAGCTTCATTCATGTTTCATAGACCAATTGTACTTATTTGTTTTATTATTAATTTATATTGTCTTTTCATTGTATTGCATACCAAGTACATACTATAAATCTCGATTAATTTTATCTTTTTCCTTCTGAAGCGCTAGCAAGACAGGGCGGATATAGAAACTCGAGCTTCAATGTCACTTCTCGCGCAAGTCGCGCTCTGTCATATTAGCGCTGCTGGTAGATACTTACATAATAATATTGAATAAATATTTTTGATTACAATATTTTTTCAAAAATAGATTTCAAAAATACACCTTCAATTAGAAAATATAAACCTGAATACATAATTAATCAAGGTTGTAATACGAAGTATATTTTGTGAATAATGTATACAAATAAAATTAAAATTTCCCCTAACGGTACTACATTTTCCTAAGGGCCAATTCACGCATATAAAACTGTCGAATTTGGTATTAAAGTGACGTCACAAAACAGCTGTAGCTATAAAATATTACGTAAACATTTACACCAATAAAAAGGGTCGCTTGTTTTATGCGCGTCGTACAGTGGAGTTACTTAAAAATTTAAATAATAAAGCACGTAACAGACGTGCTTAAGTACCTACTTAATTTTTTAATTAACGATGTATATGTATATAGATTTTGAATTTAGACTGACAGATTTGTTAAAATAATGAAATTATTATTCAGTTATCTATCCTCATTTGAAATTGTCAATTGCAATGGTTTTCCTAGTATCCTTAAAGATCCCATGGTCACTGTTGATTAAGGTGATAAAGCCATCAACCAGTTATGTCTAATATTAATGCAAACCACCCTATTTTTCCCACCATATGTAGTTTGTTTATAAAAACAAATATACGCGATTTAAGTCCGGAAAAATAGTTTTATTTCCTATGTGTAACAATCGCGAAAACCTAAGAACTAGATATCCTTAAAGATTTCATGTAATTTCATTAAAAAAATCTGTTTTATTTGTAAAACTATAACAGGCATTTTTAGAAAATAGTATTTATTATTCAAATCAAATAATTTTGTTATTGTAATTTAAATGTTTAACCATTATGGTATTCACTTAAGTTAAGCTATAACACCTTATCTTCAAAAAGTTAATATTCTGAAGAATGTCTTTTTATAATTGTATTTAGTGTCAGTCGTCACGAATGTGGCAAAATCGTAAAATGTCTTAGTAACTGCGTGGTGTTCTCAATACGACGTTTTATGTAGACCCGTTCAGGTGTGAACATTATCTTAATTCGAATGCTACCGAATCGGGACGTAATCACAATTTACTTTGGTGCTAATTGAAAACGGCTTTTTGAATGCACCGGTTAGTCAATACTACCGGTTCATGTGAATTTTTATTGCTCACTGTTTCTATTTCAACGTAATTATCGTTTGTTAGTTTCTATTTTGTTATCGAATACAACGCTGTTTTTTTTCTTCAATTTTATTTAAATAGGCAAAAGAATACAGAATTTTTATAAAGCGACCTGCAACTGCGAGATAAGAGCAATTACTTAAAGATACCTAAGTTAAATTAAGAATTACTTATGTAGATACATTTAAAGCAATATAACTTATAGTTATAACTTGTTAATTATTTAATAAATCAGTAGATAGTTCTTTTTAAGATTTACAAATATACCTGGTAGAAATATTATGCATTCTTTAGGAATATATAATTTTTAAAACACTATAAGAAACATGTTACCTTTTACATTAGTCAATAAAATGTAAGAATTATTTCTTTGAATTATAATATATGTAAATTAATCAATCCAAGGCCCCATTAATTAGGTATCAAAATACGATATTCCTAGTTTTTTATTCTTTAGTTTTTAACTGGTTTCATTTGTTGTTTTGTTGTGACTTGTACTTCCGGAACTTGTTTATTTAGTGTAGTGACGTTAGATATTTACTGCACTGGTCTATCCTAGGCTAGTTTTTTTTTAGAAATTCACCTGCTTACACTGTAAAGTCCAGTAAATTGTTTTGTAACTTCATTACAAGAATTTTTCGGTTATTATAAAAATAAAGTTAATTCGTTTTTCTATAGAAATTACGTATTTTGCTACAATTATAATACCCGGATTTTTTTTTAAAATATCTAATGTAGAAAGTACGTTAAAGGAATCTTTTTATCTTACTAACTTCAAATATTACAAAAAATCGGAAAACCCTTTTTGCAGCTTTTTCTCAAAATTGTGTTTTTAATTGTTATATTAAAAACGTGTTTTGGTTTACTGTACAACTGTACTGTATTTTTATAACTTTTTTTAGCACTGAGTATTTTTTGCAATTTACCAAATTACGAATTAAAATTGGCAGCAATTTTTTAACAATTCAGACCAGAAGAAGCGTGACATTGATTACAAATCATGACTGTCGTGATTTCGCCCACAACAATAAGCAATTTAAGAATTACCGATTCCGAATTATTCTTTCCTGTTCATTTAGAACAAACGCAGATAAGTAAGTGCGGTGTTTAGGTTGAAAATAACATTAAAATGATATATTTGTAGAATACATAGAGTTAGCAATACAATTAACCAACCGTGTAATCATACTAGCCAGTTAAACACAATTTTGAAGGAAAAATTTTAAAAATTTGTCCAAAAACTAAGCGGAGTTCCAGTTTCATCGAGGTCGTCGGGCTAGGCCGGAAAGGTCGCCGCCCTTTGCCCTCTTTGTAAATGAAGTGGTGGTGGAAAACAAAAAGAATTGCTATACCCAGCAACACCTGATAATGCATTAGTTTGTTTTGATTTTAGAATACGTTTAGCAATCCTTGTAGTTAAATATTTCAATTGCTATTTTTCTTGTGAGTAAATTAACGAACGATGTTCCATTATACTTCTATATAGTAATATATAAAAACAGTAGTTTTTATTTATTATTTTATTTTTCATAATGAAAATTATTAATTTAATTAAATATAAAAAATGTTCTAATGCAATTTTTGTTATACATTTTTGGCATATTTGAGCTCTGTAAGATTAAATATCAAATATAAGATAAAAAAAGCCGATGCGCTTTACTCTATCACGAAATTTACTACGTACGTAAAGAATTAAAATGCAAATCCATCATTTTACTTAACAAGTAATAATTATTCATAGACTAAAATAATGGGTTAAATAATTGAAAGCTAAGTTAAGCTACCTATTTAATTAATGGTTACTATTTTTAACGTTTACGCCACTTTGCATGCGAGTGCATGCTTTTGTTTTCTAGTACTAAAGAGTGTTTAGTCTACTTGTTTGTGGAGACATATTTCCGAGGCGCGCCGCGGCGGCCGTGCGCTCGCATTCATAAAACCGGTCTTTGCCGTCTTAAAATTACTGGCACATTTTTACACACATAATTTTTGAATTTAGAAAAAGATTTTTCACAACGTAAACCAAGCTATTTCAAAATTAGAAATGTGCATGTGCAAAGAGTTCAAACATAGCCACCTAATAATTTATGAAAGAAAAAATTTGGTTTGTTAATAAAAATATCACATGTCAAACTTTTTTAGAAAAAGGATTGTCACATTGAAAACGATTTACAAATGGATTTACCTGTGTGATAAATTCGATCAATATGATTCCATTTTTATGACCAATTTAAATACGCATTACAAGTATTTGAAACGCGGCTTGCGAATGTTATTTTCCTTTGTAAACATGACGGCGGCGGACCGCATGATGTTTATGCATTGCTAGTGCAGAAGGAAACTTGAATTGAGATTCTGAACAGCTTCGATGATTCCAACATTCGTGAGGCGACAAACAATTGCACATCTCCCTGTGATGCGTGTGAAAAATTAAGAGTCAAGTGAATCCGATTCATCATTATCCATTATCTTATAAGCGGTTTCAATGCAATTATTATTCTATGGACACGTTTATTAACTTTGTAATTAATGACTTATGAAAAACTTAGTGTGAATAATTCATTCTGTTGGAATAATCATATGATTTTTCTCTGTTCTTGTTTATGGATATGCCAACGCAGTGGCGGTAGTATATACTAGTTGTTTAATTTTAATATTGAAAACTAAATCAAATAATTATGCAGTACCCTACAAGTGTCACCTTGTGCATCATAATTTACTTAGACCACACTTAATTATAGCTTCAACCCTTATTTGCCAGAGGGTTAGTAGACAAATCTTGTGTTATAAACTTCCTGTCCTTAGTTTAAAAATGATATCTGCCAGATACATATTTTCACAAATCAATCGAGCGCGACTCGATTTGCCACAAGCGAAATCGATTTCCTGTATGTAGATACGATCGAAACATCAAAATGACACTTCGTATTTCAATGTTCGTTCAAACTCACTTCCAAACGAAATTCGATTGCACAACTTCGTTCAACGATGACACCTGGCATGCTCATGCTGATTACGACGCGTAAATTGCCAATACGTGTGTCGCATTGGTGCATGATTCAAACGCTTTGATCGAAAGCCGCTCGCCAAATTGATCTGTGGTAGGTAGGTCACGATGTTCGGAGCTTTTGAATGCATGTTGGACACTAGAACACTTTACAAAACGTCGTATGCGTAAAACACGTGGTTTCAGACAATTTTAAAGGTGCTCATGATCTATAAGGACGCAGTACAAAAGTAATCTACACATTTTACTTTATCATTTAAAACAACACGTCCGCAACTATCGAATATCTGAACCAAACTAACCATTTAAGAAATTTTAATTCAAAGGAATACCGCCTGGTTGGAAAGGAGGATATCTTAATTTTGTAGTCCTCAATAAATTATAATTTACGATTGTGTTCCTGGACTGTAAAAAAAAGGACTCTATAATAGAAACGTTGTTTTTTTCTACCATCATATAACGTTTACCGGAGCTAGGCTTTTGGCCTTTATCAGACCTTGACCAATTTGCTGAGAGGAACAGGAAAAAACATCGTCATCTCTTTCTGTTTCGTTTTTAATTCCACCAGGAAGTGACTCAAATAAAAGTTAAACAATAAATTCAAGGCTGAACAATTACGCCGAAATTGTTTATGCAGTTTTAATAAGCGTGTGAACAACTAATTAAGAAATTCTTTTAAGGAAAATTATACCACTGTAATTAGTTATGAATGTTTCTATCTAACACTGAATAATGCTCATAGAAAGAACTTATCAGTACCTACCTAAGTAATTTTTCTTTTTTGCTCAGTTTGAACTAAAGAACGAAATAATACCTAATGTCGATTCCCGTAAAGACGGAAAGTAAATTTTGGAAAAGAGAACAAATAGAAAGGGACAGGCATATGTCTTGATGCATGTCGTCAAACTATAAGGGTGTATTGGTTAAGTATGTATGGGGCCCATACGTCATGGGGACCGGCGCCGGCGCGCTCTTTCTGTTCCATTTCCGCGATACTGTATTTATAAATTTTAATATTAATTTCTAAAATAAAAATAGTAAGTAGCAGTTTATTTAGTGATAATGCAGTGTAAAGAATATAAAAACGTTAATATTGTTTCCAAAATTTTACAATTTTGTGATTACTGACTTTCTCTTTAGTCGTCCTGCTTTAACACTAACAAGCGATATCTATAAAGTTTTAATATTACATAATTGGTGGGTATTCTACCGAAATGGTGTGATTAAATTTGTAGCTCGTCAGATAGAGAGCCGCATCAAATTTCCGATTGGCGTGACCGATTCAACTAATTCGATTCGACTCGTAACTTAACTCATAATTGACCAAAAATAATTCAAAAGACGCATGAGTTACAAAAACGTATGTAGATTTTTTAATTCTAACAATGTTGGGCATATACCTTCCTCTATTTCCCTCCGTACTTTACGTTCTTGAGTGTTGATTCTCTAATATTTTTAGAATAAATAGTTCCATCGTTGCTATTCTCGCTAACTTCCGAATCTGAAATTTTTGTGGTTACTGAGGGAGACGTACGATTTAACTCAGCTTTAAAAAGCGAACATTCTCGTAACTACTTATTTCTGAAATGGTTGTAGATTGATCATATGATATGATGTAGATAATGCGAACACCTACCCGCAAACCTAACAAGTGTTACAAACGTCGAAACTGTTTTAGGTACCCGACAGGCACTAAGGTCCAGATCATAGGTGATTGAATTTTCTCTTCTCAATCGTTTCCTCGCATTTCCTTCTGCCCATCATCTGTCTCCTTAGTATGTTGTGCTCAGTCAAATGCTGTGGTGCAGTGCTGACAGGCCACTCCAGTTGTTCGAATATCGTTTGGAATTTCTGCCTCTAGATTTTGTTCCCTTCACTCCTACAAAGCTAAAATGGAACTACGCAGGACATATTGCGAACCTTGCGAATAATAGAAACTTGGTCTTTCTGCGAGATGGCAATTCAAAATCGCGAGTTGTAGCGCAAGATATAGCACAAACTACGGCTGGTCTTAATACCCAACAGTGGGTAAAGTCGGGCAGTGTGCAACGTTAATACTATAGTCGGCAAACTAAAGCACATAAGTAAAAAAATGCTTCATTTGTTAATATATAATTATATATTTTTTTGTGTTGTTTTGTGTTGGAAGTTAAATAACCTCTAGAATAATGTTCGAAATTTATGAAGTAACAAATGAATTTGACTTATGTGCTTTAGCCAGTAGATGTATTAATTTAAATGAATGATGTTCGATTTTAACTTATGTGCTTTAGTCCGTCGACCCTAGAATTATTGACAGGACGAATTTCACATTTGCTACGAAAAACCGAAATGGCTAATTTTCAGGTTAGTTTTCTCTACCTAATTTCGGTATCAATTTTTATTATTTAAGAATTCGAGTATCCTATCGTGAAATATCAAATAATATTACAGGATACAACACCCAAATATTAAATAATACTTCATGATAATATTGTATAAAACTTAAATGTTAAAAGTTGTCAACGAAATTAGATAGAGTAAGCTAAACTGAAAATTAACCGAATACGTTGTTTTGCATAATTTGCCTAGATTATTAGTTACAACAGACGGGAGAATATGAACACGACTGGACGATATACGACTATTCTGTTAAATTCTGTGTTCTATATTTTATATACGGCAATAATGGATGCAATAGGGTTCCAACTAAAAATCAGTGCTGGAACACATTGCATATTCCAGCAATTATGTTTGTGTAAATAATCGGTGCTTTAATTTAATTTTTATTTTGCTTGCAATTTTGTTTTGTAATTATTTATTTGTGTCTTACCTGTGAATATTCTGATTGTGTTTTAATTTTTTTTTTTCTATTTCTTGTGTGGTACCATTTAGGGTAGTCAAAAAATGTATTTTTCTTCTTTAACTAAGATAAGTTATTAGGTGGTAATTATTAACTACTAAAACTAGTGTTCAGTTAACTAATTTACGGTCAATCAACGCAATGCCAAAAGCAATGAGTTATAAATATTCAACGACTTGGTACAAAAGGACAGATTGTCTTTCAAAACGCTATTTTCGGCACGAATGCCAGTTTATCAAAGAAAATAAGTTTCGAATGTTCTAAACGTTCAAAAAGTTATGAACCGTGTCTCGTTCGCAAAAGGTTCAGATTAAGATTGTACAAATGGGTGATAATGATAGTCCAGCCAAATGTTGCTTTCTGTTCAGTAGAAATAAGTTCCAAATTTGTTTGATCTTTGTAAGATTTCAGTAACGGCAAGTACAAAAGCATTTATTTAAGAAGTGTGTATTACCGTGCACTGTTTACGTGAAATTAAATATGGTTTAATAGTTTACAAAGAACGGGTTAGCGCTCGCAAAAATTAGTTTGCAATTTTGCTTAAGTATAAAGGATGCGGTTAAGACTTTGTTGACGTTTTGCATTCTCGTTGATAAAGTTCAAAAATATTAAGTGTAAGGTTTTTATTTTATTTATATTTTTATTGCTGGTTTTATACTTATTTTTATGGTTTTTTAATATGAGTTGCAGTAGTTTAGTGGGAGAAAAGAGGGTGATGGTACGAGTCCCTATGGCGGCTTGTACCTATGACTTTAATTTCTAAGTTACGTACTTTTGGGAATGATTAGTAGTTCTCGTTGACGGTGAAGAAAATTATCGTGATGAAACCTGCACGTCGAAGAAGATTCACAAATCATGAAGAATGTGTAAAGTCCCAAACGCATGGTATAAACCCCCTTTTGTTAGAGGTGACCTGTGTCTAGTAGTGAGACGTATAATCAGTTGATAATGATGAATGTAAATGCCCTATATATAGAAACTTTTTGTTTAGAAAAAACTTCAGTACTTAATGACGACGTTACACTATTTACTCAAACTGACAACGTGTTTGTTTCTCTCACATAAGTAGAATTAAAAAAACCAATCTAAAAGAATAGCCCGTAAAGAATGTTCAAAATCCTAAACATTATATAAATATCTAACTCCGATTATCGATTATTTCATTCAAATAGTGAGTATCGTTTGCAGTGTGGTATAACGTGCTCGATTAATTTACCGACCAGACATCCGCTTGGAGGCTAACGTACACTTGAAGCGAAGCTAGTAAATCGTACTATAATTTTTCTTACGGACTCTTAGATCGAGAATTTATTTATTGATGATTTTTATATATTTTTGGGAAAATATCCAAATAAAAAAATAATCCACAGGGGAGTTATTTCACATATGCGTTGATACAATATATTAGTAATATTTTACATTAATACAAAGATCCAACATAAAGTAAATTTTCTTGTCTGGTGGTCCCAGCAAGGCAGACAGACACTGATCTACCTGGTCGAAAGAATTTTTCTTAAATCTAATTTAAAAAAGTGTACAAAATGTGCTACCGAAGTATGTCTAATAATGCATATGAACAAAAAAGACCAGCGAGTGCATGTGATAAATTTATACGGACTGAATTTTATAATCACATTCTTTAATATTCGGAATTATCTGGAATTACCTGTATGTCTATAGTATGTGTGTGTGTGTGTGTGTGTGAAAACTTCTTATTCGTTAGCTACATATTAACATAATCTTAATTTTTAAAAATTTCTTTACTAATTTATGATCTACGTGTTAACAAAAAAGTCACAAAAGTCATATGTTCTTGACATCTTAAGGTCATTCAGGCATCGAAACTGATAGAGTCAGACATAGTAATCGCTTGCTCCGTATAGCGGCATGATAGTGTAGAAGCCTTATTTAACGTGCTTGGAGACCGACCGACCGACATATTTGTGATATGGATTTTACATACATATATAACGGCCTACTACGATCGTTTAAACACGTGAAATGTTTCTATTTTTTTCTTTGTTATTGCATTTTTACTTTACAAACTTTTTTCTATACATGGGCAAAGGTTGTTGCCATTAAAGTCATTGTAATTGTTGCTTACAATGATATTAGTGAATTGAACAAAATAAAAAATATATTTACTTTGTCTTGCAGGTACGGATGATGTAAACAAAGAAGAAAAAAACTAGGACCAACCATCGGCAATCGTTACGATGGATAAGCAAACCACTGGATGGGATACAACTGGGGCCGTTACCCGATGATTTTCAATGCAACGCATAATAACCCAGCCCAGGTCACGGACTACTATTATGGGCCAGGATAGTATTTTGTAACTTGTACCCTAGAACTTGTTCATACTTGTGTTCGTGGTTATTGCTTATCGTTTAATTCTTTCCATGGACATTGGCAAAACGGATTTGTGATTGGCTGAATATCCACACTAGGTCTCAATTAGCAGCCAACATTTTATTTTGCTAGAAAACTGCAAAATTGATATTTTAATTTAAACAGAGTCTATTGCGTATACGTTTTGCGTCATGCTAAAATATTAATTACAGTATTTTTATTAAATAATAAAAAAATTGTCAGCTCTACACAATATTTCTATCACCTCCTCATACAAAAAGTTTTATTAATAATAATCTTTCATCTTGGAACATGATCACGTGCAAAATAAACATTAAAATAAATATTACACATCAAATTCCCTTTGAAATATTGGCTAGCAATAACTTACATTTGAGGAGATGAATAGTTTATAATACTAATTACTAAATTTAACTAAATTATTCGTTTTGCAGGCCCTTTGAAGATTTAGTTGAAGTTCCATCGATGACTGCACACAAAAACGAAAGGAAGCACTTCGCGAGGTAGTCAGCATTCGTATTATTTATCACTTCACAGCTGCACACCTATGATCGATCCTTATCCAAGATGGCCGCTGGCGCGCGGCGCAAACAGGCGGGAAACGTGCGCGGGCGCACCTCCTGCACACTCAACCCGTCAATCTTCTAAAACGTTTTGAATTTGGAATCTTTGAAATTTTAATTTCGAACGTGCTAACGTGTACTCTCAAAGACGGTTTGCACTGTACTAAACACTAAAAAAATAAATGGACGCATTCAAAAGTTGAGGCCCATAAAACATATCTCCCCCATTATTAGTTTATGGCTTGCGACTGTTAGGGCTATTATGCTCATTTTTGTGTGTATATGTGTTTGTTTTGATTGTGTGCGGTGGACTTCAATTTGGGGTACCAGAACAAAACACCTCTATTGAGCAATGTTCGGTTCTTCCAAATTATAAATTTACAACCTGAGATGTTTTATGACTGTTACCGTTGTAATTTGATCTTTTGTTATTAGCGTAATTTTATTACGGACTCACATTTGTAAAAATCACCTGTCATAAACCAAACGGGCAGCATTCTTGTCTTTGCATATCTTTATCTTCTTGCTGAACTCTCTTTGTAACCGTCTTATTGTTTTTATTTTATATAAATAATTATGTACTTTATTATATGTATGTATATTGACGTTGTATAGAAGTACATATATTCTGTGTTTATAATAATTCTTTATGTAAGTATTGGTATTTTCTTATTTATCTGTTAGTTTACTTTATTTCTACCTTTTTCTTTCTCGCACACCGTTGCCCGCTTATGACTGGCCCTTGTTCTCACTGCCTTGCGTTGGCTGGAAGGCATTCTTTTTTAGAGATAAGCCCACTATTGCTCACCTTTTGTATAATTAATATTTATTTGTTTTTTTTTTAATAAGTAAGTTTTTTAAAATGGTAAGCGACGCGCCTATCCATAACAGTTGCAGCGCCACTTAGAGCTTTTAATTGCAAAGATCTTACGGGCACTGCCATTGTGCCCGTCACCCTGAGACATAAGTTCCATGTGCGTGTAATTTCACCAGCACCCTCTTCCAAACCGGAACGCAGTAATGCTCACATTACTGCTTGGCGGCAGAAATAGGAAGGGTGGCAGTACCTCTCTGGATGTACTCCTTAAAAAGAGCTCTACTGCTACTAAAAGTATCACTGTTTTGGTGCAATTAAGAATATATATAATAGTTTTAAATATTTATGGTGTTTATTTTAATTATTTCGTAGTTTTGATAATTTATATTGCAGGTATCACGTCAATTTTTAAAAACGGAGATGAGACCAGAATTTTTGAAATCATATTTTATAAAGCTTTGTACTCAGGTAGAGCAACATTCAAGGCAGCGCATCCAAGGCTTCTCACAGTATGATTCGGCACGCCCGCATGGTAACACATAAAATAATAACGTACGGTAGATGTTAAATTCATAAATAGGCAATTCTGTGTGCAGGTTATTATTTTATTCGACACAGAATGGCAGGTGAAAATATCAATTATAGTAGGCACGTAATATTTTCGCATGTTACTTTTAAAAATTTGCTTTATTGATGTGAATGTAATTCAATTGTTAACATTTTATACTTTTGAATTATTTCATTTTTGGCGTTGTAGAATAAATAGAATGAGTGTTTAATGTAATGTTGGGATATATAATATGGAAGTTAAGTGAATGGAATTTGGAAATTTCATGTACCTACATATATATCCAAAACATGTTAAAATCAAAATCGAAAGTACCCTACTGAGGTAGTGATTACAATATCTCATTTCCCTTTAATATAGGAGCATTTAAAACGTTATTGCCCCGAAGCGAAATTCAGTCGCCAATTTTGGAACCAGTTTAGAAATTATAGGGTCAGCTCTTGGTCGAGGTTAGACGCGGTTTTTGAATGCTCGCGTTTGAAAAAAATGCAAAGCGCACATTCAAAAGTACTTATATATCTTCTGAGTTAAGAGTACATTTTGTTGCGTATTGTACAGTGGTATATTTTTACTCTGGAATGTAAATTCTTCATCTAGGAGATATAATTATTTTAAATAAATGAAATTTATTGTTTGCAATATAAATTATATGTCAATTTATTTTGTTTTAATCTCATTTTTCCGCCATTTATAGCAATGTTAAATTTTGAATGTAGATTTATGGCATGTTTCGTATTATGAATATATCGTACGTCAAAAGTGCTTTTATGACATAAAAATAATACGAACTACATAAAACAAATTACGTATTTGAAGTTTCATAATTGTCCTGTTTAAGCTGAAAAAGTTATCTACTAATTCTGTTCGTAGAACCTCTCGCCCGAAAACTTGTCATTTGCAGATATGGCAAAAAGTCCTTTCTACTTACTACAAAAGTAAAGGATCGATAAGCAATCCCTAAAACGCTTAATTTAATTACACTGCAATTAACGAAACAAGATTCCTAATAATAAGTCTTCTTTAAATGCGTAATTGGTAACTGAAAAGTGCTAGTTACCATAATTTCAGCCTTTCCCCTGTAACAATTAGGTACTCCACTGACCAGTTTAACATCTTTGTATGAGGTATTTTGTAAAAAGTGAATTCGAGAGGAGGACATGCCCCGAAGTTTTCATACAGCCCACGTCCGGGCAGCCGTCCTTGTATTGTTTTCGCCGGCCGTGTTGCGTGAACCCCGAGTGAAATATGGCTGACAGTTCGACTACTTATTTTTGTTTTATTTTTAGGCCGTGTTACTTAATTTTATCAACTCACATGAGTTATGAGCAATGGGACCACACACGTCGTTAATTATCCGCTAGTAATGTAAAAGTGAGACTGGCAACCCTGCTAGATTGGAATTTTATTGGCGTTCCAATTTCGATATCCGTTCGAATACTTTTTCTATACGAATGCATTTGTCGAGTAACTTTTTAAATATTTCTAATAGCTTGTCTTATTAATGTTGTGACCAGTCAGAAATAGTTCATATTGGAATAAAATTTTATTTCTGTTTATACTGAGGTGTTTCATAACACACTTGTGTATTTAACTCGTGGTTAACACAATCGTAATAGTTTGTAGAGATGTGTCATAAAAATAATTTCGTAGATCGACAAACTGTGTCATTTGGATGTATGTATACTAGGAAACAGTGGCAAAGTTTTGATGACACAATTTTATTTCTACCGCTGTAGAACTCAACGATGACATATTTTTATATTTTTATATCAAGAAAATTTGAACTTTCATTTCAGAACGGTGATTGGTGGCCATTTGTCGGATGGTCAGTGGCACTCAAGTTAATAATAATGCGCCCAAATAGATCGGGGCGTTGACCCGAGCGGCGCGGGCGCACGAATTCCCGCCACATGAGGAGCGCTAAAATGCTGTCAGAGACACCCACTACACGCTCCGTCAAGTTAATCAGAAATTTCATCTTTGCTTTTTTTGACGGTCTAGCAAATGTTCTAAAAAAGTGTAAATTTCTTTCGTATTCAATTTTATTACTGCTTTCGATTTAACTATTTAGACAAAATTGTAAAAAAGTATGTGATTGTTACTGATCATATACACGTGTAATATAAAATATCTACCTATTGAAATTGATCTTAACGACCAGTTTTCTGTTCCAGTTATCTATTCGATCGTTCATAAGTTAGTACCGGATTCGAAGCCGGCACTATTGAACCACTCCCACTGACGACGGCCAAAAGTTTACGAGAACTCCGGTTGCACAAAAGTTAATTAGATAATGTTATGATATCAAAACTAGTTTTTGTAATTTTTTGGTAAGAATGGTGCACAGTTATAATGTTGCGTTTGATTTGTAAATAAAATGCAATAAGCAAAAATGACAATAAAAATGTAGTGCACGTACATTCAAAAAGCTTTTATCACTATAAAATAATAAAATTTTGGTGGTCGCCTTATTTTGTTCATAAAGTACAATATTTACATGTCAAATAGATTAAAACAGTTTTATTATTTGCTTTATGACTTTTATCTCGACTATAAAATGCTCAATGATTTTTATTACCCAAAATTAGTTAAGTGCCATTCTTTACTCAACATTTATTTGATGTCTCTATAAATTTATGAATGGCACTCAAATCTGTCGCACTAATAAGGTGTTAACGAGGGTCGTACATTTTATGTGCTTTTTATTGACACTTGAGTCGAGTTCGTCGCTACCTGCTGCCGCGCGGCTCTTATTGGTGTCTTGTGAGACTCGAAGGGGACATAAACGGAACTCAATGGGTGTGTACGATGTGCTAGCAACATTTTAGAGCTATATAAGCTCGTGTAGGAAGTATGCGGAGTTTTCGATTTTTACTATTAATTCATTGATTGGTGTAATTAATTATTGTTGAGTCTACGTTTTTAGATAAATTTAAGATTGTTGAGAAATTTTAGAACCTAAAATTTTTGTCTCTAAGAAAAATTTTTTCTAGATAATATGATTGTTGTTCAAGCTAAACAATGAGTTGACTGACCTGCTATGGCCATCCAAGGATAGAAGGTGTGGTTGGGGGCTTGGTGCTGGACGGGCTGCGCTGTAGCTGCTGCTGAACCTGGTAGGGCGCATTGGTTTCCCCAGGGTAGGGCTCTTCCAGGACTTGAGGACTCGCTGTACCGAGCTTCAGGGGTGCAGGCTGCTGGTCGGACGAGCGCTCCTAGACCAGCGCCCCATGCTTCTTTCCCTCCGTAACCATTCTGCTGCTCCCCTCCGCCCTTCGAACAGTCAGCTTTGGCGTACTGTTGCTCTCCTGCGTACAGCTTGCAGGCGGCCGCGACAGAGGCATCGTAAGGAGAGTCCTGAGGACGTGGTTGGTGCAATGCATGGGGTTGAGCGTATGTCAGCCCCAGAGGGAATCCTCTGTACTGGTCTCCTCCTCCACTCCCCTGATGCACCCCATGCGCCCCGTAAAAACCACCCTGCTCGAAATAAGAGTTCATTCTGAAAAGTCACTGTCACTAACGTCACTTATAGAGACCACTTATGTCATATCGCGGTCCCACGCGCCCTGATAACGCGACCTCCGCCAATGTCACTCCAAATTCTGACAGTGAATATTAACCTTTATTAATTTTATTGCCTCTTCAACGTCACTCAAGCGTCATAATGGGCTTCGTTGGCGATAAAGGCCAGTTGACGTGTGTTTACTTTTTACGATTATTTTACGACTTGGGAGCGCGTGCCGCGGGTTTTACGAGTATTTAAGCGGTTCCGTCTGGCGAGACGTCTCACGCTGGTTGGTGGGTGTTTTTTTTATTTTCCAGTTCGCGATGTGTCAGACGGTCGTATGTCGCGAGCGAAGTTTGTAGAGTCGCGTGTGGCGGGAGCGCGCACCCATATGCCGTGTGCGACCACCGCGGCTCGACTCACGCAGTCTACTAAGAGAGCAGCGAGGCGAGCCACGCGCGCCGCCCCGCGCGCCGCCTGGCGATCGCAACGCGCCCGATTGTTCCGTCCCCTTTTCGCTAATGACAATAAATATTATCAGTTGCGCTCTCTTTTCCTTTTCTTATCACTCTTCATGAAGCACGTGGTTAGTGACTATTATGATTGAAAAACTAGTCTCAACTGACGTTTCAGCAACTCTTCCAATGCTGAAAAACGTAGTAGATTCTATCCCATAATCGTTTACTTTCAATAACTGTTCCACATTGTTATAAAACGTAATGTAAGTTGTAAAAGCCACCCCGAGTGTTTTATTTCTTTACTAAATATCCCACACAATGAATGGGCATGTAAAAAATATCAACAAAAGCCCATGATCACTTTACTACTGAAAAGTAAAGCCGCAAAAGTCGTAAACTCATAAACGTACAATTAGTGAAACGGGCGAGTAAAGAAAAGATTTTACAACCACTTCTCGACCGTACCACAATGAGCGCGCAGTATCGTAACAAGGTGCTGAATAGAGTGAGAAGTCGTAAAGATGATTATTATTTCTTCTACTACCTGTTTTTACGAGAAGTGACGCTGTCACTTTCGAACGCGTAGCGTTGGTATTAGAGCAAACGTGATGGGTTATATTCCACCGGCCGCACGTAGTGGAGACGGTGTAGCGTGGAATATTATTGTCTCCCTCTGGCACAGTGTGGCGCGTGCAGTGGCTACACTATCGAAGGGTAAACAATAGCGCATTATCGCAAGAGCACTCAGTTCGCGCGTCCAAATGAAGTCATCAAACGAATGAATGGCTCTCGTGGTGGAGCGGCCTAAGAGACACGCTCGCATTTTTATTGTACTCACCTCTTTAAACAAATATTTGCCGATAAAAGGCGGGAAGCCGCGCCATTTTTTATTGGATTGTAACTGGTCAATTAAAGAACATAGAGATTGTTGCACGTTCGAGGGTTGTCGTGAGTTTAGAATGCCTATTAGGCGCCGCCTCAGTGTCAGACTTTATAGATCACTCTATGTCTAGACTGTGTTTAATTTCTTTAATTGCTGTATGTCGTATTTATAGCCAATTAACGATCCATATCCCACTAATAGTTAAATATCTGCCATTAAATCGAATCTTAATTTAGCAAAAACTAACACAATTCCACAAATATACATTTTCATAGCTGCTTTGTTACTTTTAATTACTTGTATATATTTCTTAAAAGATGTTTAGTAAAGTAATGTCGATAATAACCGAGAATGGATATTAAAGCCAATAGACATTAATTTATTAACTGCCTAATAGGTTACGACTTACTAGGCTTACCACATACCAACAGTGTATAAGCGTAAAATATCTCACTACATCACATTTATTCTTTACACTTTGTATTTGAAGAGTAAATATTGATGTGGTGAAAAAACTTAATTCTATTCTTTTTTTTACTGCTAGATATATCGAGTAAAATTTCTTCAAAAAAGGAAAAGGTATCCTACTAAAACCCTTGGCTAGCATAATGCCTATAGTTATATTATAATTTTTATAACAAATGCTGTAGGTATAATATATCTACGACTCTATTAAAAAACGTATAGATATTATGTGTACAGAATAAATAAAAATAGTGAAAATGTCAATAACTCTGCATCTGATAGATTTATGACGAAAACGATGTAAACAAATTAACCTATATTTTACGTCGTAAATGAGCTTTTAAATTTTTTAGAGGTGTAATATTTTATTCGCGCGTAAGTTGTATTTATGTTTTCCCTAGAAAAATATATTTCAGTTACATTAAAATAGATTATTTATATTTTCTTGCTTGAGAAACATTTAGATGTTCTTAGGCTTTTATGATCGAGAGTCAGCCGTGACCATTGGACCTATGAAGACCTCGAAACGTTGGTTTGTTTGAAAAAACATACATACGCGATTTAGATTCGAAAAATAGTTCCTTCTCTATAATTTAGGAAATTTATAACAGCTAATGAAGCATCATATATTCTGACAAACATTTTTTTAAACTTTAGCATGCTTATTTTCGGCTTCAATATAAAATGACGACTCTTGCCCGTTTCCTTGATTTTCATATTAAGGAATAATTATTCGCCGTCTTACAATTTTTACGTGAAGATACGGATTGGTCGTATTGTTAAATTAAAATCACACCGGAAAAGAACTGACTCTTATGAAGTGGATCTTAATGCAATCAATCACACTCTTGATTGAATCAATCACGATAGGATTAAATTTATTGCTTAACATCATTATGCTTGATAGGCTCTCTACTTAATAAGAATCATTTTTTTGCGGTGCAATAAACAATATTGTAATGGAATTACGACTATTAGACTCTAAAAACAGATAGATACAGAATATTTTTCGTAGGATATAATGTGTGACTCGAAAACGGTAAGAAGATTGAATAAGTACCACTAAAACATTTTTTAAATTTTACACATATGTACACATGTACACATGAGCGCGAAGTTGAGTATATATATAGTTGAGTATATGAGTATATAATATGAATTCCCCAGGACATTCTTATTTGAATATTTAAAATTGTGGCACCAGTTTTTGACATTATAAATGTCCATTTTTCTTTCTCTAATACAATCAAAATATTTAATTTGATAACGTGTTTTAATAGAACAATGTACGGACGGAAAAACCGTCCTATACCGTAGACATTTTCCTAGCTGTAAAGACGCAAGGTCACATATAGAGATTAAAGTAAGGTATAATGTATCCACGTACTATCACGCTTGTTGTAATAGGTAAGCAGACACTACAAACATCAACTTGTAAAGTCACTGTCACACCAACATGTTTCGCTTCGTTTACTTCCATCAATCTTTCAAACATTCTATGCAGTTGTAACTACCTATCCACTTGTGTTTTTGTTCTTTGTTTGGCCTGGCATTGGCTATCTTTCGTTGTATTTATAAATATTAGACCTATTCATAACAAATTAATTATTGTATCCCAAACTAAATGTAAACCATCTGATTTTTGTGTCCTATTTACAGTAGTTTTTAGTAGGGCTCCTTGTGAAAAGTTCGTCCTGGAAAGTACTGTTACCTTAGCTATTTATATCGCCCTGCAGTCACGTGACCATTTTAGCGTTCCGGTTTTGGAGGGTAAAGATGCTGGTGAAATTAGAGGATAATGATTATTGTCTTGTCTCAGGGTGATGGCTGACTTTCTTTCAGCGGCAATATCCTTCAAATCTTTGCGATTTGTAGCTCTGAGTGACACTGTAACCATTATGGACAGGCGTATTGCTTAACACCAAGGGAACGTATTGTTCGCCCCGCCACTTGGTATCATATAAATAATAAATTTATTGCAATAAATAAGCGTTTATTGTTATTTTAAGGCAACGTTACTAACTCATACCATCATACCAACCATATTACAGTAATAAGAATAACTTTGTACTTAGGTATTTTTGTATCTTTCATAATAAAGTAATATACTTAAAATCACGCGCTTGGATTCCTATTGGGGAAGGCCGAGACTAATTAATTGATCGCCACTTATTACGATCGTGACAAACGTCTCTTGCTTCACTTATGTCCATGAATCTTTGCATATAGGCTCTCTCATTCTTTTCTCTATGTACCGGAGCCTTTTTAAGAACACTCTTTATTTGATCTGATGACGGTCTTCGTTGTCGTCCTCTTCCAATGATGCCTTACACGTTAGGTCTATATATTTCATTCGTTAATCTACATTCAGTTTTCCGCTCCATATGCCCAAACCACCTCAACGTATGCTTTTCTATCTTTGCCTCATCCTCTTTTGAACCACATCCTTCACAGATCACAGTATTCTTCAGTCTGTCACGTAACCGCACATTATATATTTTTCTAAGGGATCTCATTACTACTGCTTTCATTTTACTTTGCTATTCTATATATCTAAGCTATTCGTGCCTTTTCAGATGCAGACTGGCTGCACATCACTCCTTTTATGTCTCTTCACTTTTTCCCTGCACTGTTCACTGTATTTCCTTTTTTTACTCTTCTTTCAAAGTCTTTCTCACATTTACCATCCCTTACAAACATACATCCCAGGTCCACAAACTCTTTTACCAGTTCAACTGTCTTTCACCGATTTCATTTATGCATTGTGTACTATCATTCTTTGAAAATTGCAATAAAGTTATTATTATTCTTGATATCTTTCATCTGACGTACTTTTGGCAAATTTTCTTAGATTACATATTCTTATTAATCGTGTTAGCGGTGATTGATCTGTGGGAAGACGTTTGCTTTTGCAATTGAACGGTCCACATTTGACATCCCTGTGGCGGTATGTACAGCCAAGAGCATGTCAAGCTTGACACTTTGTACTTTGGATCGTTCTTATCGTAAGCGGCATAGAGATGGATTTAAATCTTAAGTGTCAAGCTTGACGTGCTCTTGACCGTGTACCTATAGGGCCAAGAGCACGTTAACCTAGATGCTTAAAATTTAAATTCAACTTTATACTGATTACGGTACGGTTCAAAGAGTTGATGTGCTTTTGACTGTATCCATGCCTTTAATGGCATCTGTAATAGGAATCTGTTGCTGTATGCTGTTGGAACACAAAATTTTAAATTTTTAGTTAAATGAAAAAAGTAACTTTATGCGAACAACCATTAAACTTTACCATACCTATAACTTAATGTGTAATTGGTGTACATTCCGTACATCAGCCTGGTGCAGCAAGCGAACAGCTACAGATGGAGACTAATAAATCGTCAATGCTGATGATGAGTCTTAATTCTCTCTTAAGTCTTAAGTCTCTTATTTTTGTCCACATTACTTAATTTTGTTTTAGGCATATTAGTCTAAAATTATTGTTATTTCTATGTTTTGTGAAGAAATAAGTGTCTTTTTATTTTATGTATTTATTTAATTTAGTTTCTGACTTACAACCTACTAGATACCAGGTACAGATAACTAGGTACCTACATGTGGATAAGAAGGTTCACAACCCTTGGAAAAAGTGTGATATCTCCAAGCCGCTATGCGCCAGTGTGGCATACTATAGGTAGCCTAAACGCCTTCTGAGAAGAGGCCCTTGAACAGGAATGTATATAAGGGGTCGATTATGAATCATCTAACAATAAAAAGTTTGGTAGGTCATTAGTTAATCTGTGTCCCTAAAGATTTTGTAATTGACTTTTTAAATATTTCAGTGAATTAATTTGTTATTTTAAATTTGGTGCTGCGTGTTAGAGACACCAGGTGACTCTGGGACGGTATAGTGACAAAATCTTTAGGTCAATTGCGTGTCTCTTGGAGGCATGCATCTTAATAGTGTTTTGTTATTCAATTCTTTGTTAACACGTGATTAGTGCCAAATAAAATAGGAAAAATATCAACTAGCTAACGTAGCAGCAGCAGAGCCCCAAGTGAAAGAGTTCGCTCAGGGAATTACTAGTGTGTGTGAACATGGCTGCGTCCCGGTTTTGAATAGGTAAGGGTACTGGTGAAGTTTCAGACACATGGGACTTTTCTACTTAGGTATGTCTCAAGGTGACGGATCCAGTGGCACTTCCCGTCATATCTTTGCGGTTTAAAGTTCTGAGCGGCACTGCAACTGTTATGGTCAGGCGTGGTGTCCGACTTGTTCAACCCTGCATTTGTATCATAAAAAAAAACACTTCGTCTTAGCGAGTTGATGACTTGGAATTACATTGTACATGTATGTATAGTATTCAACACGTTGATCTTTCGATGGCGTGAACCAGGTCTAGAATGGAGGATACAAAACACGAGAGGCAGAATGGTAATGTAGGTACTGTAGTACTCACCTATCCACCAAGATTTCCTGCAAATTACTAGCACCTATAGAGGAAAGAAACAATATTGGTACCTAATGGCAATGATGGTATTAGAATTTTATAAGACAAACCAGTAATTTAAGAGATTCCATTATGAAAGATTCTTATAAGTATTCAACTCAAAGGTACATTTTATCGGAAGCAGTTTGATTTTATCTTTTAAAAAAATATGTCAAAGGTACACATAGTGTAATCATCACATGGTAACAGATACAGTTTGATACTTATTAAGACAACATTACATTCCAAAAACAGTGTGCACATCACGGTATAATAAGGCTTAGTAATAGGTGAATATACCTATTAATAATTTAGAACAACAAGCAAAGAAAAGACAGAAAGATTTTTTAAACATTTCCTTCAGCTTTCTGTTCTTTGTAAATTAAATTATAGGCACCTATTTATATCGCCTATAAGTTAGGTACATTGTATTATTGGTCATATCAGTAAGAGGAGCATAATAAACAAAGTAAAGTCAAATATTGTTCCAATACTACGTTAATAATACTTGCATAGGTAGTAAAAATGAGATCTGAAACAGAATAATAATCTGTTACATCGATACGAAAAAAATAAAATAAAACAAATTTATGCTAATAGATGGTGTCACTAATTCTTACCCAAAATAAAGAAGAAAAGTCTCTTTGAGATTTATTAAAGTTTTTGAGTTCGTACAAAAAGTCTTAAATAAAGGGAAACATATCTGAGTGATTTACTAGGCACAAGTCAAATGGCGATTGTTTTCTTCCTTTATCCTTAAAGAGTTATAAGAATCAAATTTAAGTAAGTGAGACATAATAATTGTGTCATTTAATTATAACATTTTTGAGAAAACGGCGCCTTAAGATTTTTTCGTGGTTTGGTTTGTGGATTCATGTCAACTGTTTTTACCTTTTTTTATTAATATTTGAAGGTTTCAAATTTATTAGTTCATAGAACGTAGATAAGCCAAGCTATAACTTGGCGTTAATATATAAATTTTCGAGTTTATACGATATTGCATATCAGCATCCAATTAATATAATCTACGAATTCCGCCTTTCTATGACGAGAATGAGGCGTGGGAAAACGAACACAGCTACCTAAAAAACGTCAGATTACAGTAGCTGTATCCTTATCACCAAACTAAAAAAAACTCTCATTGCCATGCAGCCACGCGACATTCGCCGCTCCTGCGCCGACACGCGCGCGCATAAACACGATTTTTACTACCACTCGAACGCTCGTAAACGTCACAAGAATTGCGCCGTTTGTACAACTCCCAGTAAACACCGTTCAGATTATTTCGTATACGCCTCGGGGGCTAAACCTCGATATAAATTCGAAACTTTATGGATTTGGGCGGCCGACGCACGTGGATTGTTATTATGCCGTTCTTTGGACGTTTATTGAACCATTATTGGCTTGTTTAAAGTATCACCCGTTTAATAGAGATAAAGGAGTAGATAGTTTATGTCTTCATTGGAAGATGTGTGTCTAGAAGTCTATTACAGTTTTATGAGTGTAATTTTCTATTTTATTGAGTGCCATCGCTTTATTGCTGTGAGGTGATTGATATCGTGAGCTTGTTATGATGGTTGTTTAACTCGAGATAATTTATTGCATGTAACTGATGGACGGTATATATTAAATTATACGGTATATCAACGATTTGCGGTAACGACGTGAGTTTATCGAATAACCAATTAGTAAAACAAGACGTCATAATGTAACGGGATGTCTGTTCATGCTGCAAAGACGACTCCCTTTAATTTCTGTCGGTGATTAAATTATAATTGAACGATAGTTAGATTTAATAGATTTCTCTATAAAAACAAGTCAATGTTAAAAACGTAATAATAATAACATGCTCTACAGTTGCATCACCTGCATTGTTGTTGTGCATCACGTTTACAGCTCCATCTATATCGTCAATCGAAAACATCTTAAAAAAATAAAATGAAAACCTTTAAGAAAGTTAATGTTTATAAAAATCTGAAATCGGTTATAATTAAATTAAAACAAAAGACAAACAAAAAGAACAGTAGTGATACCTTCTACATTTGGGAAATACGTACAACGCCATCTCTCGACAATGGAGTGCACCACGAAAAATTTGAGTACCTTTCGCATTTGGAGTGAGCCTTGGAATTTTATTACGGCCAAATGTACAAACTACAAAGATTAATAAATTTGTAACACAACGAGATAATTATATGAACATTTTTCTAAGTAGTTATTTGTTTCCTACCAATTGTAAAAACAAACAAAATCAATGAACGATAATGTTTCAAAGATTTAACACCTAAACAAAGCATAAAATTACTTGAATATGTCAATAAATTCTTTATCAAAACATAATGGACTATTTAACGGACAGGTCACATTAATATTTGCTGTGATTCTGTTTTACGACTAATAATAAAGTTACATAACACTTGCGTAGCAAAAAGAAACATAAATGCCAATAGAAACGCGATAAAATGAGCATAAAAGTGAATGTTATAGCTTTATTCATCATTCGGCGATATAAATTCATCAAGACACTTGTTAATCGTAAAATAAATCTTATTACACAGTAAAATGATGTTTAAATTGACGACAAGCGTTTTATTTTCGTCATAACAATAAAATTTATTTTTACGAGTTGGCGCGGCGCTAGTGTGGTTCTGTAGAACGCCATCTAGCGGTTGATGGTAGAACCACGTCGTCTGAGTGATGGCTGACGTCACGTTTGATGGTGGTTTTACGACGCGTTCACGTCGCCTGAATGAATGGAGTTGTCGTAAACGAGGGTTTTGATGGCCAGTTGTAGTAAGTGTTTGAATGTTACTACCTACTGCATAGTTCATGATCATAACAATGTTATGCACTTTCGCTTTGTAGAAGTTTCTTCTTGTATAAATAATTTTAAATTGATGTTTTAGTGATTTTGTCACCTAGGTACCTACCTACAACCTACTGCTTATTGTCTTTCAATTGAAACAATTATTGATTGAGTTTTACACGATAGGTGGCATAACTGCATCAAAATAGTTGTCTATGGGTATTAAAATACATATTCTGTACCCAATAATGCCGATTAATGGTATTTAGATTGAATTAGTTACGTAGGTAGTTGAGCAATAATTAATTTTTAAATAATAACCTAATACCTAAATAAATTAATACAATATAGAGGATTAATTTACTACAGGTAGGTAGATATATATGTACCTATAAAGAAGAGTTTTCTATTATTTAATTTTTCTGTTAATTTAAAATTTTTATTGAATTGATATTCAATTATTTTTTGTGAAATTACTTTTAGTAAATTTTTTTACTTTTCTCTTAATTCCAAATAAAATAATCTCTACATCATTTGTAAAAAGATAGCCTAGTCACACAACTACCTACTCATTTAGCACGAAGTTTAGGTACCTACCTAATATTCAAATTTTAATAATTTTACTTAGGTTTATAGCTACAAATCAGATTATAGGAGTTTTAAGATAATCAATAGGAATGTAGAGGTAACTGCCTACTTCAATTTGAAATAAGAAGGTAAGTAAATAATAGTGTTGTTTTTTCTTAAAGTACGCATTAATTTTATTTAAGGTAGAGGTAAAAATAATATATGTGTCAAGCTATAGGAGTACCTATAGGTAACATACGATTTTGCCTCGAGTGGCAGCAATGGCAAAAGTTTCATGATAATAAATAAAAATTCGATTAATAAATGCCGACGAGCTGGCACATTGAAAAAACAATTTTCAGAGATCCAAAAATTTATAGGGAGATCTGTACAATAATATCAAGCGAAGCTAAAATTGGCCTAGTCCTCACCCGACGCGATTTGTATCAACCCACACACGTACAGACGATGTAGTGTCCCCACGCAATACTGGCCGCATTAAAACTAAACTAACTTTGCATAATTGTCTCCTTCACGCACGTTGAGCCGTTATGAATGCTCTAATGGTGCCATCTCTTTCTACCACGATCGTCAAAATGGCCTCCAAACGAGATGTTTTGAAGGAGCGCCGCCAACTTTTGTTGCCGGTAATGGGCGGAGCGTGCATGCACAGGGATGAAGTCAGAGCGCATTGTTTTATATTTTGTTGGCAGTTGCTTTTAGATGTGTCTTCGGTGTTGTAAATTAATATTAAGGATTTGAGCTACTCTAACCGATTTTTGTGTAATTTTGTAATGTAATTTTATATTTTTTGTAATTAATATAATGATATACCTATTCATTAATTCAATTGCGCATAATTGTTTTTGCAAAGAAAACAAAACGTTTCGGACTGTAGACTGGTCCCATGGTCTTATAGTCTACGCATTACATCACATTAATTTCCTAAATATGTGTAGCAATCGCGAAAACGAAATATTGTTAAGAACTCGAAACATTGTTATTTTTCACAGTAGTTAATTGCTACCTGTACCTACCTATTTACCTAAACCAGGTTTTTACTATAGTACTTGTAATACCGATGTATTAAGTTATAGTTTTTATAGCATTTGTACGAATATGAAGATTTATACAATTTTCTTTTTCTTATTTTTCGTATGATTCTTTGTTAAATTTGTCTATTATAGTATTAATTTCTAAATGTTTAAAAAAATATTAAATTAATTTAAAACTTTTGTCGGTTTTAACTGAACCGTTTTAATTCAACATATAATTATTAAATTTCTGGATACATCCATGCCACTTATATGTACATAGGTATAATGGCATTTTATGAGTTCGTAATAAAAACTCTGCAACTCCACTCAATGTTCAATTTTATGATAAATATATATTCAAAACTCAAATTTCACAAGACATAATGAACAAAGATGAAAACCACCTTATTAAAACGAGTGACTCGATTGTCATATGAATGTCAAGCCTATTAAACCTTTTTTTTGTAAATATAAAATTTTAAATCACGCTTAAGTCTAATCTACGCCTAAATTATTTACTTTCGTATAAATAATAAATTTTTAAGTTCATTTTTATTTACGATAATAACTAATTCAACATATTCCTTATTACCAGATTTCTCGATATATCCAAGCCACTTATACATAGGTACAATAGCATTTTATTGGCATACAGGTAATAAAAACTCTGCAACTCCATGTTTAACCTCAATGTACCAACACTTTTATGATAAATTCAATACTCAAATTTCACAATGTATGATGAACAAGGAAGAAAACCACCTACAAAAATGAGCGACTCGAATGTCATGTGAATGTCAAGTCTATACCTAAAACCTTTTTTTTTTAAATATAAAATTGGAAATCAGACTTAGGTCTAATCTAATCTACGCCTAAAGTATTTACTTGCGGAGAAATAATAAGTTTTTAAGTTTATTATAGGAAATGAAACTATTTTTCCGGATTTAAATCGCGTATATTTGTTTTTGCAAACAAAGGTTTGTTTGAAAAAACAAATATACGCGATTTAAATGCGGAAAAATAGTTTCATTTCCTATGTGTAACAATCGCGAAAACCTTTTAAGTTTATTTTTATTTACGACAATAAAAATAAACGTAGTTGTAATCTACCTCAGTTTTAATCTATCTCATTACAAAACATAGGCAGATGGAGCACGCCGAACACGAAAGTGAAGTCACCAATACAAATTCAAAAGCACAACACACTTGCGTCAGTACTAAGCTCAGAGTCGCACTGTTTGCACGTCACGATTGATTTGTCATTTCATGTTTAAAATTGCAGCCTTGTGTCTTTAAAACTTGTAAAAGTTGTCCCCAAAAATAAGGTGGAATATCTATTCACAGGGAACTATTGTTAATGTAACTGTTATGTAATTTATTTACCCGATATTTTTTGAGATTCACTCGGAACACACAACCTCGACATAAATTTGTATGTGTTGACAGTTTATATCGAAATGAGTTTCCTTAAATTATGTAAATATGCATGGGTGATAGGAGCATCGAATAATTTATACTTTTGTATAGAAATTAAATAATGCATGCATATACACACAGAATGGTCCAATTACAGCGATCCAAAATTATTTTTTAGGTAACTCAGATTTATCTAAATTATTCACAAATCAATCTCTAATCGCCATAATGTAACTACATAAAAGAAAATGTTCGAAACCAGCGGAAAAATTTTAGCCCTATAAATACAAAGAACTTTTATTGTTATGACCACATGTCATAAACAGAGTCAGAGAAAAAAAAAATTAAAAAAAAATTATTATAATGTATGTTCATAACGCACAGGTTCCAAAGAGTTTCATTAGGAAACAAACATTTTTTGTCAAATTAGAACACAATCGTCAATGCTATGGAATTGATTACAAAGTTAATGTAATAAAAATTTTAATAGAAAAATATTTGATGGTGAGATTGCGCTACATATCAAAATTAGAAACGAATGATCGGTGTATAGACGCGAACCAGTAGTATTATAAAAAATGTGTACAAAATAAAGATTATTAAGATATTCCGTAACTGTGATTGTAATAAATATTTTGATCCATCAAAGTTTTCCAATTTAAAATATCTTAATAAAATATTCTTGTCTTTGTGTGATGTAAATCATATAATAACAATTAAATATTAACTTATTATATATAAATTATTCGGCAATCTTATACGCACACAAATGCGCAATCCCCTCCTCGTTGTCATGCACACAATAAATGAAAAGTGGCTTTGCTTCGTTTGTTGCGTATGTTCCATCTGCCTATTGTTTTGTAATCTGAGTAATCTACTATACAATATGTATAGAACACCATTTTTCAGGTATAGGTACATAGGAGGTGAATTACGAAATGCTCAAATTTTACTTGTCGAATGACACACACAAACACAGAATACGTTATATAAATTTTAGAACTGAAGATGTTTGTTTGTATGTAAGCTATTGCAGGTTATTTTGTAACAACTTGGAGGTTTACTATAAATCGTGTCTCCCAAATACGTACCTGTATATCGAAACTGTGGGACGGGGGATATGGCAAGCGATGCGTTTGTGAAACGAACTTTGAATGTGATTGTGTCTATTTTAAAGCATATTTTTATGTATTTACATCAGACTTGCCATTCAATAATGTTGATAAGTGAATAGTGTACTAAATTTGTGTCTTTTAAAAAGTGATTTGTTGAAAAATTACAATTAAATCATGCCTAATGGAACGTTTTGTTTGTTATGCCCGCCATTACGTTGACGCTTCGTACGCGATCATTGGTGCGAGTGAGATGGATGTATATCTGTTCTTATCGCACCCGTGGAGGTAAAATGCGTGTGTGTGTGAGTGATTGGATTTTTGGAAATTGCTGAAAAGTTGGTATGACAGTGTTTTTTTTTTCGATTTTTTTTACGAAAATTACTATTTTCTGATTAAACACAGAATACGTTGGGATGATAAAAATTTAGAATGAAACATAAATAGTATACATATATGAGCGGGCTAGATTCCAAGTATGTAGAGCGCCTATCCTCCATTAGGATGTTATGTAAAATACGTGTAAATTGGATGTACAAATAGCAACATTGGTACGTATTTTTTTATGTAACATACATTTGTATGTGCTTAACCTAGTAAATCTAAGATGTAAAGATAAATAATGTAAGCAATAAAATAAATTAAGGAATTAAAATAAATTAACTTCATGCATAAAAGTATATAACCTATAATGAAGTAAGAAAAAACAAAGTTTGGAGCAGGAAATTTAATTATTTCGACTGTAGATATTGACATGTAGGTACCCTGTGTCTTAAAATATTTTAATATAAGTTATTAATTGTTGGTTTTTCTAACCACACGTATCAAACTATGTGAATGCATCGAAAAATGTAAGTAAGTCAAACATTATTTAAATTTGCATCTGTAGAATAAATTTGCGGTTACAACCAGCTGATACAAGTGCAAAAAGATACGGACTGACATGCTATCTCCACAATATCTGCCTAACATCTCTTCAATATTATTTCTTATTATATCAGAACATAAACTACTAATTTCTTACAAAAAGTGTCTAACTCTACATTGCATAATGCAAAATAAAGGTATATCAAATTGAAAAAGACTAATCATGAATTATACATTAGCATTAAACTTCAAAATAGGATGAAGGTTTTAATGTAATAAGCACCTTTATTGAAAAATCTGAATTCACTCGAATGTTCTCGAAGAGCAACCAAATTAAAAATTGATTGGGCAATTTAAATTCGGAATCACGTGTAACGTTTCCCGGCGGGCGATGCTAATTTTAACGTATCTAAAGCCATTTTACACAGACCCACAACCTACCTCTCTTGTAATTCCAAATTTTCCTACAAAATCCAATTTTGACGGGTTCTGTTAGTTTGGATGCTATATGAAAAAGAATTCGAAATAAATACTCGATTCTATCAATATTTTGTCAGCGTATTGTAGATTTGTTTTGCTTTGTTTTCTTTTAAGTAGGCTTAGACAAGAATCTTAATTTTCTACATTTATATAAATAGGTATATAAAATTAGACTATATAACAAAATATTTAATGCACTCTGCGCGCGTATTGTTCACGAACAACAAATGATACTTGCATCAATACCCGCAGCTTGATATTGGCCTTCACATTACCTGTAGAGAGGGTCATAGATATTAGAAAAAGAAGAAGTCGAGTAAATAATCGGATATAAGTAAGTAAGAACAATAATACATGATCCCGTATCAATAATACATAGTGAAATACAAAGTTAATTGCAGCGTAGGTCTAATGCGCAGTTTTCATTACCGAATGCTCTTTTTATATTATCTTATACTCGGGTTACACTAGGTATCTTGTACCCGGCTTACATAATCTGATACTTGTCTTACTTTGTCTTATACTCGAGTTGCGTTATTTTATGCCCAGGTTACATTATCTTTTGTTCGGTTTATATTATCTTTTACTCGGGTTACATTATCTACAAGATAAGAAGAAGAAGAAGATAGAAGATAAGAAGGGTACGAAAGGGAAACGCAATAAATGATGTCTAATGAGGAGCAACATCTTATCCCAAACAGCACATATTTGTCCATACACAATGTTTTGCTGGTTTCTACACTGACGTTTCGTAGTGAAAGTTGGGTATGGCAGAAGTATGAAAGTAGAATTAATGCAGTGGCGATGAAATCTGTGAGCTAAATTTGTGGAATAAAGTTGATTGTAAGAGTGAAGAATACATTAAGTAATAGGTACGTGAAAGATGTGGCTTATAAAGGATGTGGTGACTAGAAAAGGGAAAGGAATGTTGAGGTGGTTTGGGCACGTAGAGCGGTGGGTGTAAGAAGACCAACCAAGCAGATTTATGATACGAATGTGGAAGGAAGGTTTTAAGAGGACGTCTCAGAAGGACTTACATTGACCAGATCAATGATGTCCTCAAAAGGGCTGGGATCCGAAGTGACAAGAAAAAAAGAAGTTGCATGAAAAAGGTACTTGCTGTATGTGAAACTCGAGAGTTGTGTCAGGATAGAGTAAGTTGGCGTTTCGTGGTCTCTGCCTAACCCTCCTGTGGGATAAGGGCGTGAGCTTATGTATGTACATTATCCTACATCCAGTTGACGTTATCTTAGAGTTTTAATATAAGTAATGCTTATAGTAGACTTTGCTTAACGCACTCTCCTAAATTCTAGGATATTGTAAAACATTAAGTATTATCATAATCAAAAATATCTTCATTTTAAAGGTAAACAAATTGCATTTTGTTAAATCGTCACTTTGATTAATCACCACTACTACTATTCGGGGGAATATGCTTTTTAAGTAAGTAGGTCGACGAAAAATCAAAGGTAAAATCCTTTTAACAGCTTTTTTCAAAATGTTGTTTTTGATACGGTATTTTGTGAAGTTGGTGAAAAATATCGAGTTCTTTAGGTTTTCGCGATTGTTACACATAGGAAATGAAACTATTTTTTCGGATTTAAATCGCGTATATTACAGTCAACCGAGACCATGGGACCTGTAAAGGGCCCGAAACGTCGGTTTCTTTGAAAAAATAAATATACGCGATTTAAATCCGGAAAAATAGTTTCATTTCCTTGGTGAAAAATGTTACTTTGTTTATATTAACCTCTAAAGCGGCACTTTGGGGCTCAGATTTTAATTTCCACGGTCCCATTGCAATTTAGTATCCAAAGCTATACGTAAAAATATAACTAGGTACATTAACATAGTTAAGTTATATATTTAATTAGGTACTTACAATGATGTTTGTGATTTGGTGAAGATGAGTAGAATGTTTAAAAAAATTAGGAGAAATTGCTAAGTTAAGATATAAATAGTAACTATAATTTATTGGTTACTAATCCGTGTTATTAAGCACGGTGAGTAATTTTAAGCCGGCCCAATGCGTTTCGTTATAGCACAATAATTTCTCATTAGAACCATTTTCTTAACTGGTGTTTTAACTATCGGCAGATTGTGATCTTTATCTTTTAATTAGCAAAAAATGTTGAGTTTTTTCAATTAAGTGTTATGCTTCAGTTCTTGACCTGTTGTGTTACTTAGTAATTAGTTTTTCAGTTTTAATTTCCTCTTTTGTACGTTTATATTAAGGTATATTAATCACTTTTTGTGAAGTAATCATTTCATATCAAATTAATAAATTTAGTAAGTAGGTATGTTGTGCTATTTTTGTGATAAGTATTAAATCTTCAGTCCTTATTATCATCGCCGGAGAGGCGAAATTACTTAAAAGCTAATGTAACCAAATTATTTATGTATCATGCGACCTTCGAATGTCTGCAATGTAGCATTTAGTCTACCATGATGATGATTTTTGATATTGAAAAACCGTAGATACCGCGTGTAAAGTGTCTACTTATACACTGTGTTTCCCAAAAAAATAATTGGTGGCTGTTACAAGCTAATGTGAATAGGTATTTTTTAAACAAAAGAATACCATCGTCGATCATATTATCATACAAGAAATAACAATATTTAAAAATTGTTTAGCCGTGATCAAGAAACCTATAAAGAACTTGGTTTGATAGGGTAAAACCGGGTTAGATGCCCCACTTTTTGAAAGGGCATCCTAATTAAATAAAACATTAGTTTACCATGAATAATTTCTATGGATATAACTAGTTTAATCTTTTACATTACATTAAGACCTGATTTTATTGATCTAACATTTACCGATTTTGAGGAAATTAACTTTTTGCAAACCTATTTTTTTGAGAATAGATGCCTACCTATATGGATAGGCGCCAAACGGTGAAAATACTAACAAGGATAGATGCCCTTTAGAATAAAATTAGTAAAATTCATAATAAAATGTTCATTTGTAATCTTTTGATATATTGTATATACACATTATATCTTTAATAATAAATATATACGTATTTAAAGTTACTACCTACTTCACTTCGATTTTTGTAGCTATCAAAATATTCCATACAAAATGTGCGCTGTTTGTACCGTAAATAATTTGTCTTTTTGGTACTTTTACTTGATTTTAAACTGTTATCAGTTACTTGTCGTTTTCACCAAAATAAGGTTTTTTTAAAAAAATTTTTTCTTAACTTTATTGTATTGTCCTTTGCCCACAAACCGCGAAAAATCGAGGCTACTATCCTGTTCGCCATGAATAGATGCCCTTTTATTATTTAACTAAGCTAACAAAAGACCGATTATTGACACCTAGGTGCACAGTTAATGATCCAGTGCATAGTTATAATAAAAATAAAACGGAATTTATTATAACTTAGGTACAAAGTTATGCGACAGTAAATACTTGCATTTGAAATTTTGAACCGTTTGTCGTGTTCGTCGCGGAGATAAATGCATGCACAAGCAAAACGCGTCTATTACACACAATGCCCTTCAAGAACTTTGATGAGCGGTGTCTATACTCCTTATATAAACTAATTATTCTTATTGCTATTTGGGGAAGTTAGGTTTTTGAAAACGAGGCAGGCACCTATCCCACTGCGGTATCTATCCCGGTTTTACCCTAAATAAAAATATCTAAGTATACACGATTTAGATACGAAAAAATATATCTATTCATTTTCCATGTGTAGTAATCGCGATAACTTAAGAACTCGAAATTATAATTGATTTTATTAAATATTATGATGTTATTAATTTTACTTTAATGTGAAATTATTCCACTAGTTTGTGGTGGTTTGGCACAGATGCAGGTTCAAATCTTATCAAGTAGAAGGAATTTTCCTATATGTTCGATAATTCTATTATTAATTATAACAAACTCAATATGTCTTAAAAATAACATGTAAATGTTGGCTTACTCTAATTAAGTATGTAAAATTATGCGGATAAACTTATAAATAACTCAATCAACATGAACTTTTGATACTCTGAACGTTAATCTTTTAAATGAACGTAAATAATAAATTGCAAAAAGAGAAAAATAATTAAAAAGAAGCAACATTGTATTGTCGTAAACAGAGAAGTAAGTAGTTAGTATAGGTATGTAGTATATGCTACAGGAGAAATTTTAATATTAGCATTATTACAACTGCTTAATAGTTAAATAATGCGAAATTTTTATTATTGAATTGAATTGTGTTGGAATATATTTTCAGCTATATTTTTCTAATTTTATTCGTTAAAAATTCTGTGTATAATCTTGTGTGTAATTGAAAACATTCGCTATAAAACTAGCACAGGCATAAAGCACGAGGTATATAGTTTAAATAAATTGAGTGTGTATAGCAAATTAATTTGCAAAAAGCAGAGCTTCCAATCATTTTTATATACTTTACATTTTAAATTTTTGCTTTTTTTTGTGTTTTTACAAACATTATATGGTTTGGTCGAATATCACTTAATTATTGTATAGTCGTGAGCCATATGTGGATATATTTCTATTTCACATATTTATTTTATTAATTTGTATTTGTATTTTAAAAGTCAAATAAAATAGTTTAATAATATATTAACTATCATAAATCTCATAAAAATAATATATTATAATAATAACTTTGATTTTTGATTAATCGGAATGTAATGTCATAGAAAGATTTCAAAGTTAGAGCACTAAAATGGTTGGCGACACCACCAATAATAGCTTAGTTCTTAAATAAGAAAAAGAAAGTTATGGTTGATGGACATTTCTAATCCTTATGAAACGTATTACTTCTTACAGTAACATGAATGGGATTGAAAGACAGTTGACAATCACACAATCGACTTTTAAAAACATACCGGAAAATTACCAAGAAATGTCTGTTTGAAATTGCCGTTTACGACAGCATTTGATTGGTTGTCGGTGTGATGGATGGAAGCTTTGTTGATTTGTGTATTGTAACAGTAGTAACACTAGCAACTTAGTTGTATAACCCATATTTATATTATAGGCACCTATACGTTACAGCTGCTATTTGAGGTAGCTATAATAATAATAAAAGCAATAATTTAAATCTTCAAGACTGACAATTAAGACCGTTTTTATCTCAAGTGACATGGAGATGAATTTAAATCTTAAATTTATTTTTTTCCCTTTACAATATACATATTATAGTTTGTTTTTTCTATTACAGGTGAGATTATACTTAGAGCAGCGTACCTAATCAAATGCTATTAACGAATTTCCACGTTTAGCAAACTACAGAAAGGGTTTAACAAAGATAAATCGGACAATTAGAAGCAGTACCTAAAGCTCCTAGTGAAAGAGTTCGTCAAGGGAAGTACTGCCTTACCTATTTCTGCCGGCAAGCAATAATGTGAGCATTACTGCTTTCTGGTTTGGACGGATAAGGGTGCTGCTGAAATTACAGGCACATGGAACTTGTCAACATATGTCTCAGGGTGTCGGGCGCAGTGGCAATGCCCCCAGATCTGTGTTATTTAAAGCTCTGAGTGGCGTTGCAACTGTTATGGACAGGCGTCTCGTTTACCACCAGGCGCACGACTTATTCGTTTCATCACTTAGTATTATAAAAAAATCACACCCTTATTATAATAAGGCCAAATTTGCAAAATAACAACTTGCCAGGAGAGAAGTTTAAAGATTCTGGATACATTTTTTATAGGATGATTTGTTTTATGCAATTCACATGATTTTTATGACTTTTGTGTGATAAAAACACTTTTTACGAATGATGACATATGTGTCTTTATTATACCAAGGGTACGTTTCATAACAAACATACAGAGAAATTAAACAAATAATAAGAACAAAAACAAAAATACTAAACATACATACATCGGTTGTACCATACCTAGTCATTTAGAAATGTAAAGCCTGCTAAACTACAAAGTTTTATTATCTTCTCTCGGTAAACTCGCTGATATACCTCTTAATTTACTAGAATGTAATTATAAGCACGGATATAAATCATACCATACATGTATACGCTTACAAAAATTATCGAAACAAAAATAAATTCAACAATATACATTAACATCATAAATCAATACTTAGTCGCTTGAAGTTGAGTTGCTCTACAACGCTTACTAGGTATAATACTTAGGAAGCATTGTTGACGACATGACATAGTTAGTAACATGGAGGCTTCGTGAGGAGGTTACCGGGTTCGGATGTTTTATAATACCAAATGACGGGATAGACAAGACGTGACTCAGAGCTTTAAATCGCAAAGATCTGAGGGGCACTGTCACTGCGCTTGTCACCCTGAGACATACGTTGACATGTTCCAATGATCACATTATTGCTTTGCGGCAGAAATAGGTGAGGTTGCAGTTCTTCCCTGGACGAACTTCTCCACAAGGAACTCTGCTTGCTGCTACTAAAAGAACAAACATTGCTACAAAAAGTTCTTCTGAGAACTAATAGGTATCGCTACTAGAGATATTCGTAACTCAACAGGGCTAGCACTACAGGGCGCGACTTGCGCGAGAACGATATAAAGCGCGAGATACTGCTATTCTCGTATAGAGATCACGCACTTTATGTCGCTCTTAACTTACTTACTTATAATTTAGGAAATTTGTCAATTCGGAAACAAGTAATCGGTACGATTTTTCGACACATTATTATTGCGTTTTTTTGTAGTACCGAATACATACCGAAAAACCTACCGATACCAAAAAAAATAATAAGTTACATCGGTCTCCATCTACTTATACACCAATGCATCTAATGATCTCACTTCATTTACATTTTATTTATATAAAATTCCCCCAAAAGCAATAAGTCAAAAACATCAAAAATATATAGTGTGTGAAAAAACTGACACGAATAGAAGAAGCGAAAGAGGTATCTCAGAAGCGTAGTGGGTGGAAATCTAAGTATCTGCCTACGCCAGGGAGACTGACATGATGGTATGTCTGTATAACAAATCCGTAGACTTTTATTATGGTTAGGTACTATTCCCACGAGATAGACGAGAAGACGAGTCCTACTATTTACATCTCTTTAATATAAAATTGTTTAGCGATTCCATTAGTTTGTCATCGTAGAGTGGGCCCACGCGTCTACACCCCGGACATAAATCGTAAATAAAAATAAATATTTCGACGGATATCATGCGGCACGTGCGCCGGCGCCGCTGTGCTTTAGCATTCAACTCCCGCGTTGCATTGTTTGTTTTCACACTAGAGCGCTCTAACGTAATTGCGTGATTGTTTTATTGAGTGCCCAATCATGATGGTATGCTTATTACATAAACTATGATTCACGGCCTTCCCTGATATGGACACCAACAAGGTAATGAATTATTCATTTTTTGATGATCTTAACTACGTTGCGCGTTATATTGCGTTTGGTATCGAGAGACCATGCGACTAAACAATACAAATCAGATAATAATAATATAATAATAATAACGCACACACTCAACATAGCCCCGCACTAGGGAAACCCTGTGTCGCGGGTGCTATGGACACACACATAGACAACCACAAATTACACCCAAACTCACGAGATAAATAAATGTAGGCCATACACATATTTCTCCCGGCCTGGGAATCGAACCCAGGACCTCTGCATGGCAGTCCGGCATGGTAACCGTTCGGCCACGGAGGCAGTCACATGGTTTTTTCTTTTCTTTATTTCAATATTCTTTGTTCTCTTCCAAGTACAAGCAGTAGAATATACCTACTTATATTAAAGTTCTATCGTCAGGTAGATACGCACATGGCACTGTAGACTATTCCTCTCAGCTACAATCGATTTACAACCGCTCGCAGTGCCATCCCACTCTTATTTGAATATGTTTTACATACACTAGGAGCGCTATCTTCCAGCGCCAATGGAATAGAAATAAAATAGATATGCGTCTCGACTGCGGCGGTGGATCGAAGATACAATAGCATCGTATGTGATAATTCTGAGGCCATTGTTTAGTGGCTTACTATGCCGCGGGTTACGCTTTGTATTGAATGAAAATTAACAAGTTATTCTATTATGGACTATTCTTCCTTGATATTGATCTTAGATATCAAAGGCGTCTACGATAGTCAATTTTAAAATGAAGGTAGGTGCGTAAATTTTAGATAGATTGAGTAATCAATTTTGACGTTATTTTGTATAATATATAGGAAATGCTAGCTGATGTGTCAGCCGTGACCATGGGATCTGTAAAAGGGTCCAAAACGATGGTTTGAAAAATATATATAATTTAATTTCCTACGCGAAAACCTAAGAAATCGATATTATTTTATATGATGGAATAAAAATAGTATCTAGTAGAAATCTTTGGGTGTATTTTATTTAAGTGAACGTCATTAATATTACAAGATACTTATAATTATTACATTACGATACGTATGTTAACTAATATGTTCCTATATTTTAACCTTGCCTTAGTTGTATTTTTGAAAGACGAAAATTCAATGCGTTAGGATAAATTTGTATGTTACATAACAGATAATTTATTTTCTGCCTACTCAGTATCAAGTACTTATTTCTAAATAGCTTCCTCATGCAGCTATGGATCTAGATAAAAAGTGAGTACGTTAAAAGGAAAAAAGAAGTAAAATAACCGGCGCCGGCCGGCGGGAGCTTGGCTGAAAATATCCACCCCCGCGTAGACACGGTTTACATGGCGCTTACTCACGTCATTCTCTGCTTTTTCAACAAAAAATATATGCTTTTTTGATAGCGGTAAACTTTAAGGTTTTTCTTATTTCGTGCTGTTTTTCGTCAACATTTTGGGTATAAATTCCAAGTTTATTTAAAAGTTGCAGTAAAATTGTCATAATTTAGTTGTGTAAGCAGGGTAAATAGGTATTAAAAAATATACATTCGTAGTGCAAGTGCACTAAAATTACCCAATTAAAAAAAATCCATTCTGTTATTTACATAACTGTTTAAGTAATTTAATTTAAATTTTAAGTGTTTCTTTGATTAAAACGATTATCTTTCCCCCCTAAATTGTAAAGAAATTTATTTTTCTTCCTTTAACGATTTCACACAGCGTGCAATCTTGACCGTGAGTCGCGACAAAAAGTCGGCCATTTTGATTACGTGTGAGCCGCTCGCGTGGAACCCCTCCCGCTACCGGTAGGGGGGCAGCTATACGGGTTACCCAATTTAATTTGGTCTCTGACTTAGATAAATACGATCTTAAGCTGTTGGTCTTAGTATTCTGATAGGTTTCAGTGAAAAATGGTAAGGGTAGTATACGGGCTGTTTATGTAGCCAAAACTGCCGCTTCATACACCGACGGCGTCACTGCCATCACTTTCATTATTATTGGGCGATTCACGACGTTTACCCGACACTCGCCGAGACGAGAATCTCTGTTCCGTTGTTCAATTAAAATGTGGTGATTGTTATTCAGAGGTTGCTTCCTTACGTTAGCATTTAAGAAAGTCTGCTTTAGAAAGTAAAAGTGGCAATTAGTTTCAATGATAGAACCGTGAAATTGAAGTTCATTTATTTTATCTCCAGCAATTTAAACTAAGACAATTTGCTCAAATTACGTAAATTTCATGTAAAATGATTTTATTTTGCCATTTACGTTATATTTTGCCATCTTTTAAACAATTATTTATAACAATAATAGAAACGCCGATACGAATGTGGCTGTTTAACATAACTTATACGATTTTGTATTCTGTGCGTATTGCTGCTTTAATGACCGTAGTAGATTCACAGATACGCCTATAAAATGTACTTGAGTCCATGCTTTACGCACAGTGTCCTATTTCCCACCGCGTTACGACCGAAACTTACGTAGCGTACAGTTTCCACGGACCTCATTTTGGTTTTTGGCCAAACCCAAACATTCGGTCCATTTACGCTCTTAATAGCCCATCCTTATTAAATTTATACTTGATACGGTTAAAATATCAGTTGTTTAATTACTCGGAATTTGGGCCCAGGGAAACCGCGTTATGGCACTCTATGTGTGCGATGCCACGGCCGTAGCCAAATTAGGTAGGTGGTCCCTCCTCCAATAAGACACAATTAAAATTTGTACAACAATTCTAAGAAGGTAATGAATATATTTCTATAATAATATTCTAGCAATTATAGGATTTTGAAATTCATGATTAGGTACAATTTTAAACAGATAAGATAAAATATAGGTAAACAATAAATTAAGTATGGTAGAGTTGAAGGTTGATGCCTTGTTATTTTTTGCTTGTTTTGAACTGAGTAGGTAAGGTACACTTAAAGTGTAGATAGAATTCTATTATTTGTAAAATGGATTCTGAAATAATTCAAATACTCTTTAAAATTTAAATAATCAAATAATTTGATCAGTCAATCAACTCTACACAGTAGTAAAAACCTAAAACCACACTCAATCTAGTACGATCGAACACGAAAAAGACAGATCTTACAAAAGTATCTCCATCTCTCTTCCACTAATGTGGTCGTAACCGTTGTTGAGACGTTCAGCGTTTTATGTTATGAGTGCGTCGTAAAATAAAAGTGCATCAAAACGAGCCTCCCGTTTGCATTGTCCGCGATTAAAAAACCGACCGAATTCAAGACACGCTTCACTTCAAGTGTAACCCAGACTTAAGAGCCTCTTCAACTCGGTGGTGTTAGCGGGTTCCTTTACGATTATTTAGTCGTAAAAATCAAAGTTATAGCCTATTTACACCCGTAACTGTATGTTAATCTTTGTTTTATGAGTGCGGTGGCTTATTATTTAATCGTCAATCATTTAACACTTTAGGTTTGTGTGTGGCCGGTTTTATGACCACGTTTTGTTGATTCTTGAATGAGATTACTAACTTTACTATGTTACAGTCATATTATGGACATTTCGTACCAAATGATACGCATGTTTATAATTTAGAAGTAGTCTTTTATTTATTTTTTATATATTTTATTACAGTATAGATAAGCGTAGGTACTGGATTAGAAACCAGAGCAATTGATGAATATATTTGAAACTTCGCCTTGAGTGTCTTGTAGAAGCATTTTTTTATTTCAAAAATACGCTTGTATTAGTAATGATGACGTTTTTGCTGAAAGTTAGGTCCAGACTAACGAACAATTTAAAAATAACTTCTAAGAAACAACACTTTACTATCGTTACGAAATCTAGTTTCTGTGTAGAAACTGTGGAGCGTTGTTAGTTTATCGGCCCTTGTCGTCGCAGATACATCCTTTTACGGGGCCTCTAACTTGCCAGCTCACATTTATTTTCTAATACCGACTCAACTTGGCTCTCATCGAGGAAAACTTCATTTTATAGATAAAGAACACAGAAGAGAGAAGAGACACTCCTTTGAATTTGCTTCTTTTTAATTTTATGTTTTACTGCTTATGGATTTCTGTACCTGGTTTCTATGTCCACTAATGTGTTTCCTAAACGATTATTACGTCTACAATTTTAAGTAAGTATAAACCCTATTTTTAGTTTCTTTCGAGATTTTTACTCATTTTTTTAAGGAATTATGCCTCATTTTGGAATTTTACAATTTACGAAAATAAATAAGAAAATAATTTATTAATAATGTAATAATAATTATGACTCTTTCGACCTCAAAATTTTGCTTATCGGCTTTTTTATTGGAATTACATCTACATATTTGCCAAGTTTTATTGAACTAGTTTAGCGGAAAGGGCACGAAACTAGATTCAACCCCTAGTTTATCTCTCTTAGGCTCTTATTCTAGAACTCTACTCAATGCTCAAGTCAGGATTTGAGTATGGTTTAAAGCACTCGTAATCATACTCAAGTCCCTGGCATTAGGGTCGTAGTTCCAGTGCTTGTGTTTCCAGTGCAATCCTGACTTGAGCATTGATTAGAGTTCTAGAATACGACCCTTAAAGGTGGAACATTTTCTTCACATTTAAATGGGTCGAATACTGAATACTCTTTCCAACAAAAAAGAATCATCAAAATTGGTTCATGAATGCCGGCCGGAGTAATAGCGTAATAATGCGTCGAACTGAGAACCTTGTCCTTTTATTAGGGAAACTGCCTTGCGCCTGAGCAGTTAGTCTAATCAATATGACGATTTTAAGTGTAATTAGCTTAAATATGAAATAAAGATGATTTTTCTTGACTTCATTGCTTAGCGAAAATATTTACTATAAAGACATAAAGAATTAGGGTAATAAAGAAATAGGTTAGATAGTGCTTATCCATAAGAAATGAAAGTATTTTTCCGGATTTAAATAGCGTATATTTGTTTTTTCAAACAAGCCAACCTTTCGGGCCCTTTACAGGTCCCATGGTCGCGCTTGACTGAAGTGGTACAGTAATCAATCAGTTATCAATGCAGCCACGTGCGTGGCCGCTTTAGACATTAGTAGCAGTAGAGCACTTTATTTATTTCTGCTGCCAAGCAGTAATGTGAGCATTACTCCGTTCTGGTTTGAAGGTATTAGTGAAATTACAGGCCCATGTATTATTTTTTTGACTTATGTTTCAGGGTACAGTGGCAGTGCCCCTCAGATCTTTGCGATTTTAAGCTCTGAGCTCTGACCACTGCGACTGTTTTGAACAGGCGGGCCGCTTACCACCAAGAGCACGATTTGTTTGTCTCGTCATTTGATGTAATAAAAATATGTAGTCGACGTTCATTCATATAATACGGTCATATATTTAATCCATAGTAAATGTTCTATGTTGATGAATTGGCATAAAATTAATAAAAAAATATAAAATTGTTAATGTTTATACTACATAAGCAAAATAATGTTAAACGGACAAAAGACGACTATAATACATAGAGTCGTCTTTTGTCTTTTCTATTTCAGGAGACTCATTGACAACATAAACATGTTGTCAATGAGTCTCCTGAAATAGAGTTGTACGTACAAAATATTATCCAACTTTGTCTGAATGAAGCGCGCTCGTAGACTATCCTATTCAATAATCATAACTGCTCACTTATTACTGTTACTACTGACTGTGACAAGACCAAAACTTTTTTTATGATGCCAAGTGAAGGGGAGGAACAAGTCGTGACCGGTGGCGAGTGACACGCCTACCCGTACTGGGGCACTGCCACTACGTCCGTCACCCTGAGACATACCTAAGTTGACAAGTCCCATATGCCTGTAATTTCACCGGAACTCTTAACTTCAAAACCGGAACGCAGATATGTTAGCAATTCTGCTTGGCGGTAGAAGTAGGTAGGTCCACACTATACATCTCGCTAAGCGTAGGTAATAGATGCTAAAATGTAAAGTAACCTACAACGATTTCAACTATAGAGTCGTTACTGTGTTACAAGAGCAATTCAAATTCCTTTATAAACGATCGGCGGCGTTAGATAACAAAATACAAATTTTACTTGAAATTATATCTGCTAGGTTACGAAAGTTTTAATTTGCGTGGACAACTTAAATATATTCTCTCTAGAAAATCAAAATATCTATCTTGCACCTAGCTTCCAGTCAAGAAGGCGGCATCTACACTTGCTACGACCGGTCCCTCTACTCTGGCTGTTAGTATATTTTTGATTAAAAAGTTTCTTGTTAAAACAAAATATAATATGTATGTATAATTAACCAGATTCCCTTCTCACGCATCGTTAAAAACAAAACAAACCTTTAATCAAAATTTCCAGCAACGTCCTCAGTATATTAAGGTTCAGAATAAATTCTCTCATGACGGTCACGTTCGTCCCGGCAGTCGTGACAGGGTGTACATCACGTCGAGATAAAAGCCACTCGCCTGTGCCCACTCACGCTTTCGGTACCAAAAAAAAAACTATTTGAAGCTCTTTAGCACTTAGTCTGAGCATGATTGAATGAAGTTTGTAACTCAAATGTCAAAGTGGAAGAGTTGCACTTATGCATTTACAGTCTTTGTGCGAGTATGAAATTTACAAACTGGTTTTAAAAACAGCGTCTTTACGCAAAATATATCTTTTATATAAAACCAGCAGACATTTTGTCACAAAATTGAATTTGGTTGATATGGACATTTCCTAATTTCTTATTATCAGGGCACTTGATTTGCGATACTTGATTAATCCGCGTATATATCCTACTACAGTACTCCAGTGTAGCCATCTACAGGGCGGAATGCCTTAGAGTGCTGAAGTCGCTCCCAAAAGTAATTCAGCAAGCCCAATAGCATTCTAAAATTTCGAGAGGTGCTCGGGTCGCACTAGTAGGGCCGTGCACTCACAAAAAAGGTGATAGGACGTCTATATTTTTGATTATACTAAAACACACTCTTTTTTATACCGTTATTATAATATAATATTTTGTGAACTTTTTATTTTTATTTTTATAAGACTTAATCTTGCCCTCTACATTATTCTGGAGCAAAGATGGAGTATTCTCTGTATTAGTTTTACAATACTTCGTACAATACTTGATAAATGAATTTATATACACACATCAAAAAAAGTTTGCGATCACTTCGAAAAACTGAAATCTTTTTTGTTACTGTAGATTATGTTATGATTTTTTCTTCTTTTTAGATTCTTTATTTAAAAATAAATTAGAACATAAAACAATGACCCCGTTCAATTGTTTTTTCATATAAAAAGGCTTTCAGTCCTAGCTTACGCTCATTCAGAAATCTGATTTAGTCAATTATAAGCGATTCAAGATATTTTTCGCGGAAAGTTGTGATTGAAAAAATGCCAAGAGGATTATCAGAGGTTTTACGAGCTAGAATAGTAACTTTGAGGGAAGAAGGATACACCACGAGAGTAATAGCACGCAGACTTGCTATATCCCAATCCTGTGTCGTGGCTACGTTGCAGAGGTATCACGGAATGGGGAATTTAGCTGACCGACCCCGCAGCGGTCGCCCAACTGTTTTGACAGCTGCCCAAAAGCGCTATATTAGATTGCTGGCAGCCCGTGATCCAACAATCAACGCCACTAAAATAAAAGCAGAAGTCAGGGCCGCCTCTGGGCTTGAAGTTAGCACGCAGACCGTTTGCAATAGCTTGCACCAGGCTGGATTACGAGCACGGAGGTCTTGGCGAGCTCCGCTCAATTCCCGGCAACGTCAACAACGAAGATTGCAGTGGGCTAGACTTCGGCAAAATGAAGAAGGTGAGGACGAAAAGATTTGGCAAAACTGTCTCTTCGTTGACCAATCCCGAATCAGCACTCATCCAGATAACCGACGTGTCCGTGTCTGGAGAAGACCAGGCGACCGTGAAAGACAAAGAACTGCCACTGGAACAGTTCAGCAAGGCGGAAAATCGGTGTCCTTTTGGGGTGGCATTATGATTGGAGCTAGAACGCCTTTGATCCAGTATCGGGGCTTCATGACAGCAGACATGTACAAAGCAGTTGCTATTGATGATATCGTCAGACCATTCCGAGTAAACCATGGGCACCAATTTGTACTGGTCGATGATAATGCGCCCGCACATCGAGCTCAACGAGTCAATGCAGCTCTTCAAGAATACGATATCACACGATTAGACTGGCCTGCCGGCTCGCCCGACTTAAACCCAATAGAGCACGCGTGGGATGCTCTTAAACGAGCAGTATGGAACCGTGAGCCACGTCCCCAGACAGTTCCAGAGCTCAGGGAAGCCGCTATTGAAGAATGGGATAGGTTACCCCAGGAAATGCTGGATAACTTGATCCTCAGCATGCCCAGGAGGATCTTCGCATGTATTCGAGCCAGGGGAGGAGTTATTTTATATTGAATTCACACCTATTAATAATAAATTGTTGTTTAAGTTTAATTAAACAGTCTTTTTTTTTCTATGAAATTTCTATCACTATTACATTATGATTAATGGCTCAATTTTTTTAAATAAATAATAAAAAATAGTTTTATATTTTAATTTCAAACAGGGTATTCCTATTTAAAGAAAGCATACAACATAGATTTTTTCTTGATAAAGTTAAATTTAAAGAATTATAGGAGCTTATGCTATTGATCGCAAACTTTTTTTGATGTGTGTATTCTTTTGACCACTATGAATAATTTCCTAGTTTCAATAATACAAGTGGTACCTATATAATGCTTTACTGCACAGATTTCTTTTGTTTTCCATTAAACATTTCCAAATTATTTTATAGTAAGTTTTTGTTTTCAATACCGTAACAAAATTATTGTCGTAACTGATAAATAAATATATACGTAATACATAATACGTAAATATTTTTTGTAGGTTAGATATAACTTTTTTTACGATAATATTATTTTACGATGGGACAAATAATTTGCGAGCTTGGTGGTATGCGATACGCCTTTCCATAACAGTTGCAGTGCCACTTAAAATCGCAGAGATCTAAGGGGCATTGCCACTGCGTCCGTCACCCTGAGGTATAAAATTGACAAGTACCGGGTGTCTGTAATACCAGCCCACTCTTCAAAACGGAATGCGTTGCGTTTTGAAGTACTATACCTATTTCTGTCACCAATAGCGGTAATATTTCCCTAGACGAGCTTTTGCACAGGACGCTCTACTGTTTCTAAAATAAAAAACTGTCGAAATTGATTTATATAAAAACTCTAACACTAATAAACTACTGCTGCTTTACCTAAAAGTATGTTAAACGTTTTATTTGTAAATAATTCTCTTTTTTTTTTGTTTCAGAAAGAAGAAAATAACTTTTATACTTACATAGTAAATTATACAAAATTAAACAACACATTTTAGAACTAAAAACGTAACGAAGTAAAACATGATATTCACTGATTTCTAATTCTATAAAAAAACTCTCAACGTCCCAACAAAACAATCTATCAATAACAATCTAAAAACAGCTAAAGCGTGAATAATCCTACTACAAATTTACATGAAATCCTATATACAATGGTATTAAGTTCAAGTAGATGTCAGAGGGGGTGAGGTGTCGGCAAGGAGAGAGGAGCGCCTTATCTGTGGACACGCAGACTTAAGTTATGAGCGAGAGAAGATATCGGGACCAGTCTCAAGCGGAATGCAAGTTTCTACTAAGGTTTGTATGCTTGATGATAGGTGTCTTCGTATTGTAAGTACTTATTAATAGGTACTTAAATTAGCGGACAAAATAAAATATGTAACCTAATATTTATCATTACAGCAGTACGAATATGCTTTAATATCTTTGGTACAGGGTCAAGAGCACGTCAAATTCGACACTTAGGACTGAAATTCATGCCGCTTACGATAACAATGGTCCAAGGTACAAACTGTCAAGCTTGATGTGCTATTGACTGTACATCTATTTGTTTTACTTATATAATATTGCGATCTTCAATTATGTGCCGGGTGTAGAGCACATACAAGATTGAAATTCAACTCTACGCCGCTGACGATAAGAACGATCCAAAGTCCAAAGTGTCAAACTTGATGAGCTTATGACTAGTCGTGCAGTATTCTAAAATTAATTATTTTATGTATACTGTATATTGCTCCTTATGCCACTTAAAATAGAACTTACCGTGAAACTTGAGGCGTATTTACGAACTCAACACTCAAATACTTAAATTTATTGACCTTTGAACCCCGGTTATCTTAATATTATAAGTAAATATCACTTAATAAATAATATTTATCTGTTTCTACGTAAACGGGCGAAACCCGAGTGTACAGTATAACAATTTTTTCCAGACTAAATTTTCGGACACCAAACTGACTCCGACACAATAGCCTCAAACATATATTTAGAGCTCGATAAAACAAAACAAAAACACGAAAACAAAACGTTTGAGCTTTTGTATCGACCCGCGTTCGCAGAAGATTGTCTAAGTTGTTAAAAAGCTAAAAAAAACAATTTTTCAATAGATTTTTTTGTTTGAAACACTAACCCTTCTAAACAAAGAATAGTTTTGGCGTTGTAAAAGTTCCTAAATGGGTTATATTACGCAAACTGTTCGAATGGCCTCAATATGAAGTTATGAAAATAAAAAGATTTTTTAAAAGAGGTGTTTTTTAAAAGCGTTGCGAATAATTCCTTGGAATCCCGCAATGTTTGGCTTTGTCTGAACAATTTTATTGCGCCGTAAACCACTAAAAAGTACCTTGTTAGAATGTAACGCGAAGAAAGGTGTTCCGGGCCATTAGCTGTGTTAAGAAACAATGGTTTTCGAATAATTACACCTGAGTCGTTTTTTAAAGAAAGTCTTTCTCTTATTGTTTGGTTTGTTGTGCTTAAATATAATAAATTGTTATGATGGTTTTGTCACACGTAATGCGGCAGGTGAATTATGGAGAAATTGTACAATGACGTATTTCTTTGTTATAAAAATCTATTATTATAATTTTTTTCGGAAATTATAGCGGTTTCTTAAATGGTGATGGTCAGTTTGCCTCTATTGGTGGTAAAGTTAAGTTGATGTCATTTTTACACTAGATTTGAAATATCGTAGTTGTGATAAAGATACTTAAAATAATTACAGGCGTATTTACGCTGAAAAATCCTGAAACTTTTCAGTGTTTATTTTAGGAAAGAATTAACCTACTCATATACAAGTAACTCACGTAAGTTATTTTATAAATAGATAGTTATTTTAAGTTTATTGAATATAACGATGTTTGACTACCATAATACTTTTTTTGTGAAATTAATCCGCTCGTTTGTTATAATTTATTCATACAAAGATAGACATTAAGAAAATTTCCTTCTAAAAAAAGATCTGAAACAAGCACATTGAAAAAATTCGTAAGGTCTGGGAAAGCGTCAGGTACGGTATATCGAAAGAATTTTTCTTAGTGTTCGATCTTTGTATGAATAATTATAATAAATGGGCTGTTGTTTGTTTACGTTATTACGAAAAACTCACTTGTCCACTTCCATCAAACAAACAAAAGTTGCCAAAAATAATGTTACAATTCTCAGTCGGTCATAAGAACAACATAGTAACCAACAACTCATACATTTGCATATCTAGGAGCCAACACGTTGGCTCGGCCACAAACCCGTCTAATGGGGCGACAATCGGCGCCACATTTCATAATTATCGCCTATTTTGACCGGACTGTATCGGTAGTGTAGTTGTTACTCTCACTAATGTCTAGGAAGTATGCTTTTGAGCTTGTGAATAGAGGTCAATTTTATTTATAATGGGTAAATTTCAAAAGACGGAAACTTATGAATATGTTATTTTGTATTAATATAATAATAAAAATTACCTCTTGATTCATGCTAGTCATAATCCTAACGCCCTTAATATGCAAAATCAGAGCTGGGAACAGTTTTGTTTCAACATCCAGTAGTATCAACTTCGTTATTTTCATCAAGCGGGCTTGAAGGTATTTACATAACGAAATGCTTGCTGGTTAGCACTCCGCTTTGATAGGTAATAAAGTAATAAGGCTTAGCAGAATATTTTTTTTATAATGCCATGTGACAGGACGAACAAGTCGTGCGCCTGGTGGTAAGCGACACGCCTGTCCATAACAATTGCAGCGCTACTTAGAGCTTTGAATCGCAAAGTTCTTAGAGGCACTGCCACTGCGCCCGTCACCCCGAGACATAAGTTCACAAGTTCCATGTGCCTGTAATTCCACTAAATACAATACGCTGACAACACTAAATACAATACAATATGCTCTTAAAGTTAAACTTCGTAACAAACATAATATTCTCAAAGGCGTCTTCTTTGACTTAGACTTAATCTACGCTGTTGAATAGTCCAGTATCGGCAGTAACCTGTATATGTATGTACACGTAAGAATTTCCTTCGCAACAGTATCAAATGTACTATCAACCACAAGAATACTGTCAAAGCGTCATTACCACGCGTTTGTTCGACGTATCGGGAACACAATGCTGCCAAATGCGATCCGACTACATCCGAATTACGATCCCGTCACTTTTAATGTGTCCTTTATGGCAGCTCTAATAGATTTTGACGGGCGTCCTGCTGAGATATTACACGAGCCCTTTAGGCTTCCTCAAAATCAAGAGCACCATTCCACTCCCCTAGTGTAATAAGGCCAAATCTGCAAATTGACAAATTTTCAGGAGATATGTCTAAACATTCTACGAAGGAAATTAGTCGATAACTTTTTATGCTTAAGTAGGATAGTTGTAAAATTTCACATAATTTGTTTCATGTAGTTCATGTTATTTTGGTGTCTTTGAAGTGATAAAAGCACGTTCATGTACGATCACATGTGGCTTTATTATACCAAGGGTGCGTTTTGTAGGCTTTACAGAACATCCGTGGCATTTAACTGACTTACATGATACAGCTTTGAGCTAAGTATTTCTATTGGTGTTATTACAAAAAGGACGGTTTTTTTTACTGAAATTTATACTTTATTGAAATAGATACTTAGACATTATTTTGTGGGTTCGTTCGTTATGTTTTAACTTTATGTTTAACGTTATGTTTTTACTTTTGTCCCCGTTTTGTTTTAACTCGATTCAGAGAAATACCTGTAACTCAAAGCAATTTTTTATTAAATGTACTGGTTGGTAAACACAAAAACGCGTTTACTAAAATAAGAAATTTTTATAGGTAGGTATGTACCTATAAAAATAATTTAAAATCACATAAACTTAATGTAAAAAATGTTTCTTACACTTGATGAAGTAAGTACAGATGAGTCACAATTATTTAAATAATTAATTTAGGATTTTGTGGCACTAGTTACCTACTTAAAATAAAAACAACTGCAAAATAATTTTAAAGGATACTAAGCTCAAAATATGCATTTATCAGGAAAATATTAAAATAGTTATTTCAAGAAAAAATATTTTATTTTTAACATTTATAATCAACCATTAGGTATATATAACAATTCAAACAAAAATGTCTAAATATAGGTAATTAAGACATAGCTGTGTCACAAATACCTACATAAATTAGTAAGTTCGTAAACATTTTAGTTGTCAACAGTATTTAATGCAAATTAATTCATATCTGATAAAAAAATATTGACATAGAATTTTTTTGAATCGGGTGCAAATAAAACGGGGTCAAAAGAAACCGAGGGCGTAACGAATGGACCCATTATTGTGCCTAGAGACACATACCTACCTACGTATTATTTAAAAGTTGGATGAATGTACAGAAATGCATCTATCTGGACTACGTTACGGATTCAGAGAACGTAATTCTTGCGTTATATAGGTGTTTCTTATTCATTCAGCATTACAAGTGATTCCCGACTCAACATACCTACACATCATTGTGCGCTAGGTACTTTATAAATACTTACTTACCTACGTAGATATAGTTCAGGAGCACGGGTCGCCTCATTACACTTAATTGTAGGGTCATTTGCGGACGACCGTTAGGCCCTTGATGGGTGGTTTCGACTAAAATGCCCGCTCTAATGTTGCAAAAAGTTACAAATGGTTAAAGAACTACGTACTAAATTAGTTTGAAAAAAAAAATAATGATCCGCCTTTATTTTTGCACGGTTTGGACCGTCATTTAATATTTTCACTAAGTTTTGTTACATTATGTAATTTTTGTTGAAAAACGTTAACTTTATTAAAAATTGACACTGTAGATCATTCTATACTTAAAAATTAAAAAATAATGTGCTGAGTTAATATCCAAGAGGCATCTAATTTAATTTTATTTCATAAGATTTATAGAGGGCGATCTTATATACAATAACAAGGAACAATTTCGAAAAATATACGCTTTATCGCATGAATATTTCAACTTCCACATCCTTTGTATGGAAAGCAATTTCTCGCGTACTTTGCGTTCGAGCAACAAGGGAAATATGCAGGCATAATAGATAAGCCTTTACAGGAAGTCGCCTTAACCGCTTTTGTTTCCGAGAAAATGTACATTTTTCATACTAGCTCCGGGGCTATATGGGAAATTGCATGTAATACGCGCGATACACCGTTCATAATTGTGTGAATTATACCTATTAAACTCGAGTGTGGCCGATGAAATTGATCCCTTTTAACGGAATTTACGACAATTTGTGAGCCTTTGTTGCCCTCCAGATGGGGCTTTGTTGTCCCTACTTAGATATGAAGGTGAGCATTAGTGCACCCTAAAGTGTACCCTTAAAATATTAGATTTATTAAAATGTGCCTTAAGGTTTGGAATTTATGAATGGGGAATAGAACGCATGTGTCAGTGGTGAAATGGTTTTTAGTTTCCAGGCCTTGAAAACAACTTATGATTAACAACTTTTATTGTTAATCATTTTTTTTTTTATTAATAATAGAGACAAAACGATATGAGGGATATACGAATGAAGGTAAGAAAAAAAGATGGCGGATTACACATTTTTCGAGTTCTGTCATACGACGATTATTGATTGGGCAACAAAACTTTTGCAAATAAATTTGTTACACAATATGTATTATGTATTATGTTAAATTTATTTGTAAATGTGAATTTATTGTTTTTTATTAAGCTACACTGACATCTTACAAATTGACGGTATCGCCATTGTTTTGTTTTTATTTACAGTAGTAAAATAATATCTTTGGCAATACTATCTTCTACCTTGGTAGGTGTTAAAAATTCGATAGGTGGATCATGCAAGTGTTGCTGCGAAAACCAATCAGTGCTTTATTTACAAACGGACGATTGCAGAGCGCAGCGAAATTAAAACCTGCCTCGATATCACAATTGGCAATAAGCAATCTCTTATCCGAACATATCTATATAGGCCTTTTAACATAAATGGAGAGCGCGGCCGCGGGCGGCGAACTAATCTCCATAACTTTAATCCTTTAACCCTCGCAGTACCAGGAATCCAATCAAACAGTACAAGCGCCCCCTGCCCCGCGCCCGGTTAACCCCCTCCACCCCTCCCGCCTACGCAGCCTGTCCCGAGTAATTATCAAAGCTTTAATGACGTCATAAATCGAGTGTATAATCTAATCTGGAAAAGCCCCGGGCTCCAGCGCGCGGCTTAATGGTGTGAAAGCAGCCTTATCTCCCGCCATGTGTGAATAGAGCTTTATACGCGGCTGCCTGAAAGCTCGCGCCGGGAAACTTTGGAAAAATATGTCGTAGAACATTCGAGATAAGAATGTGGGACGTGAAACGCTTTCAAGTTTAATAGAAAATCGAACATTATCGTAAAAGAGATGTCTTTGCTAACAAATTCATTGTAAGAAGACGGTGGCGTGTGCTTAGGTGTCGCTAGTTTTTAAAAAGAATTTTTACATGAAAAATAAGAATTCACAGGTTTTATAGTGTTGTCTTTAAAAACATCGACTAGTTTTTTTTACGCCTGACCTACATAATTTTTAGTAATTCAAAAACCAATTTTCGAATAAATTAATATTTCAAAGTTCCATGAAGTGTGCTTAGGTGTCGCTAGTTTTTAAAAAGAATTTTTACATGAAAAATAAGAATTCACAGGTTTTATAGTGTTGTCTTTAAAAACATCGACTAGTTTTTTTTACGACTGACCTACAAAATTTTTAGTCATTCAAAAACCAATTTTCGAATAAATTAATATTTCAAAGTTCCATGAAGTGTGCTTAGGTGTCGCTAGTTTTTAAAAAGAATTTTTACGTGAAAAATAAGAATTCACAGGTTTTGTAGTGTTGTCCTTAAAACATCGAGTAGCTTTTTTTGCTACTGACCTACAAAAGCTTAGTAATTCAAAAACCAATTTTCGAATAAATTAATGTTTGAAAGTTCCATCAACGCATTTATCTTACTATCACTTCCTAATATTGTATTGCGGGAACCGAGCAGCAATTTCTCACTAACAGGCCAATCTCACTGTGTCCAATCGCTGATTATAGATAATAGTTGAAACTAGACGTTAGTGCCGCCGGTCTTCCGACACTGTTATTGAATTATACGCCAAACTCTATCTAACGCCTATGAGAAAATACCCTTATAAAGATTTTACGACCTTAACAATTCGACTCGGGTCCACAGACTAATAAAATTGTATTTAACTTCAAATTCAATCACAAATCTCTGAAGACAATTCTTTATACTGTAGCTGGAGAGTGAAATGAACTTTTCATACTTGATTTGTTTTAACAGTTTATAAACCGATTTGTTTTTAACTAGATTGGCCTCAATCGCATCGTTTTCTGTTTCTCACGTTTTTGTTTCTTTAACCTTTCGTGTATGATTCGGTTAATTGATTGTCGTCGATTATTTCTTTATAGCTTTTAGTACGATCGTTTTCAATTGACACATTTTGCATTCTCTTTAATCAAGGAAACAGATTTATTTACCAAGATATAAAATGTTTCGAAATTACTTCTGTGTACAATAAACATATGTTTCAAATGAACAAATATGTCTGCATTCATTTCATCCATCGGTCATTAATATTACATTGTCTATTATAAATTGTATGTCATTCGGTCTTGTGAAGACTGCAATTATTGGTTTTAAATAAGACACGTTGTTGCGTAACCACAGAAGTTAGCAGTTGGCAGCAAACTAGATTTTTCTCACTACGGCAGGCGCCTGAGCACATCTCGTCTAAGTACACAATGAGCCCATTATCCTAAAATTCATCTCTGCGATCCCTCGGTTAATGAACGAATAAATAAATTGGGCCCTTCTTGTAAACAGCTAACGTGTTATGGGCCCCACTGTAAGGGGTAAGTGGAATTCGGTGTTGTACCAGATCTGTACCGTATTATGTGCTATGTTATCTGGTACAGATGTGTGTGTACGCCGTGTTTCGAACGTGTTTAGGTATAAATCTCTTAGAGCAACGTTGTTTTGTATGTACCATATATATTTTCTTGCAATTGTTGAGGTGCGAGAGGTGGGATGGCGGTCTTATCATTGTGTTGATGTTTATTTAATACTGGTGTTTTTAAAGGACTGGTTGACTAAATTATGAAGATACAACAACTAAAGGCAGCAGTAGAAATCCTTATGAAATAGTTCGTCCAAGGAAGTTTTGCCCCTATACCTATTTTTGCCTCCTAGAAGTGAGCCTTACTGCGTTCTAGATTTAAAGGGTAAGGGCGTTGGTGAAATTACAGGCACATGACACTCATTAACTTTATGTCTCAAAATGGCCGGCGCACTGGCAGTGCCCCTCAGATGCAATTTAAAGCTCTGAGCATCACTGCAACTGTTATGAATATCCACCAGGTGCACTACTGTTGGTCCCGTCCCTTGATGTGTGTGATACAGCTACATTTAAAATCAATAATCATCGACCTTCTCCTGCTATTATTATATTATTTCGTGTTAACGCGTATCTTAATCATCACGTTTTGTTTAGCTGCCTGCGTGGCCGAACAATTACCATCCTGGACTGCCACGCAGGTCTTGTATTCCATTCCTAGCCCGGGAGAAATATTTGTATGGCTATTTTATTTATTTCTCTCATGAGTTTGGGTGTAATTTGTGGTTGTCTTTGTGTGTGTATCCATAGCACCAGCGATACAGGGTTTCTCTAATACGAGGCTATGAGTATGCGTTATTATTATTATTATTACTTCATCTGTTCACGTCACTCGTCACCTCGATGTTCACCCTTTATATACTGGTTCAAGGTGTAAGCCTGATGATACCCATCCACATCCCTATTTTTGATCTTCCGAGTAATATCACTCTCGGTAGGCAAATTTTCGTTATTGGCGCTGTTATCAAATGGTCCAAATCGAATCTTATCCCTCCGGTCACATTATAAAAATTCGTAGTTCATCAAAGTACATTAACTTAACAGTAATGATAATTACTAGTGAGTAGTTATTTTGACTGTCGACCAAATCATAAAATCATATTTAATACTCCAACAACAGTAGCGTGCTACCAGGTTATATTTCTTAACACTGTGAGGCAGAAATAGGTTAGGTATGGAAATTGGTCCAATATCACACTTCGATCAAAAATTAATTAATTTTAAGAGGTTTGTGAATTTCGAAATGCTCATGCCTAATTAATAAGTAGGAATACCATTATATAAAAATGAACCAAAATATTTTATTTATTTTGTATTGAAAAATTCAAAAATATTACTAGACTACAAAACAATTAGCTATTATACAATAAGCAAAAAGAAATTATAAAAATCATTGTTAGACGGCAGTTTGATGAAAAATAAATTTTACCATATGTCATCGCTGAAAACGAAAAAATTTTGGGATCTAAAGTGTGTACATTTGTTGATTTATTTTTAAAACTAAACCAACATTTTAGGTTCTTTACAGGTTCCACAGATATGGCTGACACAGTCGGTCCTATACGTCATTTGTGGAGCAATTGCAAAGACCAACTCAAGTAACATCGTTTTAAAGTTCATAATCCTGATCTTCGACATGAAATGGAATAACTTGACCAATTAAATATTTAGTCAACACTGAAGTAAATTGGGGCATTAATATTTAAATGTAAAGTTGTTGCAGCGCTGTGCCAAGTCGAGCAACAATAAAATACTTTTATGAAGCTACATGGATGCACTTTTGCCTGAAACATTTTCCTGCTAGAATTGTGTAGAATCCTGAAGTTTTTGTATCTTAGAGGACTCTGAAATAATACTTAAAGTTTTAACCCTTATACCATTACTACATTACATTACATTATAAAACCAATAATATTAGCTTATATTTCGAATGACATTCATTTTACGACAAAACACTTACAATTTCAATTGCATTTTTTTAAACGAAATGTTTTCTGTTGCATTGATACGCATGAAACACATTTGATCTTGAATTTATTTCTCATTTAATATAAATATTGTTAACATCTAATTTACATTTTGTGTACGAACCAATTTTCTATTAATGTTCAGAATAAATTTACAATAAAATATGCCTTTAACAGTTAACTGTCTGAATTATTAATTAAGAAGATTATTAACATTGTATAAGGGTTTCCATTAATATTATCTGATGACGGAAAACATTTATTGGATACCAATATGTATTTTAATATTTCCATGGTGAAACAAATTCAAAAATAATTTTATTTCATACGTAGATAAATTACACTTGAACTCTTCACATTGATTAAACACTCACTCGTAAGGCATATCCGTGATATCCCTGAGAAGCATGAGCAAGAAACTCTGATGGTTGGTTGTTCTTTGTAAACAGACATTTGTAAACGTTTTTCTGTTTACAATATACTTATAGGACTTTTTTCACCCAAGAACGCAGTAGCTGTATAATAAACCTTTACTATAAAGTTTTTGTTTTGGTATGGTTTTAAACTACGTAAATGGCAAATTTTGGATATCATCCGGAATCGTATTTTGGAAGCTACAATTTTCCTTAATTGAATTTATGACTTGTCGGGATCGACTGTCAAGAACAGACAGTTTATTTTTATTCCTCGTAATAATATTATGTCTATCACAGTATTTCATGGAAAAATTGCTCTTCTTCTTAACATAAATAATATTTTTATCAAAACATTGACGCGTGTGTAATAATATATAGTGTTAGTTTCTTTAGATCATTTATTATATTTTATAGTGTTTTAGTAGCAGTAGAGCTGTACATGAAACAGTTCATCCAGGGAAGTACCGCCACCTTACTTATTTCTGCCGCCAAGCAGTAATGTGAGCATAACTGCGTTCCGGTTTGGAAGAGTAACAGTGCTGGTGTAATTCCAGGCACGTGGGCCTTGTTAACTTATGGTTAACCCAGGGTGACGGGCGCAGTGGCAGTGACCCTCAGATTTTTGCGATTTAAAACTCTGTTATTAATAGGTGTGTCGCTTACCACCAGGCGCACTACTTGTTCGTCCCGTGATTTGGTATTATAAAAAAAAGATTTTATCTCAGTTTGTTAGTCGCCCTAATAGCACATTTTTACCCATAAACAATCTCACGTTATTAAAAATATTGTCATCCCCTTTAAGAAGAAAAATAAGACCTTGGACCTGTTAAATAAGTTAAGGTTAAATCACAGTCGGCACTAACGAGTCCTTGTTTTGGGACTCTTTTTACAAATAGGTATGAAAAAAAAAATACCACTACAGGTAACATTTACTTCTAAATATCTTAGATAATGATAGACTTATCGTTCTAAGGCTCTGTGTACATCAAAATGTACCTACATAATTCAGACCCAGATAATATTATTCCCATGATCACGTAAACGCCCAGTGTACATTATAATGAAAATATCACATTCAAATTCAGCGCTCTATATTCTATATGACCAAATGCGTTTTTCATATAAAACTGAGGAAATATTGCTGGAGCCTCAAGCATGCTGCGTAAAACCTCCAAAACTGTATGGGTTACCAAAAATACATAAAACTCCCACAAAGACACCCCACTCCGTCTCATAGTTAGCCAGATTGACACACCAACTTACAAACTGGCTCAATACATGGCAACGGTACTGTCACCATTGAGAGGGAACACTTCTACACACGTTAAGGATTCATACCATTTCATCAGTGGAATCAAAGATCTACGGTTAACTGATGATGACACCATGGTCAGTTTTGATGTTCAGTCGCTGTTTACCAACCTTCCAGTAAAAGACTGCATTGAAATTGTACGTAGAAAGCTAAGGGAACATAATATGTCCATTGAATATGCAGAATTATTACAACACTGCCTAACATCAGGCTGCCTATTGTGGAATAATGAATTATACCTACAAATCGACGGTATAGCGATGGGCACCCCGGTATCTCCTGTTGTTGCCGATATTTTCATGGAAGACTTCGAGGAGCGAGTTTTACCCATGGCCCCAGCTAGGCCGAAGATTTTCAAACGTTACGTTGATGATGCTTTCACAATATTACCATTATTACTATTATTATTATTTCACAATATTATTATTAAAGGTAGTATACCTTCTTTCTTGGACCATCTTAATTCTTTTAGTACTAAGATCCAATTAACTATGGAACAAGAGAATTGTGATACTTTAGCTTTCTTAGATGTATTAATTAAAAGAAATCCTAATAACACCTTAGATTATACTGTATTTTGAAAGAAAACCCATACTTGCCTCAATGGTAATTCCCGTCACCACCCTAGCCAGTTAGCTACCGTGGGCACATCTTGGTTTCAGAGAGCTCTCAGAGAGCACATGGTGTCTGCGACAGTAATCATCTGGCAGGGGAACTTCAGCATTTAAAGCAAGTCCTACATACGAATAAGTTGAAGATTCCACGCCAAAGCCACAGGTCCCGTGTGAAACCACCAACAGTCGAGCGAAGACCTGCCATCTTACCTTACGTGAGAGGTGTTACAGACAAGATCGGCCCCTGAGGAAGATTTCTCAGTTCCTGAGACCCGTGAAATGTAACATCCCCTTACAGGATGCAGGAGTTTACAAGCTTGACTGTGAGTGCGGTCTCTCTTATATTGGACAAACGAAGCGAACTATTTGTACCCGCGTCAAAGAACATATAGCTGATGTCAAACACCGTCGCGTAAACAAGTGTGCAGTCTGCGAGCATTTCATGGATAAACCTACACATTCAATGAAGCTTGACAAATCCCAGGTCCTTGCAAAAGAAGTGCGTTATCTACCCAGAATGCTGCGAGAGGCCATTGAAATTAAAAAACATCCTAATTAGTTTGGGATCCAGTATTTTCTCTGATGAAAAATTCTAATTTCTATTATTAATAATAATAAATTGAACTTAATAACAATTTATTCTATAAAATAATTTGTAAAACTTAATGTTTCGTAAATTGGAATGTTTTCTTTGTAAAATTAAAAATAAGGTATTTAATTAATAACTATTGTAACTATAGTGAAAAAATAGGGTGGTTTGCATTAATATTAGAAAAAACTGGTTGAACTGTACCACCTCAGTCAACCGTGACCATGGGACCTGTAAAGGGCCCGAAACGTCGGTTTGTTTGAAAAATCAAATATACGCGATTTAAATCCGGAAAAATAGTTTCATTTCCTATGAAGCATGTAATTCTATTTAGTACATATATGTTATCGTACAATAGGCGTTTAACGCTTTTCCTATTCTATTATAGTGAGCTCCTATACTTAATTGCCTTCGTTAATTTTCACTTGGGGATAAAATACATGCTGAAGGTTGTACCTGGAAGAAGTTTTGCGAAGATAATTGATGGAGTGTGAAACATTTTCTGCAAAAAAAAATTAACGATTAGTAGCACTTGCTATAATTACGTATTAGGTATATAAATATCATAAATAAAAAATCTTAAAATCCGTACAAAAATAAAACGTCTTTCAGTTTTCCTTGTCCCAAATAAGTTGGAATAAAAAACCACATTTCAAGTTCATGTCTTCATTTCAATCCAATATACCTAAATAACGAAGTCAATGTAAATATTCTTTCCACATCCCGTATTTCACAGTTTGCCGTCAGAATAATTTTACGCGGAACTTACGATTTCAGTCGTCGTATTTAATTTTAAGTCAAAAATAACATCGTATATTTTCCGATGTTGATTGCCTTTACCTTCCGAAAGTGCTTTCCAAGGCTATTTAAATTTAAACACGACGTAGATTAGTTCGAATCAGTGTACTATAATACCATATTGATATTGGCTCTTAGTACAGACTACGTATTCTCTCTCTACCTGAAAGCAGCATGACGAGGTTAACAATTTGATTTTCATGAGTGGCTTTCAAATTGTATGATTTTTCTGACTTTTGTTTACTATAATTATCTAATGTACATAAAAAGGCATACAAAGACATTACATATAAATCTACGATAAGAACTCCGAGAATAGCTCTACGAACCAATTGGATGCAAACTCAATTTCAGGAACTTTGTGCTACGCTGTTCCTTGCAGCGCTTTCCACTATTTCTATTTTACTTTTTATTGTTGGTTTTCTTCAATAATTTCTTAATCCTTTGTTACCTGTACCAGAAGATCTTGATCCCATTTTTCCAACATTAAGAGCCTAAAAGCTTACGTAACACTATACAAACAAGCAGTAACTAAGATAACGTGAGCTCCGGTATTTAGTCATCTATTTAAAGAAGGAGAACGCCATTAATTTCGGCCGGGCATTATTTACGGAGTTAAGTAGGCACGGAACGGGTTTCTTGTAACTCGATAAATCCCTACTCGAAAGCCTGTTATAAATCTTTCGGATACACGATAAGAATCAATGTCTCACGCGACGTATTTATTTTCTTTATATAAGTAAAACCCGGAAGAGTGGGTGTCGACGAACCTGAATACTTTTAATGATTTCTCATATTTCTGGAAAGACATAAGTAGCTATACGATTGGAATCGATTTCTAAAAGGTTACTCAGTCTTTAATTTAGGTGTGTCAATGTTCCTTAATAATACTCATTATAAGTTTTTCAATACGGAAAAGCAAAATATTATAACATAAAGATACTTTTATCTTTTCATGTGTAGTTGCATTCAAAATGGAAGGAGGGAGAGGCATTTTTCATTTTAAGGCCTTTAAAATTTTCGAACACCGAAAGTAGACGCACAATCGTAATCGTACGAATAACATCGCGATACGTGTATAACAAATTAAAGGTACCAATTTATTGAATGCGAAAGTTATCGTTTAAGTTTTACCTGTACGTAAATTTTAACTTATCATGAATTATCTTAACAACGGTCGCGAGGATTTATTATGGCACACCAAGCATTAAATTTAAACTCCTACGAGCGTCATACTTTATGTATGTTAATACATAAATATAGGCTTTCGACTACAAATTTATTTTTTATCGAAATAATTGCGGGCTATTAAATTATATTCGGCGTGGTGATAACAATATAAGTACAATAAGCAAGTTGAAAACTAAAATTGATGTAGTTAATTTAATGTATACTTGTACAACGATACCACCAGACGTCAATTTAATCATCACAGTCTTAAAAGAATGTTCAAAGCAGCGTATTACATAATTAACAACACAAAAAACAGTATAATTATATAGTAGGTTTAACCGAAATAAATAAAAATATCAAAACATCTCTTTGAATTTAACACTGAAATATTTAGTCTGTAAAGGACGTTTGCGAGCTTATTTGTGTAGCTCTTTTTAAAGAGTTTTAGGTTTTGCTTCGAACTTGTAATTTTTCTTTGGAACTATTATGAAAACTCCAGTTCGTAAGTTTTCCCGATTGCTATACATTGGGAATGAAACTTTATTTTTGGATGTAAATCGCGTATATTTGTTTGCACCCGTGAACATGTGACCTGTAAATATCCCGAAACGTTTCTCTGTTTGTGTGTATTACATACGACGAAACGCTCACAACGAATAACATTAATTTCTGAAAAAGGAAAAGACGCTATAACGATATAAAGCCAAAGCACATATTATTCTCGACTGTTTTTGTTAGAAAACAATTTCGAAGAAGTTTATGTACAGTTATAACAAAAACTACAGACGTGCCTATTTTGTTTTCGTCTCTAATATTGGTGGCTAGGGTACGATCAGCTGTTTCATAACCGAAATGGCGGTCGTTCACCCCTGACAGGGAGTATGTCGGTTGGTCGAGGCCGCCCCGGGCATTTATCATCTCGATAAAGTCACTTTACTACTAATTTGACTTACTTATATATTTGGGCTCATTATATACTTAGAATAACTCGAGCTAAGAAGAAGAAAAGTCGTTATGGCGATGTTTTTTATTCGACTGATTTTCTTAGGCTTTTCCCACGGTATAGCTTTTTAGTTTTTTTAAACTGATTTTAATAGTTTAATTACTACGTAAATGTTATTTACAAACTTATTATATATATATTTATATATACTATATTTATATATACTTATTTATATATATTAAATATTATAAGATATATTACATTTTGCGTGCACTGGGCTTTACGATTGTAAATAAACTGACTTGAACATTAATTTTTTGAACAGGTATGAAAATATCGGGCACTGACCTGTGGAGTGGAGAGATCAAACGAAACACTTCAACCTTACCAGTCGCATGCATTACTAGGTTTCACAATTTTTTTTAATTCCTTACACCCTTAGACGGATGTTTACCAGTAGCATTCAATACAGTGACCGTAATGAAATACAAGTAAGAAGAAAAAGACAAAAGAAAGGAGAAGGTTTTTATAAGACCATGGTGGTTTCAGAAATCTGTTATTCTTTTGGAACCATCATCACTATGTTTGGCCTGATGCCATTTTTATGCGTGAGAGCTGAGAGGGGGCGGGAAATGGAAATCAATACTAACTGCACACTGCATTGCTCCAATATAAATCAACCCCCATACCTACCGCCCCGCACCCCTTTGCATTCACTGCATTTACCCTAGCGCTTGCCAAACTACATTTCATTTAAAAATCAACCATACTGTCATGCTGAATACAGTCGCAACTTGATTGACGAAGTAAAGAATAGTCGCGAATCCATTAACAATAATGTGTAGGTAAAGAATGACTATTCTTAGATCATTTTATAATAGTAGATCATATTCTTCGTGCTTCATATTTTCAAGAAACCAGGAATTACAAAGGGTATTTATTTATAGTGTCAAGAAATTTACATTGCATTCATCGAGTATTCTTTCAGTTAAGCCCAAATTAGATCTATTCCTAATTATGTAAGGTGTTTTATATTAAATAACGGCGTATTCGTGATTAATTTTGTAAATTTTTCGTTTTATACCAATAATACGTCTTTAATCATGAGCTTAAGGTGCTTGAAAATTCAAATTATATTACAATTTATTTAAAATATTATCACCGTGAGAATTAAATTAAAAAGCGACTTGTACCGTTTGATCTATATTAAAATTCGTTTATGCCATTTGAATTCTGGTTCCACTTTCTTTTATATGTAGGCATGTAGTTAAGCTACAGGTGTATGATTTATTTCAAGAAATCAATTTACAGTTAACATTGTAATTTATGTTCACTATATTCATACATTTAATTAAATATGTAGTTACCTATTTATGTTTTGGCATACGATTTGATCCCGATTAGATTATTTTATATAATTTACGACTCTTGTGTTAAAATCCAGAATAGCTGTTGAATTTTAACTCTAGTTAATTTTTTCAGCCGTAGCTTCTTTTATTTTACTTTCTTTTTGCATTATTATCTAATATTTTGTTACATTTTTCAATGTATCCAAACAAAGCGATTAAAAAGCTTTCGTGGTTTTTCTGTAACTAACAACCTAACCCCGGTGTAAGGTAACCCGGCCTAGTATACACTGTCGGACAGATAAGGAACAGGCTCTGCTCACGGCGCGCTCTAACTCTCTGCCTTTATTTATTACATTCTACGTGCCTCCAGCGAGCAATCCTTATACCAAAATACCTTTTACCTTTTAGAAATAACACTTAAGATTTATTTTGAACCCTAACACCAACGAAATAAAAGAGTCCATATTATATGTTTGATGTGAAGAATAGATAAATTAAAGTGGTTTTATAGTACTAATTGATAACGCGCAGTGTATCTGGCATTGTCATGATTTAGGGCGTCTTTGGATTCCGAAGTGCGATTTATGCGGAGCCTGGGTTGGTACATCTGTGCAAAGCTTTATTTCATTGTTTTGTTTTTTGCTTTGAATAGTGAGTTTCTCTGATGTATTGTTTGATATTTCCTACATGGCAAGCATTTGTTTACTTATCTAAATAGTGAGCTGACGCAAATTCGATACCATGTTCCAATTTATATTTAAAAGACTTACCTAAGGGTAAGTTAGAAATATTTATTCAAGCGAGTCTCGAATTCATAGTAATTAAATGAATAGCGAGTATTTACTTTTTTCGGGTCTCTGTCCCTGTAGGTCTAGCTCGACAAGGTGCGACTTGCGCGTGAGCGACATAAGCGCAAGATACTGCTATACTTGCACAGAGATCTCGCGCTCTATGTCGCTCTCGCGCAAGTAGCGCACTGTCGTGCCAGCCCTACTGATGCCTACGCGTATTTCGAATGTAAATATTAAAAAATATTTAAATTTTTAAGGGCCATTTTTTTCTTGTCTCCTTTATTACCTAATTTGAGACTATTTTCATCATAAACCTCAAGACAGGCAGCGTGATAATATTTTATTTTTGAACACTCAAACGGAGGCATCGAGTCCGCCATATTTAAAATTAATGCCATGCAAATTAGTCATATCCGAAGGCGAAGCAATTACCACAGGTTTTAAGCCTGCATTATAAATCGAAAAATGCTTTATGTGGCCACTACAAGTTAAGAAATAAATAAGAGTTGCGTTGCCGGTTTTCGGGGCCTCGAGGTGTTCCATCTTTGTCTCACATAAGTCGGCACTTGAAGGTGTAAATGAGATGGAATATTAAGATGAATTGTTTGCCCCATCCGCGTCCGCAAACCAGTTTATCATCAGTCCGAAACACGTTCTTTTTTTCCTTTTGGCCATGCAGTAGGCGTCGATGGCTACGTTTGGGTCCGTTGAATTGCGAGAACGATATTTAAATGCTTTTTGTTCATATATTTTTTAAATCAAACCGGCCAAGATATGCTTAGTGTCAAGTTATTGAAACTAGGACAACTGGAAGCGTGATTTTTCAGTTTTCTTATTTAACTAACACATTATTTTATCCGCAAATTATTCTGACCGAATTCCTTGCCATATCCCAGGAGTTACATTAGATGAATGTCTACGAGAAAAAAGTAAAAACTATACTTGAAAAATAGTTACTTACCCCATTCCTTAAAAAACAATTTTCACAACCAATAGCGCAAAAGTGCTGTGGAAAAAGCAGCAAGGATTAACCAGTCAGTAAATTGCCAAGTTTTTAAAGAACGTGCTCGCTGCTATTGTACCATAAAGCAAGCGCCCGGTGCAATTTAATAGCGCGTTCAACTTTAGGAACTGCTCGCCTAACCATAAATCTATGTGGTAAAATTGTGCTACTTGTAGGTGGCAATAAGTCTATAATTTTCTTCATAAACTTTAAAACACCACGTGACGACTATGAAGTTAGGTGTATGTGAAAATGGAAAAGGTGAATTTGGTAGTATCAGTCACGGTGGATATTGGCGACCTGCATCGTACAGTCATATACATGAGATACTTGACCCCCCTAACATGCCCAAACCGACCTTTTGGTTCTGGGAGCCATCTTACGTGTTGAACAAAGAAAAATATTAAAGTAATTTCAATTTTATTGTGTAAGCAATACAGTGGAGTGTTGCTTGAAGATGATGAACATATCTTTAAAACCAATACTAAATTTCGTCATTTATCTTCCAAGTAAATTGGTCGAGTGGTTTATTGTATCGACTGCCAGTTACAATACCCGTGGTTCGATCACTGTTTTGTTTTCAACGTTATATTTTTAATAGCATTGTTTCACTTTTTAATGTTAACGTTGACAATATTTGTTCACTAGAAATTGCCTAAGGGTGGGTAGATGTTATTAATAAAGCGTAGGGGTATGGATAGATTAACAAATCACGAAATCGCTTTGCAGTTTGCATACGATCGTGTCTTCTGTGATTACGCATCGTTGCACATTTCGTTCCTATTTGTTCATTCAGTTTTAATTGCTTTCAAGATTTTAGTGACTTTCAAAGTTTTCTGTCTTGTTTTAATTTGCCTTACTTAATGGACTTATTAAAATTAGAAATTATTGTTTTGTTAAAAAGCTGCGTCTCAGTATGCAATGGCATTTCGATGGGAAATACAGTTTTGTTAAAAGAGCAATACATTTGCTTTTTACACGAGTAAATTGATACTCCAATAAATAGATCGGGGTTTAACTTTTCTTTTATATTTTTTTATTGCGCAAAGAAAAACACATGTTACAAAGGAGATATACAAAGGCGAACTTATCTCTAGAAGAGATCTCTTCCAGCAAACCTTGGCTGTGGTGAAGAAAGAAAGTCAGCGGGACTAATTATTATACAACGAATTTATTAAAATTGAGATTTTAACTGCCTCCGTGGCCGAACGGTTACCATGCCGGACTGCCATGCAGAGGTCCTGGGTTCGATTCCCAGGCCGGGAGAAATATGTGTATGGCCTACATTTATTTCTCTCGTGAGTTTGGGTGTAATTTGTGGTTGTCTATGTGTGTGTCCATGGCACCCGCGACACAGGGTTTCCCTAGTGCGGGGCTATGTTGAGTGTGTGCGTTATTATTATTATTATATTATGTAAATATTTTTTTTATGAATTTCTTACCAATTGACGGGGCGAACGCCTGTCCATAACAGTTGCAGAACCACTGAGAGCTTTCAAAAAAATCTGAGGAGCATTGCCACTGCGCCCTACACCTTGAGACATAAGTTGACCAGTCCCATGTGCCTGTAATTTCACCACCATAAATATCATTATAAATAATAATAATAATAATAGCACGAGTGTGTGCTTTATTATTATTATAATTATAAATGATGTTAAATTGAATATACTCATATATACGTATATATTATATATACATTTTGTATACATAAATACATACTTAAACTCTATGTATATAATAATCAAAACAGATTATTAATTTATATTTATGTTAGTAATTAACTGTTGAGTGACAGGAAGTGCTCTTTTAATTTGCGTTTGCATGATGCTACCGAGATGGAATGCCACGAATGCTAGCAGGCAATTTATTCCACATACGAGAAGCAGTAAGTCTGTAAAAGAATTGTGAAAAAAATTGTTGTTTTGATTATCGAGTTCTTTCTTAGGTTTTCGCGATTGTTAACATAGGACAAGAAACTATTTTTTTCGGATAAACATATACGCGATTTAGACCCAAATAAATGGTTTCATTTCCTATGTACCTAAGTAGTTGTGAGTTTGAAATTTACCAACTACTTTCCTCAACTATCCTGAATTTTTAATTATGTTTTGCACATTACAATAATTCATAGAAAATCATAAATGATTGCACTTTATATATAGGTACACATAATTTCACAAGGACTGAAATGGGAAAATGTGAAATATTTGTTTTTAAATGAACGACGTATCGTATTAATTAAGCAAAACACTTTGTCCCTTGAAAATATGTCGAGAAAATACTTTTTATATTTATACTCCGTTCATTTGGATGCCTACCCGACCTCGTTCCTTATAAAGATACATGAAGTAATTAATTAAATAGGTTTATCCTTTTATGAAGAGAGTTGACAAATAGGTAATAATGCGCAGTTCCATTGTTTACGTTATAAAATAAAAACAAGGCTATAAATGACGACTTCGGTGGCCAATGGTTTGCATTGTGGGCACTGGATGAGGACGTCGCGGATTCGATTCCCGATGGGACCAATTTGGGAAAAAAAACTTTTCTATTAGCTCTGTTTTGAATGCTCCCAGAGAGAATGCCGTTGGTCTGGTACTCACGGTACCGATAACTCTATTTTGAGACCAGGCAATTGTCTGGCACATAAAAAAATGTCTTTAAGCGTTACTACGCGAATAGACATTATTAGGAAGAGAAGATGGTTAAGTGTGCTTTCAACCCGAACTCCATATCTGATATATTTATACCGTATTTACATAAGTATATAAAGTAGCGGGATAAACATATACCGCTATTGTAAAAAGCCCGCCAGCAGTAGGTACTCTTGTTTTCTTTTTTATTTGCGTGCAGCTGTTTCCACTTACGTATGTATAAGTCAAGTTTGTCACTCCGCTCTTTCTTGAACTGCCCGACAATCCTATCCCCAATTGTTAGCATTCATTATTGTGTCAATCTTAACTCAAACAATTAAAATGCACCCATTTACCGTTTAAAAAAATTCTCAAAATAAATTAGGTTTTCCTGCAAAACTAATACGAAAATAAACTACGTTCAATTTAGTTTTAACCTTCTAAAAGTTTTGTTAAACATGTATCAAAGACCGACAGATGCCATCGGCATTTTTTAAATGTTCGACTGCTTTTGAAAACGCCGCTTTAACTTTAAAGTTTATCAAAGTTAACGGATAAGGAACTTAGGGTTGCCATATTGAGTATCTTTAAATTAGTAGTAGAATAATGACCAATAACTAATGCCACTGTAAATTTCCTGAAAACATAAACACGAAAGATTGTGTCTTTTCATAGATATGTCAACACGAATAGTTTAAAGGGCGATGAGAGCTATAGATTGAGACAGGCAGAAAAATTGGGCGTACACATCTCCCGTGGGACCTTTCGGAGACTAGGTACTTTAGCGACGTACTACGTAGGGAATAAAGAATCTTCCTTAAGATATATAGTATATACCTACATATATGTATATTGGTTTGAGATTGAGGTATATTAGTATTGGTGCTAATACACCTGTGAAGGGTAAGGGTGCTGTTGAAATTACAGGCACAGGGACTTGTCAACTTATGTCTCAGGGTGACAGACGCAGTGGCAGCACCCCTCAGATCTTTGCGATTTAAAGCTCTGACTGGCACTGCAACTATTATGGACAAGCGTGTAGCTTACCACCAGTCGCACGATTTGTTCGTCCTGTCACTTGATATTGTAAAAAAAATCTCTAGCAAAACTAATAAACCATAAAGTTTTTAATGCCTGGGTCTGTCATTTAAAAAAATAAACAACTTCAAAAATACGTCACGACAATCGTGTGTGTTATTGTTTGGGCTGGTGATTTCGGTGTTTATTTATTGACAAAAAAACCTAAAGTAGCGTTTTTTAAGTTTACCCTGAACATAAATGTTTATAAACTATACTTTAAGGAGTAGTTTCATGGTAAACGTTAGAACCACTCAAACGGAATATTATCATATTTATCCATGTACACCAAAAATATCATTAGTGCTTTTGAAGTGCAGGATTTGCGGTGTATTACTGCATTTTATTTGAGATGTGTTTGTTGGTAGTACGGAGGGTATTTATTTAGCTATGCAGAATAATAATTTTTATTTATAAAAACTTGTATTTAAACTGAATGCTTTTTAATTTGCGAAACCAAATAGCCGCCATTTTGCGGTAGGAGGAGCGCATCGCGTGAGCGGTTAGCAAGTACTTACGTAATGGTAGTGAGTCTATTGATTGGAAGGATAAATCACTGTGCTAATAAGTGTTTCAATAAATTCAAGTTCAATTCTCAGATATGCACCATTTCAAAATTGGTGATTGGTTACCTATCAGAAGTCCGAAATGACATTTTCTAGATATAAACGTTTGCTCGAATTTTCATAACCTCGAAAGTAATTTTGAGAGGCAAGTGTTTTTTTCTTTGAAACCTAACTTAACCTAACCTAACCGAACCTAATTGTGTCTTTGCGATAAACATCCAACATATCCTGATAGAACAACGCTTTCGTTGTAATTCGGTTTCGTTATTTCGAAAAAAACAAATTCGAGTTAGTGATAGGTTACCTTGATGATTATATCACAAAAATCGAAACTTATTGTTTTTTGAGTTTCTTTTCAATCTCTGCAAGTGATTTTCTATTCCACACCTACATTCTAAAACTGCAGTAAACCAAAGTACATTCGGACAACATACATATAATTACACATTATGTTAAGAACGTAAAAAGAGATCACTGAAAACAAATCCTTCCTCAAACTCTCGTATATAACCAACCCAACCCTGCTAACGGGAAGCTGGTCTTACTTATTACGTACTCAAGATTTATTGCCTCGAAAGTTACGAACTCCGATAAGGACAGTGTAAGTAGGTCTCCTTAGGTCATTGGTAAAAAAGTGCTGGAATTTACGATGTCATGACGTTCACAGCTGTGTACATGAATAATAAATTTTATGATAATGAATTGAAGATGAGGAGTAAAAATAAGGAATGCCTTTATGTAAGTTTCTCCTTACTAGTACATCGGGCCATTATGTTTCATTTACCTTTTGTCATTATAATAAGCTAATTAAAGTGAAGTGCTGGATGCCTTAAGAATTATGATTTTTTTGCTTCACCAAGCTTTTGTTCGACGCATTAAATACTGACTTATTTTTTCAATCTTTTTTTTTTTCATCATACCTTGTAACGGGACGAACAAGTCATGAGCTTGGTGGTAAGCGATACACTAGTCCATTAAATCGTAAATATCTGAGATATAAGTTGACAAGTCCCAGTGCTTTTAATTTCACCAGCATCCTTACCTTTCAAAACCAGAATGCAGTAATAGTCTAAATAGGTAAGGTGGCATTACTTAAATATTAAAGTTTCAATCGACTTTGACTGAATTGAATATTATCTCATCTTAATTATGGCTAGTTGTTCATTTAGTACTAATGACGTTTTATTTTACAAGATCGTTAAAAAAAAGTAATTCTGGGTAACGGAACTGCCGTTGGCATCAATGAACTTTTTACAAGCTCACGTTTGACCACAATCTCAACCAACCACACAATTTTAATATCGATGCGGTCAGTAACGAAGTGCGGTAACCGACGACGTGTGACTATGAAAATACCATAAAGTTTGTGGCTGTGGTTTACCTGTGGCACACCCCTTACTGGTAAAAGCCGGGTTGAGGAAATAATATTCTGAAAGTAATCGTAATAATGCATTATATTTTGGTTGCAACTATGCTTAAATTTCGGCTAAACATATAATGCGTTGTAACATTGTGATAACAATTCTGGGGTCGGCGGACTAAAGCACCACATAAGTAAAAAAGTGCTTTATTTCTAATATTTAATTAAATATTTTTCGTGTTGTTTATAATGTTGGAAGATGAGTAGAAAATGATAAATTTGAAAAAGACGCCACTAGAATACAAGTTACAAATTAATGAAGAACGAAGTTAAAGTAATTAAAATACACTTCCCATAATTATTATAAAGTTTATGAACAATGTTGCTATTGTAAATATTCACATTCATCAGATAAAAAACACTTTTAATAACTTTAGACAAATCCTTTTTACTCCTCGTAAACAGAACGTTTTGTTTCTTTCAAAACATATAAAATTAAATTCAGTAATAACCCAACCACGAGACATATAGATAAATCAACGTAAATACCTCGTGTAGTATTCACCATCTCGTGTTTTTCATATACTTTTCTACGCATTTGTCGCGGGTAACGTATCGTGTATACGTAAATCTTACAGTAACTTTTACTTATCCCTTCCTAGACCGACTGTATAATATGGATGGCTTATATGAAAATTATTCATACTACGTCTGGCAACGCAAAAGGCATTCGCCGCATGACGCCCGGATAAACCCATGGATGAATACATTTAAATAGTAAACACGACACTCCTGGTGATTTAGTAAGGTATAATGTAGCTGGATACATAAGTTCCATTACTCACGGATATAACTCGTTCTCAGTTATAAATATAGTGTGTACAGACATGGTTTAGAGTCGTGCTGGCTATAACTTTAGGTGTACAAAGGGGTTTGTTAGTAGAACTTATGAAGGACTACCTTGGTGTTTGCTCACGCCTACGCTTAGAAGAAGCTGTATTTGTTAGATATCTTGGTAATGGTAGTGTAGGTGCGATGGTGCCCTTATTTATCAGTTTAAATAGCTTTTCTATTTTCAGTACGCTCAAAAAGGACAGTAGATTATGTTGACTTAGTTCTTATGTTCGTATTGTGTTTTTAATTATGACCAACTGCTGTAGATAATATTCGAAACAATATACTTCTCATGACTTTACTTTAAGGTTCACTATCATGTTGTAAGAATGTCATTGAATAGATTGTGTCATTCACGTAAAAAATATGGATAAAGCAATTTCAATATTGGATTTACTTTTCCATATAAGTTTCGTTACTTCTAAGTTACTTCTGAGTTAGAAATCTATATAAAGATCTCAAAGCATATTTCGATTTACACAAGACAATGTATCAAATGAAGTCGAGATGGAAAGTTACAATCTAGCTCGAGCATCTAAATCGTGAGATCAAGCCACGTTGACCCTTTTGCCTTATCGAGGAACAGTTTAATAGGAGCGTTATCTTCACTCCCTATAAGGTGACTCCAATCTATAAAGAAAATCATTCTAAAGTCTATTGGAACATTAGTTTCCTAGGCATATCGACAATGATTGATTTCATTAAGTACAGTTTTATTATAGGATGTATATGTACGAGTATGTCTTGAAAACAACTTGTATTCACATGTTTGGGATTTATGTTGAAATAAAAGAACACCTATTGCTCACCGTATATCGTGAACAAGAAGGTGGAAACAGGCGATACAAACTCTCATCAGCTCATTGTAATCTCAATCATCGACCTGGTGCCCTCAAGATGTTCGCGGAAAATGTTCTGTAGTTAATGTCAAGCAACCGCTTTGATCTTAGCACCTTAATGTTCGTGAATGTATGACGTTCACGCGTTGAACACGCCCTTGTGAGCGTATAGCGTAAGTAACAAGATTTGTACTTTCGCTTTATTTTTTTTGTCCTAATTAATGGTCAATTATCAAGAAATATATAGGTATCATGAGCAGAGGTCAGAATAGGCAAAGTCTTTTTACTAAAACTTCTACAAATTGATACACAATGACTGATTATATCTCTTTAAAAATCCGGAATTATAGTATTGTAGGTATTCAGTTTTTTATTTTTGATGTAGAACTAGCAATTACTTTCGTATTTAGAAGAAAAAAATCTTTTTGTGAATAAATACTTTTAAGTACTTTGTTTTCATATTTTGCTTAATTATATTGTTAATCATTCCGGGATTTCAGATGTAGGTGGTATCTACTCTATACTCTAACTCTAACGGTATTTGAAGTTTAGTTTATCTATATCTGTCACTGGTTAATTAATTACTTCGAAAAAGATGTGAGCAGAAAATACTTTCTAAGTGGAAAAAATTTACATCTGATATAGCCAAAATGTATGATGACTATTGGTTATAAGAGGAATAATTCCTTCCTTTCACCCCCTAAGACCGAGCAGAGTACAACGGAAAAACGCGAAACGGCCAATGTACTTCAAAATGTACTATATATAAAATTACATACTTCAGGCCCAAGCAAGTATGCTCTCAGTTCTGTATTAAAAACGTAGTTTTCTAGATACCCTGTGTTGGTATAGAAAATATTGTGCTAATTTTAGTGCGATATTTTCATTAAAGTAATGTACAATGACCATTTACGAATTGGTAGTAGTGACAAACATGACATAAAAGAATATAGAAATAGTCCAATTCGGTCAAACATTTTAAGAATTTCGAAATGATATGTATACTCTGAACAGTCTTTAACTTAAACCATACGAATGTTGTGTAAATGAAACTTGCGGAATTTATATGAGCTCGGAGCAGGCACGTGTTACGCGTATATTCTCTTGCAACGGATGTATGGGAGTGCAAAGCAAAACTATAATATTACCGTATTAGAAAATGTCTTCGTTGTCTCTGAACTTGTGGAAAATTAGCTTCTTATTTTATGTGCTGTACAACGCAGCACAGCTGAATTGTCGTCTTAGCAATAGGACTTTATTGAAATAATACGTTAATATCTAAAATTGTTGACTCATATTTCTATTAAAGGATATTAGTTCTACAAAGTATTGGTTTGTGAAACTTTCCCGTATATATACCTATACAAATATAAATACATACATATTAGACAACATCACATAAGTTGCTCTACGATAATCCCAAAGTAAGTAATTAAAGCACTTGCTTTATGGAAATCGGAAACAACGGTATCATTAATCAACGGTATTATAACACTCAGACCCGAGACAATATGGAAAATTTAGTTTTTCTACATTCACCCGGCCGGGGATCGAACCCAGGGTTTCAGAGATGGCGACACCATTAAAACCGGTGTGCAAGCCAGTCGATCACACAGGTCGTCAAATGTAGGTACGAGTCAATCCTATAAAGCCTTGCTTAATAGTACAGAAACATTTAAAGAGTCCTAACATTTTGTTATCAGCCATTACATTATAAAACACTACTTTTATTTCACATTAGGCAACACAATTTCTAGTTGTTGCAACTTATCAAAATTATCTATGTGTACGTCATACATCTCATTTCCACACTGTCTTACACATAACAGAGCTTGTTAAGATATATGCCACGTCTAAGAGTCATGACCTTACCGGTCAACTGGGCAAGGTATGACCGTATAAGTGTAATATAGTACGCGTACGCATATCCAAAGATCTAACCTTGAATAACGTAGGAGAGAAGATGACGAAAACGTGAGAAAATTCCCTTGTTTATATCATTATTTGCTACTCCGTACTTGTATATAGATGTTCTAGGAAGACAGCAGCCGGTTCAGTATCTTTATGTATAGAGTTTAAAGTATGACTGTCAACGTAAACGAGTATCTAATTGTGCAGAAGATTCCTGAAACATAAACGTTAATTTATTACGAGAGTTGCATGCTATTCTTATGGAAAAAAAAAGGATAAATTTAACTAATTATTTAAATATTTAGATATTTTCTATCTAAACGAATTTTTTTATCTTCAAATTTCTAATTTATGATTTTTTCTTCACGAGGTTTTCTGAAGTTTTGTAATATTAAAATGTGGCGGTTGGTAATCATTTCCCATTATTGTTAATATCGAGAAACTAACGAGTGTTAGACACCATTCTTTAGAGCTCGTTAGAAGTGAGTCTATTTATTTCATTAATGGCGCACTATTGTGCTGCTGTTTAAAGAGCTTTAAATTTATTGAAGAACCTTAATGCACATCATGACATAACAGCTGTCACTGTTTCTATATACGAATTTCAAATTAAATTGAAACACACACGCAACCTGTGAGCATTCTTGAATGGGTTATTTGAAGTTAAAATTTATTGCCATAGAAGCGATGTGGTGTTCTTAAAACGATCATAATATTTATGTATTCAGATTAAATGAATAATTTAAAAAATGGCAAGAGTATCAGTTAGCTACAATCATAGTTACGTAGCAAATATAGAATTTAAATATCGTTCTCGTTATGAGCAAAGCGTAAACTCGTAATTTTCAATTTGTGTCCGCGTCTCTCGTAAATATGCTCGCTATACATCAGTACGAGTGTGAATCAGAATGCTGCGGTGCATTCAACTAGATATTCTATAAAATAGAGTCAACATTTGCTAGCATTACGTTGACACTAAATTCCTAACTGATTTAGTTGGGTTTTAGTAAATACAATAGTGCATAAAGTACATGTATTTAAGCAGATGTATTATTATTTAATAAAGTTAACACAGGATTCAATCTTATGTCCCAAAATTTTGTCGATTACGTTTTTTAATAACAAACAAAATGTCATCGTCTAATATCGAGTTATTAGGTTTTCGCGATTGTTATACATATTAAATAAAACTATTTTTTAGATCTAAATCGCATATATTTGTTAGCGTGGCCGAGGGACCTATACAGGGCCCGAAAAAACAGTTTTATTTCCTATGTTATTGTCTAATTGTTTAGTCTCTCAATAGATCCTACATAGGAAAATGGTACAACCTGTATTTTAACGTAAAACTTATATATTTTATATTAATTAGACATTGTGATGGTGAAACTACTGAAACAATTAAATTAAGTCCAAAAACTCCCGATCCAAGATAACAAGTCTCCTAAACACGAAACTTTGGTACAAAAGACGAAGTTTCTAAGTTGTGTATTGCGGTAAAACTTACGGGACGCAATGATAAGCTAAGGCACCAAGTTCCTGAAGTGCCACCAAGTTGCAATAGTTACTCAAAGAAGCTTTGGATCTAGAGAAAATGAAATTTTGTTAATACTAAATTTCACTCAATAGAGTTGATATATGAAAATATGACTAACTTTAAATCTGATATTATGTAGGCAATTCAACCCGACACTACAAATGTTTGGTACTTATGTATTTAAGTATCTTTGAAATTGCGTTACATGAAACATCTTGATCGATACGTAAAAAGCAGTTTAATTAAACATTTTTTGTACAAGAAAAAGCAGTTTTCACCCACTATGCAGCAGATACTGTGTTCTGTGTTCAGTTGGAATTTGGAAACGCTGGCCGTCCGGCATAAACAACAGGGTGTTCTCAACTTATTTGCATTTACACGGCCCGAGTAATTGCACTGCGCTTCAGGGAGAACTTTAATTAAACGTAAGTGGCTTCAACTTAACTATACTCTCAAGTAGTGAATAGGAAAACTTAAGTAAGATTTTAGGCAATTTTATATTACGTCTAGGTGCCGTTGAAGCATTTCATGTTGCAGTAAAATCGTTATGAAAAATGGTTAATAGGATAGTAGATTAGATGTGTTCATTATACAAACTTCACTGAGTATTTCTTTAATTATTTTTTAAAATATTTCTAACTATATATATATCTAGTAACAAAACTTAAACTAACGGTTATTAGAGAACATTCGTGACTAAATCGGAAACCTTATCAAATCAAGTATGTAATCGATCAATTCGATTCACTCAATCAATTAATCGATATCGTATTGAACGGTTGCCACGGTGTCTATAATTTGTAATTGTGTTTTATTGACCAGTAGGAATCTATAATTAATTTAACACACTTCAAATCTCTTTGTGAAATAACACCTTTGAATTTGGTGGGAAATAGGAATGGGATAATAGCTTACAACACTTCTTATTTATTAATTGTTTTAAATAAATAAGGTTCGTGTTATTTATTTTGATTTAGGTAAATTTAAGTCAATATTACATACTTTGTCACCCTCAAACAATTACAGGACAAAAAAACATACGCAAAAATACAACACGCCTGTTGTTAAGCACCAGTTTCTTCCGTTACATTCCACTGAACAGTCTGTTGTCTTCTAAGTAAAGATTTATTAAGCTATTTTCCGCCATATTGTTCCAGTACAGGGGAAAAAAAATTTTGAAAGAGAAAAGCAATGTACCGACAAAGGAATAACACTTATTTTAATGAAGAATGTGTTTAATGTGGGAACAGGAAAGTAGAACATCAGTTTTTTTTGTTAATAGCACAGACACCTGTAAAATTATGTAAATTGTACCTTGGATGCACGTTAATGTTTAAATTTCCGCAAAAAAAAATTAAGAAACATCGTTGCATACGTAGGGCTCACTATAAGTTTCCGGAACTGGCCACTTACATAAACAATATTTAAAAAGCAATTACAACATTTGAAAATGGAACTCTTTGGCTGTAGAATAGTTTCTTTCATCTGACTGTCACTTGTTTATATATTTTGGTGTCATTTTAGAAATTGGTTGTCTACATCACCATGGATTTAACTCGTGAAAATTTTCGTAGTATGATTTTCTACGACTTTAAGTGTAATTTAACAGCTCAGCCGAGCTTCCCTCGGCTTCAAACTGCTTTTGGCGATGAAGCACCATACAAGAAGACTATTTATAGCTAGTTTGCAGAATTCAAACGCGGTCGTGTGAATCTTAGTGACGAATTTCGTGATGGTCGCCCGTCTACTACTGTGAATAACAAAAACATCGATGCTGTGCGCCGTATGATCAAAACAGATAGGCATGTGTCATACCATGAGATTCGAGAATCATTAATAACGCACATACTCAATATAGCCCCGCACTAGGGAAACCCTGTGTCTCGGGTGCCATGGACACACACATAGACAACCACAAATTACACCCAAACTCACGAGATAAATATTTGTAGGCCATAAAAATATTTCTCCCGGCCCGGGAATCGAACCTGGGACCTCTGCTGAAAAAGCTGTGCTCTCGGTGGATCCCACACAATTTGACTAAGTCTCAAAAAACGGATCGCGTCACTTGATGCAATGCCATGCTTACCAGATTCAACGAAGGGGCGTCAAATAGTAATAGGTGACGAAACATGGATTTATAGTTACGATCCCAAAACAAAGTAGCAATCGAACGTATGGGTTTTTCGAGATGAGCCGAAACCAACCAAAGTGGCGCGCGCGCAAAGTGCCTCTAAGCGGATGATTGCTTCTTTTTTAAATAAAACTGGACACGTGGCTACTGTTGCTTTGGAGAATCGTTGTACTGTGAATAGTGATTGGTACACGACCATTTGTTTGCCGGAAGTTATTGACAAACTCCGTAAAAATAACCGTAAACGCCGTATCATCTTGCACCACGACAATGCCAGTTCTCACACGGCCAAACAGACATGATTTTTTGAAGGTGAACAACGTTGACCTTATAAGCCACCCCGTGTGCAAAGAATTAAGAACCAGTTACGCGATCAACGATTTTCATCACCTGAAGAGGCTGTCGAAGAGTATGAAAAATATGTTTCAGAGATTGTCTCGGAGGAGTGTTCAAAATTGGTTTATACGTATGAAAAAGTGCATAAACGCTAACGTTCATTCTTATGAAAAAGTGCATTAACGCTAAGGGAGTAATATTTTGAGAAACAATAAATTCATTATAGATTTTAAGACTTTCGTGGTTATTCACTAAATGATTATCACTAGTATCAGGTTTCTTACCACGGTATGACTTCTTTTTATTTTCCCGATATTTCGGAAAGGTTGCACGCGCCATGGTCACGGGCTGACTGGACGGCGGCAGATGACAGCTTTATAAGCAGACATATCTGTCTACCCTCTTGCGCAGTCGACGATCCTTCATCGCGATTTGTTGTGGCGTTACCATTGTCACTCACTTTTTTCACACAAACCACACTCACTGTATCCACACGCGAAACTGAACTCGAGGTGTTTTTGTTTTTATTACTGCACGGACTAAGGACCGGATTCCATGCACTGGACAGTTTAAAACCATCATCACGGTTAAATGTTTTGTACTTCGTGATCTCGATGGCTTCTCGTACCAACCGTGGTATGTACTGACGTTCTGTCGAGAGTACCTGGGGGCTATGCATTTCTGACCATTTATAATATTTTTTCTTATTCATTCCGGAAACTTATAGTGCGCCCTACGTACCTATGTATTACTTTATAATAAAAACCACGTAATAAGATACGCTGGAGCATTATCAAGCTATTTGTTTATATACGCGCATATAGTGAGTTAATAATTACTTAATTAATCATCTATTAACACACATATTGAATAAAACCACTAATGATGTAGCTCGTTAAGTTCAATTTATGGTGTGTTTAATTTATTGCTGATTTTGTAGTCGACTTCACATTTATGGAGGTAGTTGGATAAAAAAAATATATACTTGTAAAACATATATACTTATCAATGCCAATATATACATGTACCTATATGTCTATTTTCATATAATAGTGTTTCCTTACATGTTACATGCGCTATTTAATTTAAATATTTATTCACCAAGTAAAATACAAACTCAAATTATACATAACCATACCCAGTGCTTATTATTTTTAACAAAACGAACATTAATATTTGAATCCATAAATCTGTTGATTCTGTAAAAAGCGTTTTTAATTTTCAAAATAAGTTTTGGTTTTAATGCGGACATTTATAAGTGAAATACATTAGGTAGTTAGTATGACAAAGCGTAGGCCACCCGCGAACGAAACTAAGCTAACGTAGCTTACGTAGCCGGGGCATCTATTCAAAATTCGGTTCACACCGCGAACTAAGCTATAACCGAGCTAACTAAACTAACCCTGCGATCGCTAAGCTATGTAAAATAGGTCGCCCTTCTGCCACCCTTTACCCCCCGCACGTATCTATAGTGTAGCAGATCACTACATATACGTATTTTCTTAGTTTAGCTTTGCATGCAACTACGTGAGCTAAACTAAATTAGCTCAGCTTCGTTCGTGGTGTGGCCTGCGCTTTAAATATATATTATGTTATATTTTTTCCTATTTATACCTTGTTTTAAGGTTTCCACTAATCTGATTTTATTTGTTGCTAGTTTAGCTATGTAGCTTTCTTGTGTTATATGTATGTGTGGATAAATAAATAAAATTAATAAAATTTGTTTAAAGTTGAAGAATGCAGTGAACGTATTTTTTATTGTACATAAGTATTTCAGGTATTGCATGTTTTGAGGATGCCGATGTACTTCTTTAAGCACTTTTTATACTATAGGTACTCGCTTGTGTCCGCGACTTCGTCAGCGTAAAATAAGTAGGTACTTCGATTAGCCTACTGTACTATACTAGTTTTCATAGTTTTATTGGTTCCCCATTAAAACTTCCGTTCATCAAAATTAGTTCATACAACGTTACAGTCAAAGTTATGTTACCGCATTACCGCATTCCGGTTTTGAAAGTTAAGGGTGCTGGTGAAATTACAGGCCCATGCGACTTGAGCGAACGAACACGAACTTGTGTCTCAGGGTGACAAGCGCAGTGGCAGTGCCCCAAAGATCTTTGCGACTTAAAGTTCTGAGTGGCAGTGCAATTGTTATGGATAGGCGTGTCGCTTGCCATTAGGCAACGACTTGTTTGTCCCGTCACTTGGTATAATAAAAAAAGTTAATACAGCTTAAGGAAACTTGAAACACCTAAATTGCTGTAAATCGGCTTTGGAAGCATCATCATTCACATCCAAATCCTAAGCAATTATTTGCCAAAAAGAATTCGCGTGAAATTCTCTCAATTTATTTCACAACCATAGTGTTGTTAAGATTATTTATGCACAACATTTATTTAGTTTCGCACTTGCGCTCGGACAAAGCGGGAGAGTGATTAATAAAGGGAGTTCAAAGCCCTCAAGCCTGAGTTGGCTGATCAAAAAGCCGTACTTTACCAACACGACTCTGCAATCCATAACACTCGAGATATCGCTGCTGAGACTCGTTTGTACTATCCTATTGATTTTATTCAACTAATGTAACATGCACTAAAATATCATCACCTAGAGAAAAAGCATTGCAATTCAAATATGTTATAGTAAGAACATGTTTGTTTTTTGTAAACAAAACCTTGAAATTCTGTAACTGTTTTTGCTTCTTTTGAGAAAATGTGTTTCTTTGATATACATGGTTTTCCCAATCCAGCGACGTACGGGCAGCGAAAAACATAACTTGATTAAAATCGTAAAAAAATTACTATTACGACTTCAACAGTATTTTCAAGTTTTTTAGCTGAAATGTGTATCATCATTGCAGTAAAGCTTATTTTAAGTGACGTCTAACATTCAAATGAGTGTTGTTCCTGTGTAAGTAGGTATAGTAGCTGTAGAGCTTTTTGTGAAAGAGTTCATGGTTGTGAAAGAGAGTCGACCAAGGAATTACTGCCACTATTCCTATTTCTGTCACCAAGCAGTAATGTGAGTGTCGCTGCGTTTCGGTTCTGAAGGGTAGTGCTGGTGAAAATATAGGCACATGGGATTTGTCACCTTATGTCTTAACGTGACGGGAGCAGTGGCAGTGTTCCTCAGATCATTGTGAGTGCACTGAGTGGCACTGCAACTGTTATGGAACGGCGTGTCGCTTACCACCAGGTGCTCGACTCGTCCATCCGTCTCATGGTACCATAAACTATACGACATGTAACCATATTTTTGTTTTAGCAAGCGACTTGATGGTTTCATCGAGACCTTCTGAATGTCGAATTAAAAGTAGACCTCAAAATTCATTACATCAGTAACTTTGTCTAGAAGTAGCACACGTTCAAGTGACTTAAATATTATATGTTCAAGTGGCTGTACTCTACAAACACACTCGTACAACGTTCCATCCCGATCCCCGTACCATATTTCAATTCGCGCATCACGCATTAATGCCTTTAGGAAAAATATTGAATGCAGCAATCGTAAATACTTCTAAATGCTGCGGAACGCATCAAAGTCCTCGTGACGTCAATTTGCATCAAAATAGTGAAGTAAGTGTTTACATTGATTAATTTGTTTTTATGTCTTTGATGTTTGGGTTCTTGATGCAATGAATCAAATGAAACAAGTACCTATGTTATATAAAATTTTCAAACAGTAAATTTGTTTTGTTAAGAAAAGCTGTTTGACCACCTCCAATATCTAGAGGTTAGTGCTGTGGCGTTGGAGAAGGACATTGTGGGTTCGATTTTCGGTAGGACCAACTTGGGATAGGTATGCACTTTTTTAAACTGGTTCTGGTCTGGGTGTTCTGGGTAATGTCTCCGGACTTAATTTCGTTGCTCTGGTGCTCAGAGAACAGGGCTTTTCTAGGTTATTTCTCGTAATGATTAAAATTAATACTGTGATATTAATTGTCCCTTAGAAACGTTATTGATCTTATCTCTTAGGGTAAAACCGGGATAGATGCCCCACTTTTTGAAAAGGTCTCCTAATTTAAAAATTATTAGTTGAATGAATAATTCCTATGGATATAACTAGTTTAATCTTTTACATTACATTAATACTTGATTTTATTGATCTAACATTTATTGATTATGAAGAAATTGACTTTTTGCAAACCTATTTTTTTGAGGATACCTATATGGATAGACGCCACACAATGCAAATATTAAGAAGGATAGAATAAAATAGTAAAATTCATAATAAAACGTTTTATTTGTAATCTTTAATATATTGTATATACATATTACATCTTTAATGATAAATATATACGTATTTAAAGTTACTACCTACTTCACTTTGTATTTTTGTAGCTATCAAAACATTAAATACAAAAATGTTCGCTGTTTGAACTGTGAATAATTCGTCTTTTTTGATACTTTTACTTACTTTTATTGTCATTTTCACTAAAATAATGTATTTTTTTATTTTCTTTTCCTAACTTTCTTGTCTTGTCCTTTGCCCCTAACCTAACCTATACCGCAAAAAATCGAGGCGACTATCCTATTCGATATGGATAGATGCCCTTTTATTATATAACTAAGCTATATACAAAAGAGCGATTATTGACACCTAAATGCGCAGTTAATGAACCAGTGTATAGTTATAATAATAATAAATCGGAATTTATTATAACTTACAAAGTATGCGTCTGAAATTTTGAACCGTTTATCGTGTTCGTCGCGGAGATACGCAAGCACAAGCCAAACGCGTCTATTCCAGTAGAAGCCCTGCAGGAACTTTGATGAGTAATATCTATACTCCTTATTTAAACTAATTATTTTTTGTTGCGATATGGGGAAGTTAGGTTTTTTGAAAACGAGGCACCTATCCCACTGCGGCATCTATCCCGGTTTTACCCTACAGGAATTCGTGAGCGGTGAGATATCTTACAGGGATAACATAATATTGTTGAAATAATTGCTTCGTTAAATATTTACGTTAGTATTTATTTCACGCGTATGTTTTTTAGTTATATCACGTATGGTGTAATTTTGAACAAAGTATGCATCTGCATACCAACTACATCACGTCGCAGCTGACCGCGGGTGTTTATTAAAGATCACGAGTTGGCAGTAAATTCTGACATACAATACAATACATATCGGCTCTGACCCGTTTCTTTTCATTCTGCAAATTGAATACGCGCGCTCTCGATTTATACCCGCGCCATCTACCGCCCGGCATTTTTAATTATTTGATCAGGCAACACTGATAAATCAGTAGCTGTAATTGGCCGGCCAGTGTGCCCTTTAATTAGTTTATTTCATTTTGCGCACGCCCTGCAGTAATTATTTCATGAATTTTAATACAAACTCGCAGGCGTTAATTGGTTACAAGTATGAAGGGCTAACAGTAGATGCGTTCCTTAGAGATACGGGTGGGCATAAATAACTTACTATGCTTATATAATGGGTCCAGTAATTATTAAAATATATCGTGGGAAGTTTGCAGTTTACTTTTGTATGTAAATGGGATAATTTGTGATTAAAAATGGTAAGTGGTAAGCACTAAGCATGTTTATGGAAATGTTTCTTGGAACATAAGATTATTATAACGAGATTTTAGGCGGAGAAAAGTGAGATAATTGTTCGAGTAAAGATGTAATTTTGTTTCATGAGGTGCCAGTAGTTATTGTAAATATGGAGATTTGCACAAGTCTTATTTTTTTATGATACCAAGTAAAGGGACAACTAAGTCATGGTAAGCGACACGCCTGTCCAGTTGCCGTGCGGCTCAGAGCTTTAAATCGCAAAGAGTTGAGGGGCACTGTCACTGCGTCCGTCACCCTAAGGCATAAATTGACAATGCACATGTGCATGTAATTTCACCAGTACCCTTACCCTTACTTCAAAACCGGAACACAGCAGGTAATACTCACATCACCGCCTTGCGGCAAAACTAGGTAAGGTTTTCTTAGGTAGACTTTCCTGGGTAAATTCTTTCACAAGAAGCTCTACTGCTACTAAAATTTTTGAGTTCTTTGAATACTATATTAGTTAATGTTGCTGTTCAATATATGAGTTCTTTACATCTTTTCTAGAAACACTAACGTTTATTACTTACAGCGGAGTTCGAAACTAGAAAATCCTATCGTAGTAGACAACATTATATTTCATTCATTATTTTAAAATGCGAAATATACGTATTACGTACCTATATAAAAATACATTCGATATTAGTAAGTACAACCAAGTTGAATCGGATCTCGGATTGTCACACAATGGGCCTCAAAGAGCAGGCGTCGAGGCAGGTCCAGAAAAAATGAAGTGAAAACAGCTGACATCTAACGGAAAAGAACGAAGAAACGCGATGGAAGCTTTTGTCTCGTAGCAACAAAGAAATTGTTAAAAATAATAAGTCCTACCAAATCTTCTCATCGTATCGATGGCACCACTAGTAGTAGCCGCCATTCTGAAGTGTGGGACATGTTTGACATCATGATGAAAAATTTTACCAATCGACGTAATGTCCTCGCCGATAGTTGTTCAGGGTGCGTCAGACATACATGAGGATCCTTTCGTGCACCCTTTGCACGAGACGAGCCTTCTCGCATCAACAAAAAAAGCAAGAACAACTATCATCTTCAAGTAATAAATCAAGTGCGTTTCGGGATTTACCAAAGCGAGTGTAGGCGATAGTGTGGCGATAGGCTTGCCCGGCACTCGCCCGGCGAACGTTGACATTTTTACTACGGCAGATATCGTTGGCAATAAATAACTCGAATTCGCTTCGCCGAGCGCTTTGTTAGCCTACTGCGGATTGGCTATTCGTTATTCGAATACGGAAAATCTTTTGTAGGGACTTTTTGAAGGGAAATACGTGTAAAAAAAAGATTCTTTGTGATGGTTTTTAGTAGAGAAAGCGATATTATTTGTAAAAGCTCTTCTGTTAGATAATGGGAAAAAGCTGATGCGATAATTCGCATGCAAAAATAGACCTGTAAACGAATTGACTAGACTAGCAGCTGCCTATTTATTATTACGAGTATGAATACTTACAAATAATGTAAAGAAACAAAGACGGAAAACGTTATCCATAATAAATATAAACTACTAAATCTACATATAACTTCTAAACGACACACAATTTCAAGTTCGTAACCCATTCACCAAGACAATACACAACAGCTGCAGTTTGAAGACGGCTAAAAGCCGCGTCCTGCACTTATGGCTGATTTCTAGTAGGGTCAATGACATTGTAAAATGCTAAGGGATATTTTAATTTTGAGCATATACTTAATCAAAATGAACTCGTAAGACTATAGATTTAGGTCGGATTTAATCTGAATTCAAAATTCATTCACGGTAGATTCTTAAAAACAAACGCCAAGATGTATTGATATATAGGAACCAAGAGGTACACTTTGTATCTTCTTTTAGCTGGAGGTTGAAATTGTTACTATGCTAACTGAGAACGTGGTATGAACTTGTTTAACAAATTTCCACTCTGTCTTAAAGACTTTTATTAGATTAGACGTGTGTGATTATTAACCATTAGGGCCAAGTTTCAGGGTGATATATGCTGAAATTCAGCCAAAATAAAAGTAATTTCAAATAGAAAAACCTACAAAAATCCATAAACAAACTTCCTACCCTCGTGCGTCTGACGCAGTAGGGTATCAACAATGCGTCAAATGGCTCGGAAGTATCGCAGCCTGCGGCGTTCGTTCCTGTTCGCTAGCTACGCTCATTATCTGACAAGAACGATTCTTTGTGTTAGTGACTTTATTTTACTTTGCAGACAAAAGGGGATGGAAGTAATTTTCCATCAGATGTATATACCTACATATACTTTTTAAAGTATAGACGTTAAGTAATTAGAACTATTTGGTGAAGTATATTCCAAATGCTACTTATATTAACCCGATTTAAACTATACTATAATGAATAATGTCACCTAAATATCTCAAAGGACATAGTGAACAGTCATCTTCTAGGCAAAGTTATAGCAGCCGTGTCCTCATCTTCACATTTCTTCGAGTGAGATTGTGGATAAATGTAAAAATGAAGCACATCAATCTTTGCTGAACTTAATTCATACAGCACTTCAGAGAAGTTACAATTTATGTTTTTCTTCTACATTTTTCTTACATTTTAAAAGATTCATCACCATCGATTTGATAAAAGTAAATTTAACGAACTTTGACTTCGACTGAGCAAAAATGGCGAGCTAAGCAAGTTTTGTTATATTAACAAAATGAACTTTGCTAAAAGCAAGAAATTAAATTAAACTTTAAGTATACTTAATTATTGGCTTAACATAGTTACCTAGGAAAAGGTTAAAAAATTAATGCTCGTTGATTTAGTGAAGCAGTAAACACAGCAATTGATTAATGTTTAATTAAACATTCGTTAACATCCTGATAATAAAATTAATAAATAACATGTATGAGCACTTAATTTATCTTTTTAATCTAAAACCAGACTATGAGGGTGGATTATACAATCACAAAACACCTCTTTTTCAATAGTTCACATCCAATACAAAATATTAATTTACGTTTTTTTGTTATTTTTATTGCTGAAGCTGGTCATTTTACCATTTCCATAATCATACAGAACATTAGCGTGTCGTCCAAATATAAAATAAATAACATGAAGGGTAATAAATAATTCTTTTTCCTTCCTACACTCGTTTCCTGTAGGGGAGTCACCCTACGCATGAGACGCCATCTTGAAATTTTAATGTTTCTATTGTTATTCTAAAATGAAATCAAAATTAAATGAGCGATTGGTTTTGTAGTATGTGTCAATGGCCTTGATTGTTTCGAGATAAACAAAGCCAAATAAAATTCTATTGAATAAAGATAAATATATATTACAATAATTAATTATTATTAATAACTGAAAATGGTAACGAATTCAATAATATTATAATTGAAATACAAGTTTAGTATAGCTGAGGAAAAAAATATGTTATTCAAGTATAATAAATGGTACCTATACATAACAAACTAGTAAAACGTTCGTATTGTTGTTTATCGTAATGATCTTGCGGTTCAAGCGTTCTTTTTCTTTATAGTTTTTTATTAATCAAATTTTCACTCTTGTAAATAATACCATGAGTTTAGTTAGATTGAAAATTTCGCTCCCACATAACATGAAATTACGAATTGCTTCTCAACTACATGACATTGATCCCTCCGTATTCAATTACACCCTTTTAGACTTTGAAATTGTATTAGAATTATATTTTTTCAGAGGTCCTAAAATACTGGTGCAAAGCTAACACATGAATTACGCGGGTGTTGATTAAATTTAATGTAAGATTTATGGATCTGCCAATTTAGTACTTGAGAGAAATGGCGATCGCATAGGGGCTACATTATCGTGTTATTGCACTTTAAGTGGTATTAATGGTCATGTTTTTACTTTTTTATTGCCAAGGGTTGGTTATTGTTTAAATATTATTGATGTTGTATTATTATTATTTCTTAATATTATTGTTTGAATGTTACATAAATTGTATTTTATGTTCTTTTGCTAAATATGTAGTACAAATTTAAATTTTATTTCTAAATAATATATAATAAATAAATGTGAAATTAAGTAAGTGTATCACTAAAATTTTTATAAATAGATTCTTAAATAGGGATGTGCTATTTATTATTATTACCTAATTACGCCGTCACGTAGTAATGTGAGCATTACTACGTGACGCAAAGTGAGTGTAGGTCGTACGTTAGGAGTTAGCTCCGAAGGTTCTAATTTTTTTTAAGTTATTAACTACGTTGAAAATGTAACAATTTTTTAATAACTACGTGTCTAATTAAAATAAGTTCCTACTGAGTATAAATAATACATATTTAAATAATTTATTCCATAGAATCTAGAGTAGCAGCAGTTGAACTCATTGTGAAAGAATTCGTCCAGGAACTACTGCCACCTTACCTATTTCTGCCGCCAAGCAATAATTTGAGGAATACTGTGTTCCGGTTTTGAGGGGCGAGGTTTCTGGTAAAATTACAGGCATATGGGACTTGTCAATTTATATAGGGCTACTGGCGCGGTGCCCTTCAGATCTTTGTAATTTAAAGCTCTGGGTGGCACTGCAACCGCCATGGACAGGTGCGTCGCTTATTTCTAGACGCACGATTTGTTTGTCACGCCGCTTGGTGTCATAAATAAAATGAGCGCAATGTTTTTTTTTTAATGTAGGATGTCTTGATCGTCAATGGATTATGGTATTAGTTTGTGACTGTCTTGAAATTTATTAACGATAACGGCACTGTGATGTCACTAATATTTAATTTTCAATTAGCATATTATCTTGATTGCAAATAAACATGTTTTAAGCAACCTGAAGATTTTTTATTGATACCGCAATATTTATTCTTGTCATTATTTCATTAAAGTCTAGCGATACATTTAATATTTTAAATAAAACTCACTGATTGGTTAGTCTCACGAGCTATGAATATTAATTTTTAAGTATTTACAACTGAGCACGACTAGTTATTAAGCTTTTAATTTCCTTTAGACACTACTAGTGCCATCTTGCCGTAGTCGCATGAACTAACAAGTGTTGAAGGCTTTGAGGCTACCAAAACGGTTCCAGCTACGAACCTTTGGCAACCACAACATTTTGTAACCTCTACCTTTTAGGCTTGCCTTGAAAATGTGAAGAAATAGTTAAAACGATGTTTTTTCTTTTTATAAATTTACTTAACCTTAAACTTTTAAAATATTTTTAAATGCTATGCATACATTTCCTCTGTCTTCGTTATTCTAGGATATATCTATACGCAAAAGGTTAATATAATTCATGAAACATATACCTACCCGCAGCTTTTTTGTACTTTTTTTTACCGTTTAATAATTATCGTATATGTACATCAATTTCTACAGATTATTATAAGTTGGTTATAATGTAACATTAGGTTTTCGCGATTGTTACACATTGTCATGGCTGACTCCATGAGACCTGCAAAGAACCGGAAACGTTGGTTTGTCACAAAAACAAATACTTATACGTTGTTTAGATACGAAAAAATAGCTTAATTTCTAATGTAATTGGTTTTTTGAACACATTTTGTATATTACAAACATGTAGTATTTTAGATATAGTTGAAAATAAGTTTTTATTATGATATCTAGTGACGCCCCGAACAAGTCGTGCGCCTGATGGTAATCGACAAACCTGTCTTTAAATCTCAAAATATGAAAGGCACTGACAGGCATGAAGGTGACAAGTCCCATGTACCTGTAATTTCACCAGCACCTTACCCTTCAAAACCGGAACACTGTAATGCTCACATTACTGCAGTGGAATTCACACCTTTTTTATCCATATAGTGCCATCGGATTTCCTAAGTATAGATCAACATGTGCATTAACGTAGCGAAATAAACCACAAAGCGCTCTCTCCCGTTGAGCTAAGTGAGTGGTATCAGCGATAAGGCCAACCCTGGGTTAGGCCGTCGACAGGTCGCCCGATAACTCCCGATTTAATACGTTGAAAGGTGCCCTAATGGGGCCGTTCCCATTCGTTATGGGCCGACCGACCGTATTTCGAGTATACGTAACTAGCGGAGTAATTTTGAAAATAGCCCCCATGTTGGTAGCATTTCTGCAAGGTATTATAAAGTCATAATAATTCGGGTTTTTACTATCTTACTACGTTAATTATTGGCTAGATTCAAAGTAATTTAGTTTTCAAGGATTGTCTCCTGAAAAGGAAACTCCTTTCGTGACTGAAAAAAAGTAGTAATATTATAGTTTACCACATTTACAGTTTGCTCAAAGGTCAAACATCAAAAGTTGTACGTATGTGATATTGTGTAGTAATGGTAGTTATTATAATTGAGTGCAAAAGTGGTGTAATCCACATTTAATTTTTTTCGTACATATGTATTTGGATGCTATTTTCATGTACAAAAAAAAAAGAAATATTTGAAAAATGTAACAAGAAAAATCCCTCCAAATGTAAAATAATTGTATAGGTAATAGTGTAGAAAATAAATTGTATGTCGGTTACACCACTATTGCACTGATAGTCTCATTTATAAAGTTAGTATACCTACAAAAGTTTTCAAACGATAATATCAAACTTCACAATCAGAATAGTATATTAATACGAGTTTAGCGATCGGACACCGGACGGTTATAATACAGTAAAAGTAATGACATTTCGAAATATTCAAAGTATCTAATATTTTATAAATGTGTCATTTTGACAGGTTATATTGCATAAAATACTCTAATCTGATATTAATATCACATCATTGGAAAATTAATGCGAGAATTAAATTGATTTAATGTGACCCTAATTTATTATTCGAACGAGCTAGAAAGTTTTAATTGGATATATATATTAACATTTGTTACTATAAAAGTAATGTTCACTAAACAACAGTACATTTAGAGTAGGTACATCTTTAGTTCTTTGTCGTCAGCTGGCTGAAGCATTCAATAAAAAAAATACGCTTAATATACCTAAAACAAAATAATATTAAAAAAATACATCAGCTCTGGAACATCTTGTCCAGAAGGCTGGCCATGTTTCTCTTGGATGGCAAACTTACCCTTTGGCAGAAGAAGCTGCGAACCCTCTGGTGACCTCAGCCTTTTATGAGCTAGAAATTTTGTCAGCGGCCTTGAGGACCTAATCTTGAAAAAACAAGGATAAACTTGCGACCCCTATCCTATCCTCAGACTTAGTAAAGTTAGTTCGTCATTTGTAGAACATTGTATACGTTTTTGTAACAACATTCCAAAAAATTTATAAAATTTATCAGAAAAAGTTCAAATCATGTTTAAAATGTGCTACCTATTAAGAAAGGTTTGTTAATATAAATTAGGTATATGAACGCATGGTGTATTTTCTGCTATTAAATGATATAAAAAATCATTCTTCTCGAATAAATTTGACCTACCAATGATAGTGGTTTTAATCGATGTGACGATTTCAGATTCATTACCAACGAAATATAGAGCCCCTGTTCATATTTTATTAATATATTTATTATTTTACCAACAAAAATATCAATTCTCAATATTAATATTCCATATCCAGTAGAAGAACCCTAGTAACGGTATGAGGCCGGATTGTGCTTTTCGTAGTGTGTATTTATAGTACAGTAATTTATTATTTTCCTGGGGTCATCAATTTTCGAAATCTATAGAAAATGTTCTGTTGTTTTGAAAAGTGTCTAAAAATGTGGAAAATATTTTTAAATCCGTATACGTACCTATATAATTTTGAACCTGTATAATAGGTATAACCAGCAACTTCAGCGCTACATATTCGTTTTTCGTGTTTAGTTGGTTGTCCTAAATAGGATCAAATTTGGTTTGTATAGAACACATTTCCAGGACTGTCTTTTGAAGCTTTTAATGTAATAAGATGAATTTGTTTGTTTCCTGGAATAATATAAAGAAAGGTATTCTTTCTCCCAGCAATTCTCACGTTTTACCATTCGTAGTGTAATAATTAGTAATCGGTTGAATAATAATAAGGAAGCGTTATTACATTCAAATATCGTTAGCTATATTTTTATAAAACTTTACCGATTCAACAATTTTACCACAGATATTAACTAATATAACAAAAAACAGTGTTAGGTATCGCTCACTCAGCTCGCTATGCTTCGAGAAGCATATACCTAGATCACCTACAAAATTTGTAGCCTCATATATTACACAGAACAGTGCAAAGTCATAAAGTATCTCGTAACGCTAAGTTGCCACTAGTGTTTATGGCTCCAGTTGTGTCAATTTTACTTCCAAACAGTTTGCTAATGGCATATAAAACTCCAGCCACCTCTCTTGTTAAGCTGTTAATGTTTTTAAAATTGGTACTAAACACCGGTCGTAAAGTTTTTTCTGTATACAATGGGAAGAAGTTAACTAGACTTTCATATTCACTCTCTCTTTCGAGCTTAGTGCTATTCGCGAATGTCTGAATGGGAGAAAACATAATGCTTCTGTTAAGATAATATATGCACTTGGGTCATACTTTTACAGCTTTGTACATAAGATTTTTCAAACATACTAACTAGTAAACAAAATTGTTTGATGGACATTTTACTTTTTCAAATTATCTGAGATTATTTTTACGACATTTTTTGAAAAGGTATTATTATATACCATATAAAAAAAGATATTATTATATTACTTAAGATTCTAGAATATTTCTAGAGATTGTCTGTGTACCGCGCACCTTAAGAAGAGGCGAGAAACTTTTAATTTTATAATGCATGAAAAATGCCCAGAAATAGTGAAACGTACAGGTGTCATATTTCATTATTATAACGACAAACCATACACATCTCAAAGCCGTCAAATAGGTACTATTTCAGTTCTGTTAGGTTTTAGGTCAGGTTGTGTTACCTCACTCCCCGTATTCACCCTTCAGATTTTCACTTGTTACGATCTTTACAAAATTCTTGGAATGGACACGACTTTCATAGCGAAAAGACCATCAAACGACACTTAGAGCTGTGTTTTAAAAGATGGGAATTTTCATAAAAGAGGAATTCTAAAATCACCCGAAAGATGGCAGAAAATTGTGGATCAACGTGGCTAAAATCTCCATGGCCACAATTCATTAAATTCTGATATATATTTTCAAAATGCTTTTTTTTATTTTGACATTGCACGAGCTCACTCACTATAATGATGAATTATCATGACAGAACTAAACGACAATGATACAACGATGACCAGCAGAAAATAGAATCTCCAGTTCACAAACAATATGCAGTTTGTAGTCAATTACCCTGAAGTAGTTTTAAAAAATTAACAAAATTTCATTCTCCTTAGTTGGTATAATTTCGTGTTGTGTACCCACCTCGGCGTTACACAGACAGCGTATTTTAATTAGGTGTACATGAAAATGCTTTGGAACGCAAAGTGCTTACCACCGAATTATAAGGCTTATGTGACATTAATTAGTGCCCTTGTTTGTATGTGCCTTGGGAATATAATTAGATATTAAAATTGAAAAAGCCTCGACACGTTTCTGGTGAATTATAAAACTTTCTGGTGTAAAGGAGCATTGTACACTAATCTTCGGCATAGAGAAAAACAGTCCTTTGAACACTGATATAATTTCTTTATATAATTAATATTAAATGTATTTTAGATGTCAATTTGTAGCAACGAACTTTTTAAATTTTCCTAAAGCGAAATAACAATAATTTTATGTTAAAAGTAAGTAGCAAATTTCAAATTTCATTTCGGCACATTTAACAGCCCTAATTAGAAACTCTAAAATCTAATAAATGATAACTCGAAACTCGACCGAAACCCAAATTCATAAGGGAAACTTTGTCTATTAAAATTCCTCTAACGAGTGCGAACAATCTTCTTTAATAAATACAGGCCCCTTCTAATTTTCCGCGGAGAGATTTAAGCGACATAATTTATCTAGGCTGAAAAGAAACTCTCTGAAAGAAGAGCTTGTACATTTTTACGATGGCGAATCTCATTCGCCTCTCGAAAGGCGAGTTGTCTCTCTTTTAAATTAAATTTTCACTCCTAATTTGAAAGTATAATGTCATTTCACTAGGATTCCGTTATTAAAACTTTTAAATCATTCCGAAGTTTCCTTTTGTGTGTGTTTGGGGTGCGTTCCTTTGATTTTTTAATCAAAATGAGATCATTTTCTATAGTGATTTTTTATTTTACGACTGCGCCACTCGCGAAGCATCAAATTGTCATTAGCCACTTGCGTATCCGATATTGCTTTTCTTTCCGAACTGCTGTGATTTTATGGAATATTTAATTTCAACTCAGACCCTTCGCCTTGGTGTAGTTTTATGTCCTTTCTTGTAGATTTAAGTATTCTGTATAACATCTGTAATTTGATGTTTTTATTAAATTCTGTTTCGTCTTTACTGGCATGTTTTTCCCAGCTTTTGTAACACATAGTAAATTTATTAAACATAAAGTCAACACCAACATCTAAAGCGACGTCTAAAACAACAAAACGTAAACGCAACAGACGTTTCACAAAAAAATATACACACTTTTAAAATAGCCCAATGCACGGTAAAAAACAAAACAATATTCTACTCTAACTTTGAACACGTAAAACATCTGCACCAAATTCTTCTAAAGCATCAATCATTTCAACGTGAAACATCTGCTCAAAGGGTTGTCATTGTAAATACATTGTCTCGTCGGTGGTCAATAAAATTTGTCTGGAGTCCTTGACATACAAACAGTGCAGACGGAGTTTTATAGTCCATAAACATTTTACTAGCACGACCTTGGGCAGGGTCTGCAATGAGGCCGTTGCACTCCTCTTTACGACTTCCATGCTCCAGATATTGGGGGCATGATGGTTACGATTATGATAAATGGTTAAAGCACGGTTCAAGCACCTTTTTCGACTGCCAAATTGGTGATTTGGATCGTAATCTTGTGATCTCGGCTTCTTGAGATTGCTTTCGATGATCGCTTGGATTGGCTTTTGTTTTAATATTGCGTAGGGTATTGGGAAGTTGAAAAGTTTCAATGAAGGGTTTGTTCTTGCGACAGACGATTGTTTACATTTTTTAATCGCTGTATATTATGCCGTTGTATAGTTTACGGAATGAAATAATAAAATTGTAGAAGTAAGCCTAAAATCTTTAACAATATTTGTACTGCGTCCATTGTGTAAAAGCATTGCAGCAGATATCCAGTAGGTATTTTTATTTCATTAGCCGGTTTACGATTTTACTACAAATGTATATTGCAATTACCGTTAAGTCATTTTGATATGAATTCCATTTCTCAAATTAAAAAGTAACAATTTTGTCTACGACTTATTTAAACTTTTTATCGCAAAAACTTTACCTGTGTTAAACAAAACTCATTTTACAGGCACTTTGTTTGCATTCTTTATTACTTTCTTAGAAATTGTAAAAAGCAATTGCGTCAAGTAACGGACTTTGAGAGACAAAAGTTTTTTGTTTCATGAATAGAAAGGGTTGTTTTTCTTTTGAAAGCAATAAAAGGGTTTGAGAACCTATCGCTTTTGTCACCCTTGCTTTGTCTTTTGTAAAACGAAAAATTGTACAATGTAATGACAATATTTGAAACGCCGTTCTGTTTGGACAACCACTATTTTTGTTTACAACAATTTCTTCAATTGTTCGCATCGTAGGAGTATTGTGCAAATTGAGAAAGAATTTAGTCTGCTTTACTACGCCTCCATAGCAGTTACGTTTCAAGTCTATAAACTTGTTGATTTAGTTGTATAAACGTGAAAATATTCTGGATTTATAATTTATATTAACGCCAGCTTCACAGCACGGAACACAATTCCAAGTAAGAATAAATTACCTCTTCATACGTTTTAGAATATCAAACAAAAACAAACGAACACCGAACAATATCACATCTAAATTTAAAAATCCAATCTCAGCGTGGAATCGAAACCTTGTCCCAGCATTCTTTCTTTTTATCCAACTTCTTATCCTACGAAGCATGAATCGCCTCGACCCGTATAACTCTCAGCGGCCATTAAAAAGATAAACAACTTAATATACGTATAATAATAAACAAGCCAGACTTAGTTAGATCCCCGTACACGCCGTTCATAATTTTATTTATTCACGAAACCGTAAATATCTGTTGGTATAATTCCGAAGGCTTTTTGCGGGGATTAAGGGGGCGCTGCGGGGTTGAGAAAATTATATTCGGCTATAACAGTTATCATGCATCACCTGGAAGACGGTTAATGCGCCTTTTCGCAATCTCCGAGGGTGCGGGAGACGAAGCGCGCAAATTACTTTTTCAAAGTATTAACATGTAAATAGAGCTGGAGCGGAGTTTGCGGTGTATCTCGGGTGCTTCCGGGTGACTTTGAATGGACATTTGAATTGTTTAATTTAATTTAAAGGACTCTTTTGATAGGTTGATGTATAAAATCACTTCATCGAAAATATATTTTTTTCGTTTCTATTATTCTGCGCATAACTCTAGAACATTTTACGGATCTTAGATCTTATTGTTTACAAAATAAACAACAACCTTTTACAATCTTTCCTAGAAAAGTAAACGAACACAACAATTTTTAAAACCACCACTAGCTTAAAATCCCTGCGATGTAATTCCCAAGTGATCCAACAACCCTTTCAAATTTGCAATTCGTTTAGAGCAAACTCTTTCAAGCAGGTGATATCGTTTAAAAAGCACGCCTTAAACATAAAGCCTAATTATCATCCGTTCTACTTATAAACTTTCATAACGGCCTATACGTCGAGTTAACCTCTTTCTGCTTTTCGGGGGGGTTGGGGCACCCCGGGGGGCTAGGGCGAATGGGGGTTCACTTGGGGGTCTTATAATGGGTGTCTAAGAAAAACGGGTGCACGGTTCGGAATAGAAAACGCTCGTTTGGAAATGGCTTCGGCGGAAAGCTTGCGATTTATGCTCGCTACGGGATCCGCTCGGATATTTTCCGAGCGCGGGATTTTTAATGGCGCCATTGTTTCTATTTTAAACGCTGCGTGCGAATGGAATACGCAAAATGTAAAGGTCTAAGATTCCGCTGTTGAGACTAGAGGTCTTATAAGGCGTTCACAATTTAGATCTAATCTAGTAAGTACTTGATTAGAGTGTTTTAAAATAATTTATCTAGTTATTTTTAAAATTAATCAGTTTACTTTTGGTACTACATTTCGATGCCTTACTTTCTCAAACTCGTATGTCATAAAGAGTGATTATTCAGGAGATGGCTAAACTGGCTACTTATTTTAAATTTCTTATCAAGGGTGTTAATTTGGATGCATTACTTTAATAATAGGAAAAAGCTAGTATGTAAATATGAAGGAATTGTGATGTAAAATCAACCTGCAAAATTTGTATTTACAAGCCCTTTCTTGGATTACAGTAACTTTGTGCTTTAAGATACGAGTTTGAGAAAGTAAGGCGAAGATTTGTAATGTTGTTACAATATATAAATCTTATTGTCTTTTTCACTTAGCGACTATAAAAAATTATACTTATAATTTACTCCCTTATACCTACAGGCATACCTGTTCTATTGTATGCATGAACTACAATAGAACATGCTAAATACATCTTGAAATTATGCAATATAGCACCTAATAACTTTGCTGGCTCCACTCGCGAACAAATCGCCGCGACTCAGGCGTACTAAGCGCGTTTATTGCCACCCGCCCGTATCTCGCGTCTACACGCGCGGTGCGTTTTTATGGCTAATAACGGCGTTATTAACGTTGTATGTCAAATATAATTCGCTTTTGTAGAACGTTGTACTTACTGGATATCCATAAAGTAGATGAAACATAAAAAACGCGTCGTCAGTTGTTTTATTTTCTTCACGGTCGGTTGTCAAATTAGTAGATGGAGAAATATATTTTTACCAATAAATAGTATTTTGTTTCTATGATACAAACTGATGGGACGATCAAGTTGTGCACCTGGTGGTAAGTGATACGTTTGTCCATAACAGATGCAGTGTCCCTAGGAGCTTTAAATTGCAAAGATCGACGACGCACGGGACGTCATCCTGAGACATAAGTTGAAAAGTCCCATGTGTCTGTAATATCATCAGCATCCTTACTCTTTAAAACCGAAACGTAGTAACGCTTATATTACTGCTTGGCGGCAGAAATAGGTAAGTTGGCAGTATTTTCCTGAACGAACTCTTTCACAAGGAGCTCTACTGATACTAAGTTTACTATTACATAATATTCTTTTGTTTGGTATCTTATTAGTACAACACTAATACCACATTTCTAGCTAAGTACCATTTCAAATGTCAGAAAATAACTCCATAACTAAAACTGCCCATAAACACTGTAATTAAATGCTCAATTTATTTAACGAAACGGCTCTATTCAAGAGTCTCAATGATCCCTTTAAAAATCAGTCGACACCGCCTTGAGTTGTTATTTCAAAGTCAGAAGACAATTTCTGAATAGCTCTTCTAATCAGTGATTGTCATTTTTTTCCTACTCCGGAAGATATAAAAATGTTTAAAATAATGAACTAATAACATAGCCGAGAACCGAAAGCAAAATATATTAGTAGGCAAGTAACACATCGTTTCGTTGGTATAATGAACATGGCTCCCTCTAGCAGGGGCCATTAATCAACCCCCCGCGTACCCTTCACCACCTCTATGTGATCCCCTTCGAAAAACCCCTCCCGCTTAGAATGTTTCCAATTCATCAGGAGACTCCGCCCTTGACAACTCTATAAGAGAATGCGGCCCGAAAAGGCTCATAGTATCGTTTTCGTACGAAAGCAACATATCGAAATAAGATTTTTTTGTAATTTTTTGGATTTCGTTCGCTATATAAATCCAAATTAATGTCATGAAATTTATACGTATATTTAATGACTTTATACACAGATATGTATTACAAAAATAGTTCTTTAATTTTTTTAACTATAAAAGCGGGAAGATAGTAAAACTTTGTTAAAGCATAAATTCAATATCCGCTTGTTTTATTCGATTTTTGAAATTGTTTGAATTCTTTCAATTAAATTGGAAGTGCCATTAATTTTCATAGCTTCGATTGTAACTTTCAATTGGATTGCTTTTATGTTTTCTGCGTTCCATTTACTTAAGCGTTTTAAATTATTGTTTGTACTTCTCTATATTTTTAGTAATTTTGAACATTTTCCAAATAAGGATTATTCAATAAAAATTTACTTGTTACTCTGACAATAATTTAAGGCGCTAACTTAAAAATCAGTCGCGAGGGGGAAAGAGAGAGATGGCAAATAGCTTCTGAATAGCAGTAAATGAAATGGTAATAGATCGTGCAAGTTCAAATCTCCAAACCAACATTAAAAAAAATAATTAAAAGTTAATTAACTTTGTGGTCAAGGTAAATTTAACACCCAACTTCCCAAATTATTTAAATCATAATTAAAATAATACATATTTCATTTGAATGATGAAGTAAAACCAGAATTGGCCACTAATCAGAGATAGATAAATAAACATTTTACTCACAAATAAGATACAAATACAAATAAAATACTAGAGAATAAAAGCTTTTTGTCATAGCCACTGTCATGACAAAAATGGTTTTTTCTTCACAAACGCTGACTCAGCATGTGCCTAAGTTCCCCAAGGTGCTAGTTGAGTTTCCAAAATTGCAATAACAGGATGTCAAGAAACGTGAATTTTAAATTTTATAGTATAAATAACATCAGAAAGCGGTCAATTTCTCGACACTTTAAACGCTGGTTAGTTTATCGTCACCTTATATGCACCGACTATTGGACATAAACCTTCCCCTGAACATACAAACTCTCCCGGTGTTGCACCGCATGCAACCCACCACTGCAGCCACTTTCCTCAGGTCGTCAGTCTAGCTTGCCGCATTGTTACTTCGTGATGTTAAAAATGATTTTACTTACCTTTGTCAATACAAAATTTTTATCATTTAAAAGCATCCTTTAAATTATGTTCCAAACAATTTTAACAATTTTCAAAGAGCTATCTAAAACATACCCTTTTAAATACAACATTATCACAATATAAAAATTCCCAAAAGTATTTTATATCATGTAAATGATATCGCCACTCTGCTCTAGTACTCAAGTTTAATTGCCTGGAACATTTCACGCATATAAATTGCTATTCATTGTCGCCCATTGAGTCCGAACTGTACAAATATACCTACACTACGGACTACGAAGGTTATTTTGCTGAAATTGGACAAAAATTTTATGTCAGTTCATACGCTATTTCGTGATGAATGAAGTAATGTCACTTATGTATTATTATAAATACTGGAATATAACAATATCAAATTTAAAATACTTTTTTATGATGTCAAAAGAAGGTACGAACAAATCGTGATGGTTAGCAACATATCTAACATATCTTCATGACAGTTTTGCCCTCGTTTAACGCATTTATATTTCGGTAGCTTTTGAGATATTGCTCCTAATATTTTATTTAAAAAAAATGTTAATTATGGTGATTTTGCTTTAAAAAAGCTGAAACTAAAAATATGTAAAAAAAACCGCTTATAGGGGGTTGTAAATTTCGTTTCGCTGATCCCTGAGATGAGCAGAAATGTTAATAGCTCAATTTTGCTCAAATGTCGATTACGCTACTTATGATAAGGAGTACACAGTTGCAGTGCCACTGAGAGCTTTACCTCGCAAAGATCTAAAGGGCACTGTCATTGCGCCAGTCACCCGAGACATAGGTAAGTTGAAAAGTTCCATGTACCTGTAATTTCACCAGCACCTTTATTTACCTTTTAAAACCGGAACGCAGTACCTAATGCTCACATTACTGCTTGACAGCAGATTATTTCCTTGGACGAACACTTGCATACATTTTCAACGAAAAGTACGAGTTTAAAAAATTAATATGATAGCAATTACAATAATAATAAAATAAAACAAAAAAGTTTAGAAAACTAACAGTAAATACGTGCAATTCAAAATTCAAAGACAAAAATAAAAAACTACCGTTTCTTTAATGTAAATTCTTCTGCACAGTAGACTTATTTATACAATAAGAGGAATTCTAATAGTCTTGGAATTGATTTGCCGCTATATAATACCATTAGGAATAGGCAAATAGTAGTTCAGTTTTTTCCAGACAGATCGGCAGAGTCAATATAATAAGTAACTCTTCGCTGAGCAGTTATGTCATAATTGCAAAGTGCTCTTTTTAAACATTTCTTAACAGTTGTCGATCACTTATATTTTCAGAAAAATATCAGAATGTTTTAATTTTTAACGTTATTCTGACAAAATACACCAAAAACATCTATAAAGAAAGCATCTGCCGACGGCATCCAGACGGAATAATTACATTACTCCTCTGTTTATCTCTTTACATATTTTTCGTTTCTCTTACACTAAATCCGCTATACAAAAATCTGTAATCCATATACGTAATATGTAAATATATTTATTTTAAATAAGCAATATACAGACTCCGCCACATTTAGTAACATAAAGTGAGAGTGAGAGTATGAAATAATAAATTAAATTAAAATCTTTTTTTTTAACATGGACTTATTAAAAAAATGTTACAATTTAAGATTGATTAAATGAAACTTTAATAATTAAACTTTTTCAACTGAACTGAAACTTTGTTAATTAAATAAAACAAAAAAAAGTCAAGTCTACGAACCAAAGTCAAACTTTGTTATTAGGAAATTGAAACAAATTAATAAAAAAAATTATAGTTGATTATTTTTTTACATTCAAAGTAGACCTAAAATAAAAAAGTAAGATTGATGAAAATTTTGGAGATATTACTTATATTTATTGCCCTTATATTACAAGATTCAAAATTACAAAACATACGACCAGGAAATAGAATTCAAAATTGGCTGAATAATAGCAGTGAATCCATACCCACTGCTGGACTTGCGGATTCTTCTAAGAAGTGCCTATAAGAGATAAATTTTGCTTTGTAGCCCAATAAAAGAATAGTTCTAGCGAACACTCGTTATGAGAATAACAGCACAGTTATTATCAAAATTAATATAAAAAAAAAATGTTTTCCACACCACTTGAGCGCATTATGTATCAATCAGCCTTAGCATTGTTCTAATAACTAATCCTTAGAGATCATTAAATATTGGATGCGGTATAATGTTTTGTCTCTTTGTTTTGTCACTTGTTTCCATATTTCAGGCAAAGCTCTTGCCTTTTATTTTGGGTACAAAATACGGGTTCATTATTGCGGCTAAGATACAATCAAAGTTATTTATTGAGTTTTTTTTATATCGTATGTTCAGAAAAAGAAAACACTACTGCACTTTCAATATAATACATGTTATAATATTTCTCTGAAAGCCAAATAATGTTTCAATTGTAAGTTCAACGTATAGCTGCTTTTAAAGAAAAGTGGTTCAAATCAATTGTTTTTTTTGTTTTACTTCTGTGTTTAGAATAAATAAAACACTTGATTGATTGCCAAACACGCCTAAAAGTATGTGTCTTTTTAAACGATTTACCTAATTTTTGTCCAAGTTCATCCAGTCAGTTAGTTCGACCAGCTAAGTGCTGCCGTCTTATCTATTTCTGCCGCCAAGCAGTAATGTGAGCATTATTGCGTTCCGATTTTGAAGATTAAGGGTGCTGGTGAAATTGCAGGCACATGGGACTTATCAACTTAATGTCTCAGGGTGACGGGCATGGTGGCGGTGCCCTTCAGATTTAAAGCTCCAAGTGGCACTGCAACTGTTATGGATAGGCGTGTCGCTTACCAACAAGTGCATGAACAATAGTTCGTCCCGTCACTTGGTAGGGTAAAACCGGGTTAGCAGCCCCACTTTTTGAAAGGGCTTCCTAATTTAGAAACCATTACTTTACCATGAATAATTCCTATGGATACTAATTTAATATTTTACATTACATTAAGACTTGATTTTATTGGTCTAATATTTACTGATTTTAAAGAAATTGACTTTTTGCAAACCTATTTTTTTGAGGATAGAGCCTACCTATATGGATAGACGCCACACGATGAAAATACTAACAAGGATAGATGCCCTTTAGAATAAAAAAGTAAAAGTCATTATAAAATGTTTTATTTGTAACCTTTAATATATTATATATACATATTACATCTTTAATAATAAATATATACGTATTTAAAATTACTACCTACTTTACTTCGTATTTTTGTAGCTATCAAAACATTCTATACAAAAATGTTCACTGTTTCATCTGTGAATAATTTGTCTTTTTAGTACTTTTAAATTATTATCATTTACTTGTCTTTTTCACTAAAATAATGTATTTTTTTATTCTCTTTTCCTAACCTTCTTGTCTTGTCATTTGCCCCTAAGGGCACCTATACCGCGAAAAATCGAGGCAACTATCCTATTCGATATGGATAGACGCCATTTTATTATATAACTAAGCTATATACAAAAGAGCGATTATGGACACCTAGGTGCGCAGTTGATGAACCAGTGTATAGTTATAATAAAAATAAAACGGTATTTATAATAACTTATAAAGTTATGCGACAGTAACCACTTGCGTCTGAAATTTTGAACCGTTTGTCGTGTTCGTTGCGGAGATAAATGCATGCACAAGCTAAACGGGTCTGTTCCACACTGGCCTGCAGGAACTTCGATGAGTGATGTCCATAGTCCTTATTTAAATTAATTATTCTTTGTTGCGATTTGGGGAAGTTAGGTTTTTTGAAAACGAGGCACCTATTCCACTGTTTTACGCTAACTTAAAAAAAAATTGATTGGTGTTTTTGAGATAGGCCTCAAATGCTATCTTTATAATTATAATATTTATCGGATTGAACAAAAATGCAGGAGCAAGAATATATTTTGATTAGCCATAGTGTCACATTCTGTTTAATGAATAAAAATCAAATTGCATTTTGCTGAATCCGTACATCTCCATATTAAGGAACTAATCTTTTAGTGCCACACTAAAAATACTGAATGAGAATTGTTTTCGATAGTTCTACTACCGTCTTGAGTAATAAGAAACTCAATAACAAATCGTTCCCGGAACACTTCCAGTAATGAGTGCGATAGCAAGTTGAAATCAGTAAATTCCACAAACTCTATCTAGGTTTATTAGTTTTAAGTTATAAGCTCATAACGAATTTCATATTAGGCTGAAATCATATAAATTTAAGTATCATGTAAATTAACAAGATAAACGGAACAGATACAAAGTGCAATAAGTGGTGAATATTCACCATCAACAGTTTATTAGAAATTAAAAAAAATTGATAACAATGACTGAAATTTAAAAAAATTAACTGTAGTTCAGGCTCTGTACAGGCCCCGTGGTCGCGGCTGACCTTGGTCCGTGTACAGAACCCGACACGTCGGTATGTTTGAAAAACAAAAAACAAATTAGTATACGTGATATTAGATCTGAAAGAATAGTTTATTTTCCAAAAATGATTAACTTTTTTATTTTTATTTTTTCAGATCAAGACTTCACGACTACGACTACAGTGTCTCGCTCTACAAAGAACAAGAACACTTGTCTTTAAGGGCGACTCCAACTTGTCAGCGCGAAATCTACCCTATAATATAAAATAACTTAGATCGACGTCAAAGTATTTTTTATTTAAATTAATATTTTTCTACTGATATGAGCAATAATTGTTACTTTTAATAAAATACTATTATTTTTGCTGTTCTTTCATAAATTTCAACTTTATAAAATATTATTTTTAGGAATCGACAAGCAAGGCCCACTACTTGCCAAAGCGGAGCGTAAAGTTTTATTTCAAATAACATAATTATAGATAATTTTTGCATTTTTTTTATATTATAGGTTAACAAATTAGATATGAAATAGTCAAACTTACAACCTAAAGATCAGCAGTAGGCTTCGTCAATAGATATGTACTAAAATATAAAAACTGGGATTTACAAGAGATTTCGTCAACTATTTCTAACCTAAAAAAATCCGCCCTGTTCAATAAAATTGTTGTTTCACATGCCACAGTCTAGATTGCTGTTCTTCGCTCCGCGCGGTTTTTATGTTTTCATGACTATTGTCGCTACATTTTGCACTTTATGCCAATCACCAAAAACAGCACCAGTGTGGGACTAGTTTATTTGCAATAAAGAAAGTGGAATCCCGAGCTGCGCTCCAATTACAGGGATATACGCGGCAATCGCAGTGACGTGCAACCCTGGTCCCGGGGACGGCAATTATACATATAGTGATTGCTTTGCCTATTGGAACACACTGGGAATCGAAGATAAAATCGTCTGTTTGTACGATGTGTAGGTAGAGAACGACCTAATTAAATTTATCACTTTTTTAAACCTTTGAAAGCGTCAATTTAACATTTTTATGTAAATAAAAATATAGGTACTGATTGTCATCAAATACGGAAGTACGTTCCTATACACGACTTAAATTAATAAAAAAATAAGCTAATTTAAAAAAAAAAAACTTGCTATTGTAGTGTACAATCAGATAAAAAACCCGCTGCTACGTTACGGGGAATAATAAACCTACATAACAAGTTTATTGTATGTTAAATATGGCACAAAATTCTTTTCTTGTTTAATATCAAACGCAAATTTTATTTTTGTCAAAACACCGAAAAATCTATTCTCTATCATAACAAATTCACCAAAACCAATTCCAATGGCCATTTATACCTTCGAATATGGAGCACGCACGTTCACGCCCCAAACGCTCGTATCAGGCCGAGTCGGGTCCCAGCACGGCACCCTGGGGAACCCTATACTAGTTTTTCCAAGCATATCTTATAGCCCTTTTGTTGATTCCTAGAGTCGTTACTTTCATCGCCGGGAGCACGTAAGATGGTCGTTGAAGGAGTTCATTTTAGACTTCGGTGAGGGATTTGTAGAAGTTGGAACACGGACATTTTACTCAAGTTTTATGTTAAATCTTTTATACTATTTTGAGTTATTTTTCTTTAAAAATTGGCTAACTTTAGGTCCATGTGGAGTAAACTTCTTACAAACGGTTTTAACGCTTATGGCTCATTGTTAACACAATTGTACGACTGAACTTTAATATGGTCTATGTAGTGAATTTCACTAATAGATGCTGGGCTGTTAGTTTTCGTGACGATTTTTACTGTTATAGATCTTATTTATAAATTCAAGAATGTTTCACGTTATTACCAAGTTATGCCTTTGCACGTAGGCCACGCCAGTTTCTGAACGTATGCAAGAAACGCTCACAAATTTTAATCTATTCACGAAACTCGTAGTATTAAATCTCTCTAATCCTATTACTCGGCACCGTCCCATCTGAGTCCCGGAATCTCGAAAGGATTAAAACATGCAAATCAAACAAGTGCAATTTTGAATAGGGATTGTCCCTACGATGTGCGACCCTCCTTGTCTTATTTATTCATCTGAGTAGGAGAAAAAGTTGCTTTGTTTACTTACTCCCCTTTGGCAAGAGGGGGTCAGAATGCGTCGCTGGCAAGTTTAGATTTACGGGAAATGTAGGAGATATTTTTGCTTGTTTTTCGTTGGTAAATATACTTAAGAACGAAACAAAAAGTTCGTTGGAATTTGCTCTCTTTGTAGATAAGCATAATAAGAAAGAATAGCTCTATTCTTTCTTATTCTGATTATGTTTACATACATTGTTTGTGGCATTAAAGCTTAAATATAAGTAGTTCTTTTATAACTAATAATTATGTTAAAACGTACCAGCTACATTAGATGGACTTAAGAGAAAATGGTACTAGAAATAGAATCTAAAGCCGACGGAATAAAACGCCACCCTCAGCTGTCTCTTGTCGCCACAGAAGTGCCGTCTTAGATTTCCAGTGTTTCTCAAAGTACATTTTCGCACAATTTGCATTTTCCTATTCCACGTTTACTGTATTTTGAATATGTCATAATCTGGGCCCAAATTTAAACAACTAAATTAATCATTAAAAGTTAAAATTTTATAATAGGTTCTCACCTAAATTTGCCTACATATTTATTCTGCGGAAATGCATATGAAAGAAGGAGAAGGAGGTGGAGAAGAAATTGACGTGAGCCAGATGCTCTTATTAGATCTTGGCCTGTACCGGTGCGAAATTGTGATGAGTGGAGGCAGGGAAGAGACACCTTTGCCATGCAGTGGAAAAGTAATGGCTGAAAAGTGAAATGAATATAGTTGATATAAGCTAGCTGCATAAAAAGCAAAACAAAAAAATATTATTTCGTATCTTATTGCTTCTCAAATATTGTACTCAATTTTCTGTTTGTTTTCTAAAAACAAAATTAATTAATTAATTAATGTGTGTGCGTTACTATTATTATTACTATTATTATTATTATTAATTATTACCAGTAATGTTTCATTAAATATAATTATGGACACATCCCATAAAATTGTCAATGTTTTTTAAAGTATAAAAAAATGTTTTGTGACAAAACAATATGTTTTGTATTTTTGTAGGTGTTAGTGCTTTAACAAGTCATCAGAAGATATCCCATTTGATGACACTTTGATAAAGTCACGAAATATTTATCTTGTGCCAAAATTCAACTTTCTATGTTTAATGGTTACGGAACAAATCAGCCATGACAGACAAATGGACAGACAGATACCGAATATTGGATGAAATAAGTGTTCCATTTGAATTTTAAAAAAGTCTACGAACACTAAAAATATCTTCCGCGTGTGGATGTTATTACACCATAATACAATATAAATAAGTAATATCACCAGTTACGATCACCTTTTAGCTTGCTTTCAATATAAACTTTGAGCACCTACCTTTTGTTATTCCACCCCAATGCTACCCTTTTTAAGGGGATTTCTTTATGTTGTGAGAGCTCATTCATAGCGTCCATCAAGGCGATTCCAGCACTCGTTACGGTCGTAGCAAATGTACCGAAATCATCGGTTCACTGCCGAACCTACGGTACCGCCATATTGTACCTACAATAACGCACACACTCAACATACACAGGACTTTAACAAGGGTTCATAGGTAGCGAGAAGCCCTATTTCTGTGCGGTTAACATATGAAGAGCCGGTATAATGAAGAGCAATCGCAATTTAAACATGAACATTAATAAAACAAATGCAATTAATGTATACATAACTATAGTTTTGTATATTCTACAAATTGAAAACCACTACCGTGATGAATTTAGTTTTATTTGCTTTTGTATAATAAATTTTTCTTTCATATAACTGTATGTTTCATCCAATTGTGTCATTGCCCTTCTAAATATACAATAGCACTATATCTAATGTCTATTCATTCACATTAGTGTTAAAATATCTTGTGCCACCTCCTACCTCTTAAAACGTTAAGTAGATGTTTTATTACAGTAAAATATAAAAGTTACGTTTGATTCAATTTGTTTAAAGATATAATGAAATTAAATTTTTATTGAATTGATATTCAATTATTTTTTGTGAAATTA
>NW_020654878.1:9473091-9497263 GCF_003589595.1 Hyposmocoma kahamanoa
ACTAACTGGGTGATAAATGTGCAATAGATTTCTCATAGATGGCGCTACGACTAAAAAGTCGTTGAAAGACCAAGTGGTTGGTTCAAGTTGGTTCGTTCCGTGGCTTAGTTGGTATAGCGTCTGGCACGGTATGCAAGAAGACGTTGGTTCGAATACGACCGGATCGAAGGATTTTTTCTGAGTGTTCGATCTTTGTATTAATAGATATAATAAAAGTTCAAAACAGATATTAGAAGTATTAGTTACATATAACATAATATATTTTCTTAAAATACTTTGATAGTATTGAAGATATGTTTTATTAGAATGAGATTAACCTAGGTAAATAATATTTAGTGAATTAATTCATAATTAGTCGAAGTTTAAGGTAAATCAATGTAGTATTGGGTAAAATTTACTTTCATTTCACATCATTATAATTTATTAAATTGTAAAAACCTGAAAAACCATTTTATTTTTAAAAACAATGTCTGTCCAATGGTACCTACCCAAGTTGTAGCCCGTTGTAGCAATATCCCAAACCAGAGTCTGTGGACATTTTGTGGTAAGAAATTTTGTTTTAATAAAGGCCGTTGCCACAGCCGTCGCTCCAATATTACAGAGGAACACCCACTAATGTTCTCTTTTCATATTACGCTGAAGCATTATTATGTGCTTAGGGTTGACAATCTCTGACGTCTTTGGGAATGGTTTTTTGTCTCGAGAATTACTTTATTAAATGTGGTTATAAATCTGTAGTCATCTGTTTTATACGGTTAAAATCATTTAAATTTGAACGCTGTTGTGTTGCATGTTACAAATAATTTTGCCGAATATTGCGACACCTTAAAAGTTGAGAATGTAATTTATGCATCTATTAAAAGATTGAAATGGGACATGAAATATCAACAACATTATAATTAGTTTTGGTTGACATTATAACTTAATTATGTACGTACATACTAATTAATAATAAATTTACGCATTTACGGAGCAATAAACGGTAATACATAAACATAAGTACACGTTTACGCGTATAATTGTAATTACCCTAGGTTCCGGAATGTGCACCCTCGATAAATGAACCAAACAAAATAATATAATGCAAGCACAGGTTGGAATTGACCTCTGGTGTATAAGAATTGACTTTTGATCAATACCGAATTTCGGCTTTTGCTCAAATTCCGACTATCTTTGTAGACAAACAGGGCATAAATGCGTCTACTTGTGTGAAATCGCAAACATGATTGCCAAATGATGGCGTAAAGGTAATTTTTAGCGATTAGTTCACTTTCATTCGTCAGTTTTTGATTGTATCCTTAATAGATTTTACTTGTTTTATTGCTGAACAATTATTATTTAAGTTCTGAAGAAAAAGTTTGTTGGCAAAAAAGTCGTTAAAAACCAAAAACAAAGATCTGTAACAAGCACATACAAAAATTTGTAAGGTTTGCTGGTTTATTCAGTCGCTCAGTTGGAAGAGCGTCAAATATAGTGTGCTGAAGGTGCTGGTTCGAATTCAGCCCGATAGAAAGAATTTTTATTAATTTTCGATCTTTGAATTAATAATAATTTATTTACTATTTATTGAAAACATTTTGGCATGTTCCACTGTTCTCCAAGTTCAATTCAAGTACGTGCGGAATATTCAATCATTTGAAGTTAGACGAAGTCGAAAGCCGAACTTTTGGACGTACCCTATTAACCACGTCGGGATGTTGGCAATTAAGATTGGCGACTCCCTGCATTGTTAGTTAGTTAATCCGAAAATACGTGTGTTGGGCGTTTATTGACTGCCGACGACTGTCGAGGGGTTAAGTTTATTTTTGGAAAACGATATACGTTGGATATTGTTAATATTGTTTAGATTCCATTTACTGCCTCCGTGGCCGAACGGTTACCATGCCGGACTGCCACGCAGAGGTCCCAGGTTCGATTCCCGGGCCGGGAGAAATATTTGTATAGCCTACATTTATTTCTCTCGTGAGTTTGGAAGTAATGTAACTGGGGCGTAGCTTGGGTTTGCGTAGCGAGAGGTACTTTTATGAATTTAAACTGGAATAATCTTCAAAACATGGTTTATTGTACTTTTTTATATGCTTACAGTGTTGGGTTACATTTCGATATCTCAAGTTGCTCCATTCTATTTTTACTTCCTTTTTTATAACACCTTCTAATTACAAAACTATTCATTCAGCCAGTGATTCTACTCATAGAGTAGAGTCTAGACTACAGTAATTTGTGGTTGTCTATGTGTGTGTCCATGGCACCCGCGACACAGGGTTTCCCTAGTGCCGGGCTGTGTTGAGTGTGTGCGTATTATTATTTGTTTTTTCATTTCCATGAATTACCGTGTACCTGACATTGGGGTAGATCTTCATTTTATAGACAGAATCTCAACAAATTATTATACGCTGTACGGTTACAGCTTGGAAGTTGTATTGTCAATTAAATCGCTCTTTGAATTCGTTTCGTTAAACTTTAACAGAAGTTTTATTTTTGTTCTTATATGAAGTTGTTAATAAGTATTTAACATGCAATTATGATTCGATATGAGTAATATTTAAAACACAACTATTATTGCAAATAGCCTGAACTTATTAAAACTTTAATAAACACATTCTTATTTGAGCATGGTGTTATATCGAAAACATTATTTACAAGGAAAATAAAACGCCCACAAACCCTATCTACTTCTGTGTATTGTACGAGTGTAATCATCAGTAGGAGCATTTCTTTATTTTTATAATCTACTTAATAAAGCTTCTGCGTGCAATAGTTAAGAAAGTACAGAAAAATCTTATTTCAAAATGATATCACGTGCAGAAGTTTCTATTCTTACTAACATAATACAAGTCGCTTACTGTAAGTAGTTATGGCAAAACCCTAACTCCTCTAACCTAAACTGAAAAATTTTTCTATAAGTGTCTAGAAAAAAGGCCCTTAAATGGTGTATTTAAAAAGTTAACAAGCAACAATAGCGAGTCGTGAGTACCTAATAAGGGGCATGGACTCGCAGTCCGGCACGTCGGCTTTATAGACCGTTAGTGCTACTGAAATCAATAAAAGTGCCAGAATGTACCGCACATGCGCACTAAAAGCACCCCGAGTCAGCTACATTCATTTTATAGCCACTTGTATTTGTGTTAGCCATTATGTATATTGATGACGGAGTCAAAACGAAGGGGAAATATATTAACTTCTTGTTAATTATGTTGTAGAATCAAGTAAAAATTTACAACACAACTGGTTTTCTTGCGATGATATTTTCAATTGCCTTACTTTCACTTCTTTTTGATATGCCAATAAATATTAATGTGAAACTTTTTCTTTAATAATTTCAACACAAATCCTTTGCAAATAAGTTAGCTTTTCCATAGTCGAATTGTTAATCACAATTACCAGTATATTTAAATATTATATTAGACATCACATTATGTTTCTCTGATTACAAAGTAAGTAACTAAATTCCTTGTGTTTTTTTATGAATCCATGTGACGGGACGGACAAGTCGTGGACTTGGTGATAAGCCTATCCATAACAGTTGCAGTACCCCTCAGACCATTAAAACGCAAAAATCTGAGAGGCACTGCCACTGCGCTTGTCACCCTGAGACATAAGTTGACAAGTCCAATGTGTCTTCAAAACCGAAACGCAGTAATGGTCACATTACTGCGTGGCGACAGAAATAGGTAAGATGGCAGTACGTTCTTGGACGAACTCTGTCACAAGGAGCTTTACTGCTACAGTGTACTGACGATTTATTATGGAAATCATCGGAAACAACGACGGCACTACAAACACCCGTAAGAATATACAAAAGATAGTTTTTCTACATTGACCCGGCCGGGAATCGAACCCGGGACGTCGGAGATGGCGACACAATGAAATCCGGTGTGCAAGCCACTCGACCACGAAGGTCGACAAAAATATTTATTTCAGTTTTATCTTTATGCGGTGTACGGTGCAACACTGTAGGCTTCGTAATGTGTGTCCTACTGTAGAGTTGTAATCTAAACTAGCAATCTGTTATTATTTTATTTTAATATTTCCACGCGTTAGTAAATAAATTTTAATTATTAAGAAAATCTTTGTCAAAATTTATTTGAAGTTAGAATAATTGCTCAGTCTATAGCTTCCATACTCTTTACCATCACTACCACGTAGTAATGCTATCAAAAAACTATTATTTTAAAATGTAACATCATACGCAATCTTTTCACAAAGGATACCCGGTCCATTGCTTCATAGAATAAAACATGGAAGCCCCATCGCAATGAATTTATTATCAACGTTAAGACGACACGTGCACACTTGTTCACTTCGTTATAGTTATATGTAGCCATATTACCAATTTGCATTTACAGACGTAAAAATATGTAATCAGAATATTGTAGAATATTTTTTCTGGAACTTAAATTTAAACTTGTCAGAATTGTGGAATAATTTTGGAGAATCTTCTAAATTATTATACGAATAGAAAGAACGTAAATAAGAATGTATGGGACTGCACGCTGTGATTAATGGTCCCTCCTTTGTAGAAAACCTGTGTAAGTTAACATTATTTTTAATTTATATTAGGATGAAGACATTTTTGACTACGCCTTCTAAGCCGGTTTATTGAGTTTAATAAAAATGTAGATTTTTTTTCAAAGTCACTGATTAGTTAATTTATGGAGCCCATTTAAATGGCTCTATCGGTTAAGCATGGTCTCCTAATTACGATTGGAATTTTTATGTAAAACAAAATAAAAACGCAAAATTATCTCACTTTAATCTATAGATGCGTACATAAATATTGATACTACGGTATGATACATAAATTTCCTTAAAAAAATATCTCTTTAATGGACAGGAAATCGACTGACATAGATTCAAAATAAAATGTCTATTGCTCATTAAATTATTTGTATACTAGGATTTCATAAATTTTAAATTGGCGGTAAATAACACTATAATGTTACTTCTATGTAAATTTGTATTCATGTTTTTTGTTAAGCTTGTGTGGACTTCGTAATTTTTTTTAATTATGTAATTATATCATTGGTATATTCAATTAAATATTTTATTTTGTAAATAATTTAAAATAACTCTAATATTTATCTAATAATTAATATAAGGTTTTTTACAATGTCGGTAATTGAACGAGACCTTAAATTATAAAAGTACACTAGTCAAACAAGAAATCACAATAAAAATATCATAAAAATCTCTATTAAGATTCACCAGTTATAGATATGAGGATTTTATGAAGTGTAGCATTTTTTTAATATTAAATCACTATTTGGGTCATCAGAGTATCGCGACAAAACCCTGATATGACTTTAACGACAAGACAATTAATTAAAAAGGCATAAACGCCGGTTTTATATACCAACGGCCTATAAAGACTTACTTTTATGTGCCGTAAAAGCGATTGTTTGACCTTCCGTCGATACAACTTTGAGAGGGCCGAACACAAAAGGAATCTGGGGAATTTTGAGAGGTAATAGCAGGGGACATAGTGGAGTAAATTTTTTTGATGATTTTACAAACGATTTTTTTTAAACATTGTCTTATTTTTTGTTTGTTTTATTGTGTATAAATTAAGTATCAATAGCCTCCTGAGCACGTTGTATCAGATGAAATGTTCTTCTTTTAACTAGGCTAAATACTAAAACTGGATTAGATAATGGTGGATATTTTAAATTTTATCTAAATACAGCATATTTCATATATTTTGTTTACATAATACCACACAAATATGCTTACAATGTGCCAATAATTGGCACAATAGAGACGCAAGAATTTTTTTTGTCACTATGATACCAAATGACGGTAAAAATATGTCGTGAGTCCGGTGGTAAGTGACACGCCTGTCCAAAGCAGTTGCAGTGCCACTCAGAGCTTTCAATCGCAAAGATCTGAGGGGCACTGCCACTGCACCCGTCACCCTGAGACGTAAGTTGACAAGTCTCATGTGCCTGTAATTTTACCAGCAACCTTAGCACCCTTCAAATTCGGAATGCAGTGCAGAAATAGATAAGGGCCGCCATATCTATTTGCCTTGACGAACTCTCTCACAAGCAGTTCTACTGCTACTAAAAAACAACATGTATTTCTTTGTTCATAAGAATCAGAGCACAGCCTGTAAGAATATTATGTTTGCTAGGTAGCAAAATTTTTACTTTTCTGCTTTACAATAGCAGGTGAATTTCAAAACAGGCCGAAATAACAATCAAAGTTACTGGACATCGATAAGTCAACCAAATGTGGGAGTAAAAGAACAGCTAATCAAACATCCAACCCATTGTTATACATACCTATAAACTTATACTTATGCCATGTCCTAAATCGTTTCAATGTCATGTCGATTGTCCAAAACATAACACTAAATCAGGGCAGACATAGAGAACTCGCGCAAACAGCTCATAAAAGCCATACCGTTCAAAGGCTAGATGTCTCTTTATATATATCGTCGTCTTTAAACCAGTGTTGTACAAGTTTCAAACGTTTGATTATCGGTAATTGACTCAGAAAACTCTATTTTTTACAGTGTTTCAGCAATAGCGACGAATTAAAAAAAAATATAAATGTTGCTAGTAACAGTTATAAGTGCATACTTATAATTTAGGACAGTATTTGTATTCCTACGGAATGTGACTAGTTTCTGAAGTTCCGGCAGTATTAAAAAACATAACAATGATTTGTTATTTTAATACAAAGATATAACTCTGTATTTTAGTCTTAAGTAAGCCTTGTGACAGTGATGAAATTATTATTCATTCATTAATTCATAGAGCTTACGTTAAATAAAGACTAGCTGTATTAATGTTTTTGCCTTGGGGAGTGATTATAGTCCATGCTAAGTAACTAGTCCAGTATTACACCTCACCATGCTTGAAAGCGGCTTGAATGGGTGAACTCTAAAAACTTACTTTAATACAAAAATAAATTAACTTGATGTTGAGCCGCAGAAGGAATGTTAATATTCTATCGATTGATATGTTAATATTACATAGAAGTGACATAATAAGAATATACACAATAAGAGCTTCTTTTAAGGCTGTTGAAGGTACTCTTAATAGATTGTCGATATATTTTTTTATCGTGCAACACTATCAACGTCTTTAAGCGTCTCCATGGAGGAATGAAAGAGATTTATCCCATCTATTCGGCTACCCTGAATGGAAAGTTTCAAATGAGAATTGTGAGATTTTTTTAAATTAACCATTACAAAAAGTTCCGGGCCATTTGAGGCGGTTTATTGTGCCACTATCGGGTGCCATTGTTGACTGTAGACGAAGATTTTGCAATGTGGGGAGAATTGAAGGGATGGAGTTACACCACCTACACGAATTTTGTATTATGTTCGTGACTGTAAAAATTACTTGTATTTAATGAAAATAATGCGACGTCAAAAACAAATGTTAAATTTCCATTTCCATATTTTTTTTGTAACTTACTTCTCCGTTGAAAAATGCTAGGAAGACCATTGCTATTGTTTTGAATATTTATCAATTTAAAAATAACCGTTACGTGACTGATATACCACTGAAATTGTTATTGTACAATAAAATAATATTATTATATTTGTTTCACCTGACTCTAAATCTCATTATTTACCAGAGCACAGAGGAGAGAACGGATAATATTGCCTTATTATGACTGCGGGGCGCGAGGAGATGTCAAAACAACGTAATTTTACAGGTTGCTGAAACCACTCTTTATCGCTCTGCTATTGTAGATATAATGATCCTAACTCTTTTGATCTATACATAATATTTCATTATTCCTATGCTATATGAGTTTGTTATTTTATGTATTAAAAAAATTACTTACATTGACATCTACCTCTTAATCTAAACTTTTTTGTAGTAGCATTAGAGCGCCTTGTAAAAGTGTTCGTTCAGGGAAGTACTGCCACCTTACCTATTTCTGCCACCAAGCAGTAATGTGAGCATTACCGTGTTCTGGTTTTGAAGAGTAAGGGTGCTGGTGAAATCACATACACATGGGACTTGTCAACTTATTTCTCAGAGTGACAGGCGCAGTGGCAGTGCCCCTCAGATATTTGTGATTTAAGAGGGAGCAGAGGAAAAATTCCTAATCTTCGATTTGATTTTAGAGGGGTATATCCACTTTAAAGTTAAAAATAAAATATTGTATGAGTAACTACACGACATATTCAAGCATAAACATTAATCTTAAACATAAAACAATAAAGTTTCCTCGATAGATAAAAATCCCGAAATGACCTCTAATTTTCACATTTATTCGATTTATCCTCGATATGCTACAGGTTATTAGGACAAATTAGATAATTAATTATATTTATGCATGATCGACAACTGTCACTGTGGATTTTTTATTAATCCCTTTAGTTTTAGAGTTATTCCGCTAAAACGAATTTGGTACTTTTAATGCGCAAAATTCAACATCTCCTGTCGCATGTCACGCGAACTTCAGGCATATATTTGTTTCACAAATTTGGGCGGAGCCAACGTCAAAACTTTTTTGGCATGAGAGCTCTTAAAGCTCTGAGAGGCACTGCAACTGTTAGGATAGGCGTGTCGCTTATCACCAGGCCCACGACTTATTCGTCCCATCTCTTGGTATCATAAAAAACAACTTTTATAGAAATAAAATCACGGCGCTACTGCGGCTTCCAATGACGGTGTAAGTCACTAAGCGCATATACATATAAGAGTTTGTGCGCGTGCTTACCCTACCTTCTACGCCGGGTCGCCTCATATCGCCGTAGTCAGGGACGGAACACCGCGAAGCATTACAACAAATAGTGCAACACAAACGTTATCTTTTACAAGATAAGGTTATATTTCTCTAAATATAAAATGAAAAATGAATAAATGAAGATACAACAAGAGGCACCTCGATACGACGTGTTACGCCTTGCTAACTTTACAAAGTGCAATACCTATAATATAGAACATATACTATACGAAATTAAATGTGAATTTTTTTGATAGCATAATAATAAAAGAGTAAAGAGGGCAGCGCGTCGCGTCGGCAGCTTATGCCACCACGGGCAATGCAGTGTAACTTGCCTCTTAACAATAAGGTATATTTCTTTGAAAGGCAGATAGCCGCTGAACTACGTTGAATTGCGTAGCACTTAGGAGATAGGAATGCAACATAGAACTTATTAATTCACAAAGTTAATATTTCTTTCAATGCAACATTACAAAAAAGTAACACAAAAGTAACGCTCAATAATATACCTTATTATAAAGAAGTTAAGTTACACATTGCATTATCCGCGACGGCACAAGCTGCCGAAGACCGGATACGCCGCGCTGCGCCGCGCGGCCATTTGTCTTTTGTTATTTTTTATTCAAATATATGTATTTCGTAGACAGTATGTTCTATATTATATTACATTTGTAAAGGGTGCGGCGCGGCGCGTCGCATCGGGGCGCCACTTGCTGCATCTTCTTGTACATTTTTATTTAGGGAAATATAATTTAAAACAAAAAATAATTTGGAGTTCTTAGGTTTTGGCGATTGTTACACATAGGAAATGAAACTATTTTTCCGGATTTAAATCGCGTATATTTGTTTTTTCAAACAAACCGACGTTTCGGGCCCTTTACAGGTCCCGTGGTCACGGTTGACAGTCAACCAAAAAAAAAAAAAGAAAAGTAGAAAGTTAGTTTCATTTCCAAAAAATAATTATAAAAAATATAAAATTTATTTCTACAAAATAATGTTATACGTTATTTTGTAGAAATAAAAGAAAAATGTTGCATTGCTCGTTTTATTTTAATGCATCGAATCGCGTTGCGTGGCTGCGGCAATATGAGGTGACCCTGACTGCTAAGACATATGCCTTAAATTTACAAGTTCACGATGCTGACACCCTCTTTACGAAAGGGAGCCATCGCATTGATCTCACTTACTTGGCCGAGGCTAGAAGTACCTGATCGTCAAAAGCCCCAAATATCAATGTCCTGTCATTTCCATACCAACAAAAACCTTGCGACGAGCCTACAAGAGCGAACAAAAAAAAACCATGTTCTCTACCAGCAACCCACCGGACGAACTCGTTTCACTAAAGAGTTTTTCTCTCCAGATTGTCGTCTACCTTCGACTGGGCTCAACGATATTTTATTCTCACCAAAGCACGTGTGGCATGTTGTAGCCTTCGGCCACTGAAAACTGGGCAAATAGCTATTGCGGGATGTAACTTTTGTGGATAATGTGGCTTCCTCTCATGTTCACGCAATCATAAATCCGTCGCCAATGTACCCGGGAACCGTAACATGCTCAATCTAATATGCTGATATTAGCTCGTGTGCGTTGTGGCTTTTGCGGAAAGCAAAACTCTGCGCTCAAGAGCTTTCAAATCAAGCAATCGCCTCGGTGAGGCCTTCGGTGATCAGAGGACTGATAGCTGCTTTAGCTGAAAAATAAGTTTGGTCATCGGAAGGGGAAACATTGCCAACCTGGTATGCACGAAGCCTCACTGGCCGGTTCTGTGAAATTTTTGAACTGGATAAGTTGAACATAGAAAATTTCTGTTTTTTTTTGCTTTCTTTCTTTATTAAGCACATATTGGAGACTATTTTCTTCATCTAATGACATGTAAATATAATGACGCTGAGTCACTAAACAAAAAAATAATGTCATTATTTCTGTTCAACTGACACAAAAAACTTATATACTCTTTATAATTATTTTTCCATCAAAATATTATTTGCCTTATCTTGTTCCACTACATTTGTTGTCTTTACGTCGTAACTGAGATTCGCATTAAAGTTTTTTCGTTTCTGAATTGTATGAACCATTTACTTACATTTCATTTTTTATTTATTACTTGTTCAAAGTTATAGATAAACATCTATGGAGATATGTAAAGACTTTTAATTTAATTAAAAAGGAAGAGAAAATAAGATTAGAAATTCGTATTATATGTACACATTGTATGTTAATTAAATTTACAGTGTAAAACATTACGTTTATGGAATAACATTAAATTAATATGATGATTATTTTTCTGACTGGAAGGGTTTAGTAAATTTATAGTTTACATTATATTCTTTAAGCACGACATAATAAAATAATTGAAAGTTGAATTTTTACTTTTTTTTTTATAATATTAAGTGACGGGACGAACAAGTCGTGCGCCTGATGGTAAGCTACACGACCGTCCATAACAGTTGCACTGCAACAGCTGCGCCAGTCGCCTTGAGATATATAAGTTGACAAGTCCCATGTATATGTAATTTCACTAGCACCCTTACCCTTCAAAACTAGAACGCGGTAACGCAGACATTATTGCTTGGCGGCAGAAATAGGTAAAGTGGCAGTACTACCCTGGATGAAATCTTTCACAAGGAGCTCTACTGTTACTAAATACTACTTATTTTCCAAGTGTTGATTTAAAATAGCACCTAGCTATTAAGAATTAATTGTGTAGTCAATATTATCAATCCACATAAGTCAAGTAATTGAATTCTATCCGATTTTTCGATTCTTACTTACACTATACGGAAGTCATTTCGGTGCCAGTGAGTCTATATCCAGGTAGGTATAAAATGTCCTACATCCAAAACTAACGAAGTCAGCAAGTATTGCACCCGCGATCCCTAGTCGAATAAACGTTCTTTTTCGAATCTACTAAATTTATCCGCGAGGGTTGTACGTATTTATTTGGAAGCTGTATGTCAGGGGGGAAGTCAGCAAACACCGGAAACGGATCTGGCGAAGTTTCCCGCCGAACCAGCAAAAGGGAGAACTGGTATCCGTTTGCGAAGGGTGACCATGAGACTTAGTTTTGTTTCGACGTTCTGTTTTATAATACAAAAAACAAGTACGCATTTTGACCTCTATTTCACCAGATGGAAAGTGATGATTAAGTGATTGATATTTTTCAAAACTATTAGATATTTAGTAGCAATTGCTCTCGCTAAGTGTGAAGTTGAACTGTGCCTGCGCTGTGAAGCATGGCCCAATGCCTGTGCTCCGCAGTGGGACGTCTAGCGAGTTGACGATCATGATATGCATGTATGTATCATATCTTGTGATTTGAAATAAATTACCGAGCTTCAACCGTACAGAACGTACAGATTTCAGAGTTCGGATTTTTATTATCACGCCTACTTTGACATTTTAATAACTATCACTAATGACAAACTTACGACACATGTTGAATATTAGGTCAGTCGATGCCCTAAGATATCTGATCCTCTAAACAACTGTTTGGTTCTGAGTAGACAAGTGTAAAAAAAAGAGAAGTGTTAAACAAACTTAACCTTTAACCTGTGAACTGTAAAATTAATTTTGGTATGACTTCCATATTGTATCATTAGTGCACGTTTTAAGACTATAATACTATAATAAACTATTTAAGCCAATTTGATTTTTAGCGTATATTTACTAAATAACAGAATACAAATAAATTTCGATTATGAAGCTTGCATTTCTTAAACACTTTTCTGTAGAATGCGTAAGAAGGCTCTTAGAACCAAAAGTTCGGCAGCGGAACGGGCATCTCAGGGCATCGACTGAACAATATAGAAATGATTTAAACCATAAACAATTCAAAAACAATAGTTATCTCGTATTCAATAAAGAAAGCAATGTACTGATTATGCTTGTTAAAGGAGAGCGATAAAAAACAATAAGTTCAATCAACAATGGTTTAAATTCAATTATAGTAAATAAATTCATTAAATACCGTGTCTGAGGACATTGTGCAGTCGATTTGTTTTTATTTTAGAATAATTTGAGAAGGTGAATCGTGATAAACAGGTCTCGTTAACTGGTATAGATCCCAGTTTCTCACAAAAACTAAAACATTAAGCACTGTTAGTAGTTTTATAATGTAAGCTCGAAACTTTGCATTTGAAACCCTCGTTGAATTTCACCACCAAACGTCTTTTGGTTGTAGGCTTACCACTGTTGGGCGTAGGCTTACCTCAAAGATTTCCACAAATTTCACCAGGTCGTAGATCACCTTGTCGGTAGTCTGATTATGCTACAACCTCTGGCACACAGCCACTATTAGAGAACTCTTTGGCTCCATTTGATCACCTATTCTATGAGCAATATGCACGCCTACTGCCTCTAAAGTTTAGCAATTTTTTGGACAATCTCGGCTACTCTAGTTCTGTTGTCCTCATTTTTGACACGTTCTCGCAGATAAACTATGAGCGTATTCCTCTCTATTGCTTTTTGAGCCTTCTAATCACGCCAGTTATTACTGGTAACACGTACTGGTCAAACACTTTCCTTTGACCTTGACTCAGTGTGGTATTTTGGATGAGAAGATATGGCGGAGCTTCACGAACACTTCCCAGCCGATTCAGATTCGATGATTCACGTCTTTTACAAAGTTGGACCAACCTAACGGAACTGCACAATTAGTTCTAGGTATTCTTATATCTTACCGTCAATAATAGTGGCAAATTACAAACAGTAATTTTTGGAAAAGTTACAAAATTGATATAATAAATATAACATACGTCGCATCAGTAGCAGTAGGGATCCTTGTGAAAGCGTTCGTCCAGGGAAGTAATGCCACCTTACATGTTTCCGTCGCCAAGCAGTAATGTAATCATTACTGCGTTCTGGTTTTGAAGGGTAGTTTCCTTCCGATCTTTGTGGTTTAAAGTTCTGAGTGGGACTGCAACTGTTATTAACAGGCGTGTTGCTTACGACCAGGCCCACGACTTGTTCATCCCGTCACTTGGTATAATAAAAAAACCTGCAAGGTCTTTGTGACATGGGTCATTGAAACAGTAAAATAAATACAAAAACTACCGTATTACTACAATTACCATACTGAAGTCCAAAAAGAACTAAACTAAGACATTATCACCAATAGCGTTTATTCGATCCCAAAAAAGCTATTTGGCATCACTTCACATCACTTTACCTTAACCTTACCTGTTTCTGCCGCCAAGCAATAATGCGAGCATTACTGCATTCCGGGGTAAGGGTGCTGGTGAAATTACAGGTATATAGATTTATCAACTTATGTCTCAGGGTGACAGGCGCAGTGGCAGTCCTCCTTAGATCTTTGTGATTTAAAGCTCAAAGTGGCGCTTCCACTGTTATGGACAGGCGTGTCGCTTATCACCGGGAGCACGACTTGGTCGTCCTGTTATTTGGTAAAGAAAATGCCTGTAGTATATGTCATAAAATTATAATATTACGCGCGTTGCCCGTACAAAACTATCTAAGTGGTCAGAAACTTCAGCATATTTTACAGCTATTTTCTAAACTCCTATGCACCCTACTGTCTCCTTCTCCTGATATATTTATATGCATTAATACCATTTTATAGCAGTGAGATAAGCATAAATTTACCTTGGGTGAACCGAATATCTACGAGTATCTACGAGTACTTTATTGTCATTCCTTGAATTTATTTATCGCGGAAATTGTCTTAGTAAATGTAAAAAGATAAACATTTCTTTATGATATATTATTAATGCGTATGAACGTTTTAGAAAATATTGGTGGTTTGTTAGCTATGTAACAGTAGTAGGAGAAAGATAGACGTAGAACGCTTAGGAATATCTTAAGGTCGTAATTATTATTGTGAACATAATATGGTAAAGTATAATATTACTTATATAAAATACGTTATATAATAATACTTACGCTAGCTATTATGAAACTAACAAAATATCCTGCAATAGCCTCTATTCTATAACCGCGATAAATAAATATAAAAACCAGTAAAATTAATACAACAAGCCTTTAAAAGCATAAAACACATGCTTGCCAAGATGTTTTAAACATTTATTGAAGATATAAGGAAAGCAATTTTGATGGTGAAATGCTACAACCGGAGCGTTTTTGGTACATTGCGTTTTAAAGAAATTGGACGGAATGATGCTCTACTTTAGAAAGTTTACTTTTATTTATAAAAAAACACTTTCAAGCTTAGACCGTTTTTAAATAGGGACTTTGTTTTCCTTTAAGAAAAACATTTTAAAATTTTATTCCGTAGGAGGTATACAGTAGGCATTAATAGTATTTGTAAGCAAATCTTAAGCACTTAAACAAATTTAGAGTTACGCGTCTTTGATTGTAACATTTTTATTAATAAATGATTGGTATATCATATATTAATGTCAAGGTAAGACTCAAGAAATCGTCGTATGCACTTTAACTGGGGTTTTGTGCAACTGGACGTTTGTAGTCGTCTTTTTGAGAAAGTCACCTCACTTATCGACATGGAATCTCATTAAGTAGGTCAGAAAAATCCTTATGTCCATGTAATAACAACGAAAATGATGTTGTGCTTTTCGCGTCGGCGGTCCGAACAGAAGCGAACCGGGAAACGATTTTTTCGCTCTTATTGCATGAACGTGAGGGTTTTTCTAACCGGCTTAAGGCAATTCCGTGTGAATAAATGTTGGGAGTCCCTTAAACAGCAGTCAGTTTTACATATTTTAAAACTTTTATATTTGCACTTACATTCCCTTAATAATGATAACAATAATAATAACACGCACACACTTATAGCCCAGCGCTAGGGAAACGCTGTATCACGGGTGCTATGTACACACAAACAGACAACGACATATTTCATCCAAACTCACAAGAGTAATAAACGTAGGCCATACAAATATTTTTCCCGGCTCGGGAATTGAACCCTGGACCTTTGCGTTGCACTTCAGCATGGTAACCGTAAGTCACCGAGGCAGTTAAATAAAGACAGTTAGATAAAGATTAAACAGGTTCTTTAAAGCTTCAGAGCAACTCGCAACACAATCCAAACTTTCTTTTACAAGATCGCATAAAGGGAGTCGGAGTAAAATATGAATTCGGCGTGTCACGGTACTTCTCCGCACACGTTACTTGTTTATCCTTTTAAGGGAGACTTCTCATTTCAGACAACTGCTATGATTGCTATATAATCCCCATTTTAACAAGACCTCTTGTAATCTTCCTGCTGAGAAAGAAATTTCTGTCTATTTGCAGAATTTTGTTAAGAGTCGGAGGTCAAATGAATTTGGGTGTGCCGTAAAAACATTTTCTTAATAACATCTTGGGAATGAGAAAATTTTTGGCAACTGATTATGAGTACTAATACATTTGGTAATGTTAGTTTCTATTATTCTGTTTTATAGCGAGTTTATGTAGATATAATGTGCTGTTTGCTTCATATCTTGTAGGTGGATTAGTTTAGCTTAGTTAGTTTGTTAGTAATATGGGTATTATTATTTGATCGGTTATGTTTTTCAAAGTTTTGATTCGATTCTCTTGTAAATAAAGATACTTATCAGCACGATGTCCCACGGGAAAACAATAATAAAAATCTCGACTATAAAAAGCTTCTCGTTTCTAACCCATTAATTATATCATGTAAATCAACTTCAACTACTGAATGCAACTCAGGTCACATCCTTTGGTAAACGTCTGAACTCCGCAACCCGTATTGAGCCTTCGTGACGGACTACGATATAAACCCTCTCTTTAGAGGAGACATGTATCTGGTACTTAGATATTCACAGTGGAAACACCAATAGCATGTGTTTTAAAACAATTCTATTATTTTGATACAAAACCGAATTATTAGGAGCAGTAGAGCTCCATGTGAAAGAGTTCATCCAGGAAAATACTGTCACCTTACCTATTTGTGCCGCAAAGCAGTAATGTAAGCATTACTGCGTTTCGGTTTTCAAGGGTGCTGGTGCTGGTGAAATTACAGGTACTTGGGATTTGTCAACTTATGTCTCAAGGTGACAGGGTGCAGTGGCAGTGCCTCTCACATCTTTGCTATTTAAAGCTCTGAGTGGCACTGAAATTGCACTATTGCACACAATTGAAGGCGCACGACATATTCGTCCCGTCACTTGATATTATAAAAAAATACAGATTACATACATACAGGTTACATTCAATGAATGATGTTACTAACAAAGTACTATAAATACAAATATTACATTAATCACCCAGTGTAAAAACATATATTTTATATTTCTGGCCTTACACCTCAAAAGGGCATTTAACGGCATTAAATTTAATATGAGCACAACAAACACGAGACACTGGGTACGTTCATCAACTATCGTTCTTCATCCTGGTGATGATGGTCTGCATTATGACGAATTTTAAAATAATTGTTCCTCCACCATACTCACTTACTAATGTTTAGTAAAAACAAATATATAATCTAAATTAAATTTATTGTACATTTTTTTATATTTTACCAAGAAAGTTCTGAATATCGAGTTACGTAAAATAATTAAACCGTAGATGCATACTTAATCTTCTTTTATCTTTAGTAATTCATAAATAAATATAAATGGAAATGTGCTTTATGTTAATGTTTTGCATGCATTGGCAAAGTATCAAACCATTTTTGGCTCGTATATACACGATCATCTACGTATATAATATGTGCAGGATGCAGTTGGTAATGTCATTTCGAAATTATTAAGAAACTGTTTATGGACGATAGCGTTTACTACTCAAATTCTATGTTTTAGGCTTTATTATTAATGTTTAACAACAATATTCTATGTACATTGTAGCAGAAAGGTAAAACGTAACAATAATATGGTAAATAACGTAATAATAATACGGCCTAAATTTATATTTAATGTAGGTACAAAATATAGTGATCACGTCTAAGTGACAATACGTGTATGTGTATTTTCTTTTAAGACCCACAATTATAACCGAGATCAAACTATATTTTCTAATAACAACCTCTTTGTTTCAGAGTTCAATACACCAAATAAAATCCTACGACAAAATCTTCGTAAAACGCGAAAAGAAATAACACCAACAAAATTGAAAACAAGCCATTGTTATGTTATACGGAGGTTGCACGAAAAAAGGCAATCTACATGGAGGGTTCGCACCGGACGCCTCGAGATGAGGAAATAAGAATTCATCCTTTCTCGCCCTGGGGGGTATAAGGGGGCTGGGGGAAGATGGACGACGCCATTCCAAAAACCCATTATACGAGCTCTGGAGCTGTTTTCTATCTCGGAAAGGAACTAGGGTTGTCACCCTGAGACCCTTCGTTAAATTCGAAAATAAAAGATACGTACGAATATTGCAGATTAAAAGGTTGACTTTGTATATAGTATACAGTAGGCGGTAAGTGCGCCATGATGGTTTTAAATTAACAAAAATAAAATTAACTATAACTAACCACGCTAAATTGTAAATAACATGGTTAAAATGTTATAGGTTTTAACCTTCTGAGATCCAGAAAACTACAATGAATACCCAATGTACTTTAGGTAAAATGTTAAAAATAATTAACTGCCTCCGTGGCCGAACGGTTACCATGCCGGACTGACACGCAGAGGTCCTGGGTTCGATTCCCGGGCCGGGAGAAATATTTGTATGGCCTACATTTATTTCTCTCGTGAGTTTGGGTGTAATTTGTGTTTGTCTATGTATGTGTCCATGGCACCCGCGACACAGGGTTTCCCTAGTGCGGGGCTATGTTGAGTGTGTGCGTTGTTATTATTATTATTATTATTATTATTAATTACATGCTTCAGGCCCAAGCAAATATATTGTCAGTTTTGTATAAAAGACACAACCGGATTTTTTAAAATATTTTCTTAGAAAGGCCCTATTCTTATATAGAATACGAGTATATAGAACCAAAGTTGAATGTGATATTTACATTACAATGTAGGTACACTGAATGATTACGTGTCATAGGAATAATATTGTCTGGGTCTCAATCACTTCACATTTACGTAGATTTTGATGTATAAGGAGATAGTATGATAAAGGATATTATGTACGACTTAAGTGAAACATGTCTGTGTATTTACCATACGATGTAAAGAAAAAACTTAATTGTATATTTAGTTTCGCTAATAAATAATTCTCAATAATAATTATAAAATAAGGACGCAATGTTTGTTTTCTTATTCATAGAAGATCTGAAACAATGCGGAACTTTTCCATGATCCGGCGCATCACTAAGGGGTACCCTTGCCCCTCTCCCTGTTCCTCACTCCTCTCCTCCCATCTTCGAGGATTCTCAAGTTTGTTTATGAAAATTACCCATTAAAGTGGCTATGAAAGTAACGCTTTTGCCACTCCCAAAATTAATAAGGGAATTGATATAGATTATTTTTTGTGGAGTTTTCTTTTACCATCTCATTGTTATTATGTAATGGCTTTTGTTATAATTTTTAAAATGAATTAATTTCATTATTATTTTCCTATTATTACTTATTACTTTTGCTATTATATCATTCTTGCCTATTTATTCAATCGATGTTAATTTAATTTAAAAAAACTTTTGCAAGAAATTGTGTTCATATTTTATTGCAAATTTGAACGGAAGTACGTGATACGAAAAATTTTGTCACATGATGCGTATAATCAAACAAAAAACTTTGAGTTTTTGTTTAAGTAAACTGTTATTGTTATAACGTTTGAACTTATAAAATATTTCTATGGAACTTTCAAAGAAATAATGTTAAGTAGATGTTGGTTTTTATTTAATTATGTACTGATTTAATTTAAATCTTCCCACTCCATTCTCTCGAGATTACTCAAACAAGATTTACATAGCTCTCACCCCAAGATTTACAACGCCATTACAAATTAAATTAAAAAACAAAATTATTACACTTGAGCCAAAATTTAAATACGCATTACCGCGCTCCCTTCTTTATTGAGAATCGCTTTCTTCAACCATTATACCCATCTCTGTTTGTCACAATTGCAAATTGTGTATTAGAAAGAGATGGAAACTCTTTGTAGCTTCGTAGTAGAGTCTCGTAGCCCGATATAAAGAAAGATTATCCGAAGCCCCTAAGGAAGTTTGAAATTGCTATTGTAGCGAAAAGGATTATATGTTAGTGCTACGACGACGTAGCGAGACTACGCGGGGTGGGATTTTGCCGTCTGCATTCTATTATAATATCGACTTATATAGGTGATTTTGTACTTCTTGCTACTCTTCGAAAGATTGATGTATTAGAAAGATAATGTACAGCTGTTTATTATTTTCCCGCATATTTTTCTTACTAACCTAAAAGTATGTAGGTATGATTTTAATACGTCAATTTCTTTGCTACACTACGATCTACATCGCTATACAAAACAAATACAACAAAAGTAAAGTAAATATTTATAATTTTTCATATGTTTATCCGGTTTAAGAGAAAATACCCTGGAACGTTATTTTTATTCAAACCAAAATATTCAGAAAGGTCGACAATTTGAGACAATTAAAAGATACTCAATTCATTATTCCACTGTGCTATTGCGTAAAATAAACAATACAATATCGCAGCAAAGCGCAACCAGCACCCGGGGTCTGGATTAATCCGGCCGGATCCGGTTAAATCCGGTGAAATGTGGCGCGATCCGGAGCCGGAGCGCTGCGATACGGCCTAGGCGCGCTAATCCTCATTTTAAATCCTGTTAATAACTTCACCTGTATTAATTTGAAACTCTCCATAGTGCCTATAAAATACTTAACTATATTTAAGGCACATTTATACAAACCCATACTACTAATAAATATTTAAATACTAACGGCGGTGTGAGCGGTTGTAGCCCAGTGGGAGAATGGTCGATTCTTAAATGACAGATCGACATGGTTCGGACTCCAGAGGTGGCATGTACCTACGACTTTGACTTCTAAGTTACATACATTTGTGAATGTATGTAACTTAGACTTGTAACTTAGCTCTAACTCACGTTAATGGTGAAGAAAAACATTTCAATGAAACCTGCATGTTCTAGAAGGTTTATATACCTAATTCATAATTCATTTATTCATTGTGTCATGTGGATTAACAGAGATGTTACATAATATTATTACAATAAAGTTCCAGTAGTGGAGCGTATATTGACTTGATAATATAAATAATACATTCCTATCATTCCTAATCTTGAATTATAGAAGCCAATTGCGAAGACTATTACTGTTGACTAGAATTATTTTTTGCGTCGAAGTATTAATTAAAGTCTCGCAACATCATTGTGTAAATTTGTGCCAACGTTGTATGTGTTCCGTATGTAAACAGCCCATCCGGAAATTATCAGGCAAACGTAATGCGTTATAAATTTTCATATCTCACACCATCATCATAACGCATTTGAAATTCAAGGGTGCTCTCATAATCCACCGTGCATAACGAGATCGAGAATGAAACATAAATTGCTGAGACGGACTATCCGGACGATTAAACCCATTAACATGGCGTACGGGTCACCACCGAGAGAAGAGTGTCCCTGTCCAATCAACAAACCCTTTTATACCAACACCAAATTATTAAGACCTTTGCGACGTACGAAAGCAAGTTAGATTTTTTCAACTCGCGAGGGTCTAAATAAAACGGTTTGCGTGTATCAGGATTCATGATAGGGCGCCCTATACGCCCCTCTCTCAGATATACGGTAACGATCGCACCACAATACCCATAGACAATAAATACGACTCGAACGCGGCTACATATGCCGGAGGCGCGTACAACCGGCAACAGTATTTGTATTGTTTATGCCACATTAAATTGTTAGAATGTTGCCCGGTTATTGCCGAAAGCGTATTTGGTTCAAATATCGTTATGGTAACGTATTCGCACGTATGTTTGTTTCTTGGTAGCTTTGCTGTGTAGGTGTAATAAAATTTGATTAGTGGGATCACCCAACAAAGTATAATCATAGGCTTTCGATGTGTATGGTCAACAATGGGATACCTATTTCCTTATTTTTATCATACTTACATCTGCCGCCGAGCGATAGGTAATATGTGCATATTACATTCCTGTTTTGAAGGATATGGATACTGGTGAAATTGCGGGTACATGGGATTTATCAACTACGTCTCAATGTGACGAGCGCAGTGGCAGTGCTCCTCAGAACTTTGCGATTTAAAGCTCTGAGTGACCGACCACCAGGCCCACAACTTCTACGTCCAGTCACTTAATATTATTCAAAAACAATGTCATAGATTATTAACAAGCATTTCTTAACTAAACGTTTACTTCACAAAAGAGTTCCACAGGGGCAGATTTTCGAGTCCAAAGTATAATCGTAACAAAAAATTCGCGTTTTAGTTATACACTTTAGTTCAGTAGCAATAGAGCTCCTTGTAAAAGAGTTCGTCCAGGGAAGTACTGCCACCTTAACTATTTCTGTCGCCAAGCAGTAATGTCATCATACTACGTTTCGGTTTTGAATGGTAGTGCCCCTCCGATCTTTGCTCGAACTGTTATTAAAAAGGCACGTTGCTTACCACCAGGCCCACGACTCGTTCATCCCGTCCCTTGGTATTATAAAAAAAACCTGCAAGGTCTTTGGGACTTGAGTCATAAAAACAGCAAAATAATAACAAAACATCGTTTTACTGCAAAGTATTTTCATTGGTGGTTCTTATCAACATGGTATTATCATACTGAAGTCCAAAATCAAAAGGAACTAAACTAAGTCATCATCACCAATAGCGTTTATTCGACTCCAAAAAAGTTATTTGGCATCATTAAAGGCTAAAAGCATTGGAGTCATTAGCAGATTACTCTATTTCCAGTCATCAAATTGTCCCAAATGAAATGCTTTAAAACAAAAGAAATAAAGTTTAAAGTTGTTTACATTATGGGGCTACAGCGTATTGCGTGACCACATAATGTAAATTCAAATTTCGAAGCCATGCGTGCCACACTTTGAAATGTTTTCATTCAAATATACAACAATTTATTAAGGTAATTTATATTATGCGTTGTGAGAATTTTTAAGACGTACAAAAAGTTGTTGATTTGCATTCATTTCAACAAATGTTAATTTAAAAAGTATTATATAAGATAAATAAAAGTAACTTACGTGAAAAACATCAAATATCTGTCACAAACGCATTGAAACATTAATGAAGGTCTGCTGACTTGATATGTGACTCAGTTGGTAGATTGGTTGCCTGTAGATTGGTGTACAAGATGCAGGTTCGAGTCCTGTCAGAACGTAGGATTTTTTCTTTAAATCTTTGTATTAATAATTATAACAAATATCAAAAAATTTCCAAATTACTTGTTGATTGTATGCCTAACACAGATTTTTAAGTACATGTTTTTCTTTTATTTTTACTAGTTATCCACAGATAGGAAGTTTTATTCATTAACTACCTCCGTGACGTAATGGTTACCATGTCGATCTGCCACGCAGGGTTCGATTCCCGGGCCAGGAGTAATATTTGTAAGGTTATATCTCTCTTGTGGTTTCCTATGTGTGTGTCCGTGCCACCCGTGATACAGAGGCTTCCTAGTGTAGGCTATGAGTGTACGTATTATTTATTTATTTAACGAATTAATTAATTGTAAGTAACTTTTGTCTGTAGAGAAACAAAATTATTTTAAAACTGACAATATTTCTTAGATAAAACCGTCATATTATTAATAAGGTAAGTCAAGAATTTTAGGGGCATCAAAAGGGAGATACCTCACCAAGGAAGCCACGCTACGGTGCTTATAAGGGTTGAAGGATGAAGTTATACCGATAAACACAAAAGGACGCGATACAACTATCTTATTTCAATAACAATGTCTCCCCACAAAAGGGATCATATGTATAGGTATATTATAGTCTGTATTCACCTTTACTAAGGGAATAAATTCGATAGAGATCCTGATTTACTCATATCAGAAGGGAAAACAAGTGACAAGCGAAGAAATAAAACATTGTGATTTTCAAAAACCTTTGCGGTTCTCGTGCGTGAAAGAGATAGTAACAGTTTGTAAGCTATTTGAAAATTTTAAGAAATTGTAGAGCTTTCTAATGATTTCTGCACTGGCAGTTGTTAGTCGTAACGCAGTTTGACAAGAATAATATTATTTGATTTTTAATTCGGGACTTAATCCCGTATAAAATATATTTTATTTTACTTACCTCGACGTTTCGGACATATTGCAACGTCCATGGTCTCGAAGCGACTATAGAGGCGGGTGTCAACATCTTCTAGCCGTGCGAGTTTTTCTAACTACCCGCACTTGATCTTCATTATTTGTTTGTGCACTAGGGTTTTCACTAGACCGATACACAATACTCACGACATTTGGCGACTTGTCGGGCGATACCTGATGTCGTTTACGACTAATATTATTACATAATTATATGTATTATTAGTTGGGTAAAATTTTTTGTGACGTAATTGAAATGTTGGAAATTTAAAGAAACTACTTTTGTTTTAATCAATCAATATAGATACACACACACACACACACACACACACACACACACACACACACACACA
>NW_020654878.1:9497273-9737918 GCF_003589595.1 Hyposmocoma kahamanoa
CACACACACACACACACACACACACACACACACACACACACACACACGTACACACGACTCATATCCGGAAAAATACTTTCATTTCCTATGTGTAACAATCGCGAAAACCTAAGAACTCGATATATATATATATATATATAACGATATATAAGTCACGAAGTACGTTCTCAGACTTAATGGAGTGTTCTTGAAAAGGCTGGAGTGTGTAGTGAAAAGAATAATAGGGCCTGTATGAAAACATTGACAAATGTAAATGAAGCAAGAGAGGTTTGTCAGGATCTTGCTAAGTGGTGATCTGTCTACTCCAGTGGGAATCTAACAGCGTAAGTATAAATAAAATAGGTATACATCGAAGTTTTGTAACACATTACACTCTTAGTAAGAGCATCTCATCTCCTATACCTAACATATATATATTTTATCTATGTAGGCCACAAGGGCCCGATGTAACGGAACATCATAAAAATAAAGCATTACTCAACAAGCCATATAAACGTCACACAGAGTGGGGGCCTCGAATAATTTCATACTGAGCACCTAGAAAGCATTAACATACATACAAGTTGAGTAGGATTTAGTTATAAATGTTGGGTCCACGATTAGATTGTGAAACTTAATGTCTTCGAATTTTAAGTCAATTAAAGGCATGTATTGAGAAGTGACTAAAACGTTTTAAGTGCGTCAGAAGTGAAATAGAGGTAAGTTTATTCTTGTTATTGAAAACGTACGACTTATAGCGCCATCTTTTGGGTGGATACAAAAATACTATTAGAAATCCAATGAGAACATGCAACTGCCTCCGTGGTCAAACGGTTACGGTGAGAAGTATTTGTATGGCCTACACTTATTTCTCTTATGATTTTGTGTGTAATCTGTGGTTGTCTATGTGTGTCCGTGGCACCCGCGATACGGGGTTTCTCTAGTATGGGGTGCGTTATAATTACTTTTTCAGGTCAGTGGGTGTGGTTTGTATAACATCTAAATAGTCAAATATATAAAGGTAAATGCGAGCCTATTTTTTCACGGTAATGATACCATTGCTGTGAAAAAAATAGGCCCATATTGATGGTCTAAAATAGAAACAGATTAAAAATATTCTGAAAAGTTAATGGCGTTAAAACATCGTACGTAGTTGTAAAGAGACGACAATGTATACAAATATACAGTTTTAATGACGTCACACATCAGTGGCACCTCAAAAGCTAATTTTGTTAAAAACAAGCGTAACTAATGTCGGTTGAATACGAATTCTATCTTGTACTTATTTATTACTTGTACGTATGTATTTTGTACTTAGATTTAAATAAGTATTACGGTAGACAAATTAAGTTAATACTTTTATAATGAAGAAGTAAAAAAATATAAAAAAATAAAATAACAAAGCGGAGCGGAGAAGAGTAGTCTTTTATCCATCAGTAGTATGTCGGTATTTTCACATCAGTATTACGTTAACCCAAAATAAAGACCAATAGCAACCCTGAGGTGACAGGATAAACATTTAAAAAATATTTTACTAGCAGTAGAGCTCCTTGTGAAAGAGTTCATCCAGGGTAGTACTGCCACCTTGTCTATTTCTGCCGCCAAACAGTAATGTCACGCATTGCTGTGTTCCGGTTTTAAGGGTAAAGGTGCTGGTGAAGTTACAGGCTCACATGGGTATTGTCAACTTATGTCTCAGGGTGACGGGCGCAGAGGCAATGCCCCTCAGATCTTTGCGATTTAAAGCTCTGTGTGGCACTGTAACTGTTATGGATAGGCGTGTAGCTTACCGCCAGGCGCGTGACTTGTTCGTCCCGTCACTTAATATTATAAGAAAAGATATTAACCTGAGTATATACTATTAGTATTCATTACATAGGAACGTAATACCTAATTGACAATTTAATTTCTTAGTTTCATACCTATTTCTTAGTTTTATGTGTATTATTGTTATTTTAATACATGTTTAAATTTAAATTAATGTGTCTTCTATGTAGAAATCAATTTAATGAATATCCTCGTTACCAGTCATAGAAATAAGCAGGTAAAAGTATATATTACTAAAAAAACATGCGAATCCGTCATGTAGCTATGAGTATATAAACACCAAAAAAATGATCTCCATAAATAACAATCAAATGATTTACAATACTTTCTCCACACCGCTTAATCAAAACAAACAAATACTATTGGTTGCTTAAACTCTTCTGCGCTCCATTTTGATACGTTATTATGGACCTTAGTCTACAATTACACCCTATCTTGGTGACTAAGTTTGTCAATGAAAAAGCTTGGAATATCATATTGAATTATTTTGTACGTATATTTGGGTACACAATGCAATGTCGCGTGGTCAGCAGAGTCATCATTTCGTCGTCCGCTGGCGACCACGCGTGAAACGACCCGCGCTCCGTTGAACCCAAATATCTTTATATATATTTCGATACACCCTCTTTTGGAATTATTGGTAAATACAGTAGTAAGTAATGTACAGCTTAAATAAACAAAGGGGATAAAAATCATAGAAGAGTCCATAATACAAAATGATAGACCTTACAATTATTTTCAGTTACATTTCAAATCTCTACAAATAGCCTTTAATTGTGCAATTTTGAATTCTTGATAAGTAATTTCTTATTGTTAACGATATTTTAATTGTTGTACATATTTTCTATTATTATTGTTCTCATTATTTTATTAATGTCTCCGTAAATTTTGTATATTTTTTTTGTTATTTATATAAATCTCTTTTCATCTTTGTTAAACACTTTAAGGTGTTTGCTGAACGTGGAAATTCGTTAATGATATTTGATTACTCATTTTTAAGTGTAGCTGTAACTGTAATTAGTCCGTGAAATTTAAAAAAAAATACGATTTTTACAAACATTAATCGCTTTGCACAATCGATATCCCCGCAGCCAATACTCGCTTAACCACGGACACAAATACAAACGATGTAGCATTACGTAAAACATGCAATGGTATCAAAATCCACATATTGGATAAATGTGTTACGCTGGAGATACAGATATTACTTAATACAATAATTTGTAATTAAACTCTACAGTACGAATATAAAAAAAATCATAGTAGAACTTAAGAAAATAAAACAAACAATTGAAAAAAAAATATTTTGCCAATCATACAGCTATTTAAGCACCCTACTATACAGGCAAATACATTTATCTATATCACATCTACAATACAAAAATTTACAGATAAATAGATTCAATGTTGATCTCATGGACGTTGGTCACTAGGGAAATCCATCCCACATTTGCATTACTGACCCCTCGTGTTAATAATACCAGATATTTGCATATAATTGCGAACCATTGTTGTATCATGGGAATGGACTGTATGGTTAATGGGGTTATATACCTATCTAGCGTATGTAAAATGTTTTGAATAAGACAAAAAATAACAGAAAAGATTACAAGTAATAAGGTTTTTTAGGTACCTTTCCAGAATAATTATACTATCAAAGGTTTTTATAAACATTAAAACCTTTTCGTTTATTAATTAATTCCTTAAATCGAACCCCGACCGCGTTGGTCTCCCTGTGAAAATATTTACTTATAACTTTGTTTGTTGACGAAGCCAACAATGTAGAGTCAATGATTCATCACATAATGGTCCTTATAACTAACATACATAATCTGTATATAAACTTATAATTTCGTTGCTCGTCCGAGGCGCGAGGGCTAAAATGCGTAACTTCCGTTTTCCGCGACATTGGGTACAATTTGAAATATTTTACTGCTCTTGTAACGACTTGATGGCACTGCCGAGGGCCACTTATATATCTCTTTTATCTTTTGTTGGCTCCCCCTTTGCCCTCTACGTAGGATAAAAGTTTTCGAATGGAAGGGACTTTTTTAGCTGTGAATCCTAGTGGATTAAAGGAGATTTTATTTTACTGGTTTGCTGATTTAGGATTCAGATATGATTAAAAAGCTCGTTTCTCTTTTCTGAGCTATATTTTTTTTAAGAAACTATAAGATTTAACACTTTTGTTAAATATAATTTCTAATAATACATTAATAAAATTTGAAAGACGCAGCTATATTTTAAGACAAATTGGGACTCAAGCTTGTTGAATTTTCCTTTTACGTAGTATTTAAATTAGGTTCATTATAAATGGTTACTCATATTACGGCACAACCCAATATAAAATAACATAAGTAATCAGAATTATTAACATAAATAAAGTTGTCCTACTAAACCCAGCCTCCGTACAACTAAAATTATGTTGTTCTACAAAAGGTTACCGACTAAACCATAAATAGGTATCTACCTTCATAAAGCTATCGCGCAGTTTCAATAAATCCGCAAAGCAAGATGGCTAAATCAAGATACTATCTGCGTTGCAATCTTGCGATTTATTCACTTACTTATTACACCTACGTGCTTGCTTGTACGAAGTTATCTTGCGTGAAAATAGTTTCTTTGTTAGCTTATTGTTTTTATTACAACTTTTTAATTGCATATAATACAATTGTTTCTTTTTAACAATAAACGTAGGTACTATGCTGAAAAAGATACATAAATACGATGTTCTAAAAATTTTATCAAAACTAATTCCCTGAAATAATTGGTTTTTTTTTATGGAACGAACAAGTCGTGCGCTTGGTGGTAAGCGACACCCCTGTCCATAGTATTTGCAGAACTTTAAATCGCAGAGGTTTGAGGTAGTGCTCTTATTACCGTTTGGTGGCAGAAATAGGTAAGGTGGTAGTATTTCCCTAGACGAACTCCTTCACAAGGAACTCTACTGTTACTAAAACTCAATTTGATATATCTCACTATACAGCTTATTAACTAAATCAATCCTTTGACCTATGTATAAAAAAGTGCATACGACCATCAGTTACACGTTATGTAGATCCTACGTTAGTTAGATATTTCGTACAAGGAAAGCAAATGTGCAAAAGTATCTCTATGGTCGTAGCCTAACTACCAAAACTATACCTAGATGTTTATAAGTACACAGTCTACTTTTCTGTGTTCTTTAGTCCCAAAGTTTTATGATAATTTTGAGACTATTGTACCAGATATACAGTATGTGAGTTCATAATAAAGTATACTACTTTCAGTCTGCATAATTTTGAATATATTTTTTAAATATGAAGTTTAGGCTATTGTCAAGTAATTTACATTGAAATACAGTTTCTTTGATCTATGCGCGAGAATACTTTAAGTATTACAAAGTACAATTTTTTTAATTCGTAACATCTCAATTAACAATACAAATCCGTAAAGTTCGTTTAACTATTAAATTGATATTATGTCCCTTCTGTTACCGAACTGAGGCTTCCTTACACATACGAGTTTATCCAAGACCTTTTCTTTATTGCTAATGTATTCATTAGATCGTACGTCTTTCCCACCAGCCTTTATATAAATAAAAACTCTGCCCTACGTCATAAGTTATAAAGACCAAAACTATAATTCAAGCAAAAAAATAAAAATAGCTACACGTTTTTTTATTTTTGGTAACATCTTGATTAAGCACAGACCACCTGCCCTGTTGGTCTTTAGGGAGTCCATAAATTCATTTCTAAAAAAAAAATTTTAATGGCCACATAAAGTATATGGTGAGTTCGTGTATAGCTTCAATGGTCGTTTTAGAAGTCGTAAATCGGAAGGGTTGGTCCTTTTGTTTTTGCCGAAATTTTGGTTTGAATACTTTTCTAAGAAACTGGAAATCAACTTTTATATGAAATTCAAGATAGTAATTTTTTTTCATCAGAAAATCATTGGAATTCCTAAATTGCACAAATATAGGTACGCGGATAATAGGTAAGTCAAAGGACTGTTTTTCAAAAATTATTATCGTCGTTTCCAGATTGTTAAAAGAAAAAATGTATAATTTACTTTTTTATTCAAAAATATCATTGAGTAATACAAATAATAATTCAGAATTTGCACTTTGTAGCAATACATTTAAAAGTAAGGGAATAAAAACAGACATTCCAATCCACTTTGTCGGTGCGAACAAAAGAAAGCGCATCAAATAATGACCGAGCAGAATCGCATTTCGCACACGCAAAAAAGATTCCATTTTTTTCAACTACATTGTGGTCGATTTTGAATTACCTGAAATGCTTTATATTCCACTCCAGGTAAATAGGGTAAAGCAAAATGGCGTCCCCTTTAGAATAAATCAAACTAGACATTTTTCTGCGTTACATCTAATCTGAAATTTATTGTTCTGAGGCTCGCCGTGGTTCATATTAACAATGAACATATTATTATTACTAGAAAGAAATGTTCGTGTATTAAATCACAAAGGTCATTGTCATGTGAACTTTTATGAGCATTTACGAGTATTTCTAGTAATGAAGCGGTTGTCGTGCGCAACATAATAGTCTGAATGTGCTTGTGAATTGATTTTTATATTTTGTTTGACGTAAATGATTGACATGAGAGTCTCGACAGTTTTGGGGAAGTAACCATCGGTTTTACGATCTGAACGACACTTTGGACGATAAATTTATCTGTTGTGGGTTATTTGAGCAATTTTATGAGTCATTTGGTGGTACTAAATGTCTGTGTGGATCGTATGGGTGTATCAAGTTGCACCTTTTAATTGTTACGACTGTGGTTACTGTTAATAGGCATTTTTAAATTGATTACTGCGCAGTTTCCTGTATTTCTGGATTTTTAAATAAAATCTATCGAAAATGAGCATAATAGTGATTAAATTATTTGAGGTTACTTGTGTGTTTCATTAAAATAACGTACATACATTGTCGGGTTGAATGATATCGATACGCAAATTAAAAAAAAAAATCGTAAACCTCGTAACTACCATTAGTGCGTGAACTTTGGAGTATGCACAAAAATAGAATTTCTATAAATAATTATACGACAATCTGCGATTACCTATACCTTTATTTTATAATTAAAAAAGGGTTTACAAATTATGTTTTAAGCTTTAATAGCCCGATATTGCGTTTGAAGAGTAAAAAAGGGATTTCGTGAAATTATGGAGTTATGAGGTTTTCAATTAAAATAGCCGACGATTTTATATTTTTATGCTCTGAACAAAATAGCATGATTTTAAAATATTTTGTTTACAGACAGTGTGTGGTCTTTGAATGTCTATTTTCTCCAGAATCTATCAAAGACATCGAAAAAAACCGGTCTGCATCGAGAATGTAACGGAGAAGTTTTCTCTCCAAAGGCTTCACGGGTAAAACATTACTCTCCCGCAAGGCGCCGCCCCAGGCTCGCGCTCTTCTCCCATTGGCTGCAGCCTGCCCGCCTTACCCCACCTTCAACCACCTACAATTATATTTATAATGTACATGATCTAATAATTTACATTTCAGCTGAATTTGCGACCATTCAGGGTAATTGAAAATTTGTTGTATTGACCCTGCACTGGCCTAGGGAATTGGTTTAAGTGATTAAATTTAACTTTGAATCAGGCAATTGCTTTCGTGAACGATTATTTTAAAGAGTATTTTCCGCTTTTAATTGTGACGTACTTGTAAATGGGAGTAACGGTAAAATTGTGCTATATTTTACTTGAATTTAAGATTAGTAAATGTAGCAATGAAATAAAGCAATTCTTGTTGGACATGTAAGACATACACTTTCTTATTTAAATATTGTTTGTTATTAGTATTAAAACTTATGTACTACTGATGTATTAAATACTTTTGAAATATTTATTATTGCAATCGAATATTTATACCTTCAAAGAACTAAACAATAATTTTGATTATTTAAGATTTAATATTGTACACTAATGGTCTTTAACTGTAATAGAAACATTATACCTGGATACCACAATTACCGCTGGCATATAAACTTATTTTAAACCTTAATACTAAATATTTTTTTTAAATCACGAACAGAGGCTACAAGCAAAGAGTCAAAATGCAATCTCGAAGTCACCTAAACAAAATAATTCTTCTACGACTATTACAATAAATTTACCAAGTATTCGAGAAACAGCGACTAATTAAAAGGTACCGCCGCTCGCTAGCAGCTCGCTAGACCCTCTATTTATTAAGACTTTATCATGAATAACGATGTATTAACTCAGAAGAAGAATATGGCTCCATTAAGATTCCTATAGTCGGACTAGCATTGTGAATTATTTAGAAGTTACATGTATGGGTGAAGTAGAAATACTGTGAGGTGGTATAACCATCTTTATAGATAAATTAGTAACAAGAAGTTAGAAGTCATCATACGCATTAAGAGGTTTTGAAAAATACCTTATTATAATCAATATTGTAATCAAATGTATGAGAATATTTATTCTGAAAAAACACTATTACACATTGTCTTATTGTAGCGCGGACCTCGTGCTATTTAAAAAGCAGTTAAACAACTTATTGATCAATAAAATACAATAAACGGGGTCCGAATTTTTAAATGACAAATCGCTAAATTCGCTATCGAACTTCTTACTTTTATGTATTTATTTTGACATTGCTTAAATTATTATTATTATTACTTTGACATTTAGTTACATTTTAAATGAATTTTAGGAATTATGAACTATAGCTTAATATTAATAATACATTTTGTAATTATTAAATTAAAATTGACGGAAATAACTATCATGGCGTTTAAATTACTAAGCAACTTTTTTTATAATTTTGAGTAACGGGACGAATAAGTTAATATGATAATAATAATAAGTAAATAAGTTAATATGATGATAACAGATGATTATAGGAGTGAGTATAGCGACGTGAGGTATTCTTAAATATAAAAAGGTATCTGTGAGGAACAAATTACACTCAACTAAATTTTTTTTTTAATAACAAGTTACGGGACGAACAATTTGTGCAAGCCTGATGGTAAGCTACACGCCTGTCCATAACAGCTGCAGTGCCACGGCGACCGTCACCCTGAGACATAAGTTGCCAAGTCCCATGTTCCTGTAATTTCACTAGCATCTTACCCTTCAAAACCGGAAAACAGTAATACTGACATTACTGCTTGGCGGCAGAAATAGGTAAGGTGACAGTACTTCTCAGGACGAACCTTTCACAAGGAAGTCTACTGCTACTAAAATAAAATACATGTGTGAACGCAGATATGATATTATTAAAAAAAGTATTATTACACATAGTTTGTTGAAGTGTGTATGAGTACAAATATATAATAATCCTTTCAATATGTTCATATGTCTAATGTTGAAGTTGAAACTATACTTATTTTGTAACATGTCAATTTCTATAAAACGTGTGTTTTCACAAATAAATGAATTATGAATGAAAATTATGAAAAAAATGAATTAATATTAATAACTTGGCTTCCAGAAACAAGTCATTCAACGTTAAATAACAGAGGAACCAATATCGTCGCTTAGCAAACAACACAGCTCAAGTCGAAAAATGGCAATTTTTACTTTAGAACGATACCACGTCCAAATAAAATGTGAATATCAAAGATTTTTTTTACAAAAATCTCATATACAATTATGTGTCCATAAATAGAGCACTTACTACCAATAATAGATTAGAAGATCTTGTATGCAATAAGATTATTGTAGTTTTTTTATTCTCTTTTAAAATTACTTCAAATTACTTGAGCGGTATTGTTTGCTAAGCGATGATATTAATAGCAAGTGAAATGTTGCGGATCTATAAATATTTCTTATTCAGCTCAAATATCCCCACGGTAGAAGACGATATTGGGAGAAAGTTTGAAAAAAATTACGATAATTATGTATGTGTCCTTTTGTATTTAAGATTTAAATGCAAAATTCTGGCACTTACTCCGACACGGTTCAAAGCGAAAAGTCTTTAGTGATGACTGTATAGAATAAAACGTAAATAACAGAAAGCAAATACATTTTATACACCTTTTTGTCCATAAAATAAAAAAAAAAAACACCATTTGGAATAACTAAAATGTTCACTTTATCAGTAAACAGAAGAATCTTCATTCAACAAGATTTACGCTCAAGTAAGCATTAAGGCATTAAGGTTTGTTTACGGCCAATTAAAATCTATATCGGACCAATTAAACCGACTCTTTAGTTTATTGGAATGGGTGTTATCAAGCCAGTATTGGACCGGTCTGGTGATGTATTCTTATTGGTGCGTACCCAACTATATAAATGCTGTAGTGCTATATAGAGAGTGTAGTTGCTTGATGTTGTTGCGAGATTTTTTAAGGTGAAACCACTTTGCTATTATAATAAATCTTAAAGATTTGCTTACAGTTTATATACGAATAACAAATTCAATGCTTTCTCTATTACCAGCCATTCTAAGAAGACGCTAAAAAAGTTCTCTTAAATTTGACAGCTAGGTTTTTGTGAGTGTAGTAAACGCTATTATATCCTCTGCAAACCCTTTTCTTTGAACGTCACGTACTAGTACTAGTTCCAGTTGCGTTAAAATAAGTCCCTGTGGTACACCCTTCAATTTGATCAAACGTCGAAAGACCTGGGGGCCTACCATAACCTTTCCAAAAACAATCTTATTTCAATGTAAGCGTAAAGTAAGCTTATTATAATATTAATCATATTCATAACACCTCTCAACCAAGTAATGTATTATTGCTAAAGTGATTGAAAGAACGAATGATTTCCCAATATTGTATATTCTTTACTAAAAATAAGAAAGAAATAACGCTATATGAACTATATAATGCCATCTCTTTCTTTTTGATGTGCCAAATCGTCTTATCGTAGTATAATGTTTAAGTCCTTAATGTTATTTACATTCAGAGAATGTTGACTGTTAAAAAGAGAAAAGTATGTAATAATAAAATCTATTAAAATTACGTTGTTTTCAATAATTATTCCGCATTTTCGTGAAGAATAATAAATAAAACAACCTTAGTCTTGATAGTCACGTTGTGAATTTGGAACTATAGTCTAAGGAGCATATGGATGGCGCTGTCGTAATTTTACAAAATAAACATCGCGTATTTTTATTTAACGAGAAATTATTTTCTATGTGCTATTAAATAAAAATAAACAAAATATTGAAGAGACATATGTAAACAAATAAGTTCAACTAACTTTTAATCATTACAAATCAATATCAAGACAATAAAACTGAAAATAATATTGTTTCCATTGCATCCGTGTAACTATTTTAAGATTGCTAAATTTGACATAAGAGCAATATTACTTTAATGTTAAAGTCGCGTCATAGTACGAACTAAGCGAATGAATGAATGGTCACAAAGCTGCCAATAAAACATCATAGTTTTAACATTACAATAAGCTTACTTCAAGCGCGTTATGGTACAAAAAGTCAATGTAAGGTTAAAGTAATATTGTTTTAAGAGGTTGTGGTAGGCCTCCTGACTTCTTTCGAGCTCCCTGTGAAAGAGTTCGTCCAGATAAGTACTGCCACCTTACCTATTTCTGCCGCCAAGCAGCAATCTTTACATTACTTCGTTCCGGGTTTGAAGGGTAAGAGTGCTGGCGATATTACCGACACATGGGACTTGTCAACTTATATCTCAAGTTGACAGGTGCAGTGGCAGTATCCTTCACAGAGTGGTACTGCAACTGCTATGGACACGCGTGTCGCTTAAGACCAGGCATACGACTTGTTCGTCCCTTGTTGTAATAAATCCATAACTGCAAAATGACAACTTTTCAGGAGAGGTTAAATAAAGGGAAATTAGTTTACAATTTTTTTATGATTCATTAAAAAAGATCTCATTTATGATAATTTATGACTTTTAGGTGATAAAAACACTTTGACGTATAATCGCATTATGCGGCGTTATTATACCAAAGGTGATATTGTATACATTGGAAGATGCCTTCAAGTTACTTACTGGACTGGATAGGACCCGGTACCGACATCTATGACGAGTACCTGTACAATGACATCGTAGTAATTGCAAAATCGTTGGAAGAGCTTGGCATCATGCTCGGTGACCTCAATAGAGTTTCCCATGCATGGGTCTAAAAATAAAAAGGACAAGATGACACTTATGTCAAAAGACCATGTTGTACCTACCCACCCCTATAACAGTGGGAACCTCTACTCTCGAAGTTGTTGACGAGTATGTCTACCTCGGTGAAACCGTCCAATAAGGAAGAGCCAACTTCGAGAAAGAGGCAATCGTCGACTCTGACTCGTCGACTCTGATTGGGCAGCTTTCGGGAAACTCTGGGACATCTTCTCGTCCGCAATACCGCAGTCTTTATAGACAGAAGTCTTCGAGCAGTGCGTATTGCCAGCGATGACCTACGGCTCTGAGACGTGTCACTTACTATGGGCCTCATAAAAAAGCTCAAAGTCACTCAACGAGCTATGGATTCTCTACGCGGCGAGTAACCGATGGATTTATTATGTACGTCGCGTCCGATCGGCTAGTCTGGACATCTTTGGAGGAGGCCTATGTTCAGCAGTAGACATCTTCCAGCTGATATCATGATGATGATGATATTGCACCTGTTTACTACAATACACTATATAAAAATAAATAAATAGAACTGTATGCATCAAACACACATATAGTTATTTCTAAAATACTAACAGACCCGCAGGACTATAATATTACTCACATTACCATAATTACAATAACTACTTTTACTACCCATGGCGAGAAGCCATTGAAATTAAAAAACATCCTAATTTCAACAGGGAAGATGGTTTCTCCGTACCACCAGTTTGGGATCCAGTATTTCCTCTGATGAAAAATTCTAATATAAGACTGCAGTACTAATTAATATGTTTTAGTTTATTCTAATTTCTATTATTAATTAATAATAAATTGAACTTAATAAAAAATCATTCAATAACAAATTTGTAAAACCTAATGTAGCGTAAATTGGAATGTTTTCTTTGTAAAATTAAAAATAAGGTATTTAATTAATAACTATTGTAACTACCTATAGTGAAAAAATAGGATGGTTTGCATTAGACATAACTGGTTGAAGACTGTACCACCTCAGTCAACCGTGACCATGGACCTGTAAAGGGCCCGAACGTCGGTTTGGTTGAAAAAACAAATATACGCGATACTGTTTGTCTGACCCGTAACCCCATTCCTGCGTTTTGCATCGGACAGGTATTTACGCTATATTATTGCCCCGAATCGACAGCGCCCTGCGCTCTATGTTCACCTAATTCTCTCCATCCGCCTCCAACATCACACCTCCAAATATTCCATCCGTTTGTGTCATTGTCCACATCTCGTACGGTATAAATACATATGTACTTATGTATAGTGACCTACGTGGTCGAGTGGCTTGCACACCGGTTTTCATGGTATCGTCGTCTCTGTTGTCCCAGGTTCGATCCGCGGCCCAGTCAGTGTAGAAAATAAGCTTTTATATAAGCTGTATTGTCTCGGGTCTGAGTGTTTGTGGTACCGTCGTTGTTTCCGATTTCCATAACATAAGTGCTTTTGTTACTTACTTTGGGATATGATGATGCAACGTATTTGATGTCTAATATGTTGTCTCATGTAGTATAAATTGGAATGTATAAATTAAAAATAAGGTGTTAAATTAACCATTTTTGTATTTTAAGTTCAGAATTAGCAGATTTGCATTAATGTTAAACTGGCCAGTCCGCAGTGTCTATGAAGCCTGTAAAGAACCCAGTCGGCTTGTTTGAAAAAAATATAATAAATTATAGATCCAAACAAATTTATTCATTTCCAATGTGTACTAATGCAAAACCCATTTTACAATTTTCTCAATATAATGATCGGAAATACCAAAACTAATCAATATGTAGGGTACATACATGTTTTCTTATTGGTAAGAACTTATTTGGCATACGCATTGCAACTCTTGATCTAAATTACTTGCAGAACTCTAAATACCTGTTCAATCATGTATAAAAAGACTGGTTTATTATATATATGTATACATATTTATTATTTTTATTAACTTTTATTAATATGTTAAATTGTTTTACGAGCGCTAAAAATTTATTAAAAACAAATTTTGCGTTGTGTAATACTTACAAGGAATCATATTGACGATAAACCAGCAAGCAGGAAGACGAATTAACTTTAATATATCTCGTCTATAGATTGAATTAATTCAAAATTCCATCTATAGAAGAGATATATAAAAATGAGGTAAATTTATAAATGTGGTCCATTTTCAAGAATTTTTTTACAGTTTGTGTAACCAATTGCGGCCTTTGTACATGTACTGTTCTATTTCTATTGGGAACCTTGGATTAAAAATCAGCTTATTATATTATTTATATATTTTGGTATTTGAAAAGGACAACTCTTTGAGTTTCTAACAGGAACTCTGTCTTCCCGATAAGCAATACAGATTTCATCCTTCCGTCCATTTATCGACCAAACTCACTTTGACGTCCTTACGCTTAGACAAAGTAACAGTGGTTGCTTATCGATTTCTCAGGTTTTCCCGATTTTAATGAAACTAATTTTTCGGATCTAAATCGAATATAGGATTTGTTTTTTCAAAAAAAAAACAACGGATCTGGCCCTTTACAGGTCCAATGGTCATGGCTGACTGAGATGGTAAAGTCATCAACTAATTAATACTAATGTAAACAGGTCTATCTTTTATTATAGTTAAAAAAGTTATTAATTTATTATTAATTCTTAAATTTTACAAAGAAACATCCCAATTTACGCTACATACCTATATTTTACAAATTATTTTGTTTTAACAATACAAATTATTATTAAATTTAATTTTAATAATGGTAATTATAATATAAACCCAAAATTTATCATTATTTTATCAATAAAAATTTAATTAATATATAATAATAGCTGTAAAGGTACTAACTGGGTGATAAATCTGCAAAAGATTTCTCATAGATGGCGCTACGACTAAAAAGTCGTTGAAAGACCAAGTACAAAGACACGACGCAAGCACATAGAAAAATTCGTGAGGTCCGTTCGTTCGTTCCGTGGCTTAGTTGGTATAGCGTCTGGCACGGTATGCAAGAAGACGTCGGTTCGAATCCGACCGGATCGAAAGAATTTTTTCTGAGTGTTTTTTCTGAGTGTTCGATCTTTGTATTAATAATTATAACAAACTAGTGAAGTAATTTCACAAAAATAATTGAATATCAATTCAATAAAAATTTAATTAATAAAAACCATATTAATTATTATTGCAGTCTTAAGTCTGTTTGGAATTTTTCATCAGAGGAAAAACTGGATCTCAAACTGGTGGTACGGAAAAACCATATTCCTTATTGAAATTAGAATGTTGTTTTAATTTCAATGGCAACAAAGGTTGCCGTAAAGGTCTTTTTTTCTCCATTTTCATAGATAATACCTACGTTTTTCGACCTTCATAGTCAATGAAACAACATTTTTTCTGATTTACTAGTTAGTAAACTATTTATGATTCATGTGTGGATAACTAGGTACTTGGAGATTAATCGAACAGAAATAATTGCCTCGTTGCCTTGGCTATTCCATGGGTTAAGTGCCGGTTATCAGCTTGATTTATGATGGTAAGATAACTCCAAAATGCTATAAAAAAGATTTTCTAGACTACAGTTAAACATTTTATTAGGTAGTCGCTGGTAGTAGTGGTGGCGCTGAGTAATTATTGTCCTATACATTTAGATTGTAAGAGCATATTTGATTGAAGGGCAGAGAGAACCAGTACGATTGCAAATCAAGACAATTCGACGCTACGTCATTGAACACACACGAAGTTAGACACTTTGGACGTTGAACCATTGTTATTGCAAGCAGATAATAAGCTAAATAGAGTTGAATCTAACTCTTATACGTATTTGCAATATTACGAAGACTTCTTACTTACGGAGACTTTCCGTCAGGTTAACAGATTAACTCTTAGTAGATACACACAGTTGATGTCGTAAGATACTTGACCCCTAGCCGATCTTTTAGTTCTGAGAGCCTTCTTACTCATTCAACAAATATATGTATATAATATACTTATTTGTATGTATATGGATTCCAGTTTTTTGGTTAAAATTTGTATTTAAATAATGTAATTAAAGATCAAATTGACTTAAACAGTTGCTTAAAACGTCATTCACTAATGATACAATAAGAATATCATACCAAAACGAATTTTACGGCTCACCGGTGGAAGGTTAAATACTTGTCTTCATAATACCCCCGAAACATAAACCTCCGATAAAGCAAATTCGAGTGATAAGATCGCCATTTTAAAATTTTGTCACAATAGCTAACAAAGCGAGCACATTGACGTCACGTTTTTGTCGCATTGCAAGCGCCTCGACTAATGGCCACAGAAAAATATTGCAGTGCCAAAACATGGTCGCGAGGTCACAGCTGATTTTAAAACATTTTGACATTTCTGCGCAGTAATTTTATCAACGTAAAAATGGAGCGCGAGAAACGAGATAAAAAGAAATAATAAAAAGCAACAAATTGATATATATATATATATAAATTATTAGAAAAGATGAGGAGAATATTTTAATATAGTTCAATACAAGAGAGTAATTAGAAATACCTAACCAATAAGCACCTAATATAATAAAAAAATTGTAAAATCTGAAACTACAAAAACTCGGCTTTTTGTTTCGTTTTCCCGGCGATGATTAAACGACAAAGATAGTATATGCGCAATTTCATATCGTTATCCTTGTTCTTCAAAATATATCATAATAGTTCATTATCAAATAAACAAAAGTACGCATGATTCTAGTGCAGTATCTTACGGATTCAGTATTCGCAACAAAAAAAAATGGCGACGTGGCTTTACCAACTCAAATGAATATGTCACAGGAAGGTTTGATTGATTCGATTCGATTTTTTTGCGGCTGGACGAGTGTCGTGCATCTGATGGTAAGCGACACGCCTATATCCATGACAATTGCTTTGCCAACCAGAGTTGTAAATTGCTAATATCTGGGGGCACCGCCACTGTGCCCGTCAATCTGAGGCATATAAGTTGATAAGTCCCAAGTTACCGCGGTAATTCTCACATTCTGCTTGACGCGAGAAATAGGTAAAGTGGCAGCACTTCTTTACTTCTTTGGACGAAATTTTTCACAAGGAGCTTTACTGCTACAAAAACTGACTGCAAGCACTGTTGTTGTTATGCGAGTGTCTTCTGATAATACAGAGTCATAAAGCTCAAAGCTTTTGTAAAATTTTCATTTACAAAAGCGTGTTTTTGATGCGATAACAATATTGCCAGCGCCGTGCAGGTATTGCGTTCATACTCTACCTTCGAAAACTTCTGTGTTATGGCGTAAGTAAATAACTCCCAATATTATCCAGAAATCTTATTTCTGATAAACGCAAATAAACAATTCATACAAGAAACATCGTCAGATAGTCATCTCCTTGTTCATTTGAAAACAAACTAGAAGATGTACTCCTACGTCCATAAAGGGGTAGCTAGCTGATTTAATCGGCTGATAAACTTGTCGAGCCGCCTTTAGATGACGTTATTTAAAAGACAAATGTTTGTGTCTCGGAAATATACATGTTGAAAACACTAACACATATTTTAAAACAACGTGGAAATACCACTACGATAAATAAAAAAATAAAAATTGATTTATTTCATACATAATAATTCTCTCCCGACAAGCTGTTTTAAAAACATTTACTTTGTTTCGTGCGGTTAATAATAACTATAATACAAGGTCAATGACCTCAGGTAGATTTATAATCCCAGAGTCACAAACTGCCATGGAGATAGGAACTTGAAGAAACGTATTCCGTACCTAATAAACAGCTTACCAGAGGTTATTAGGCATGAAACTAAAAAATGTATTTTGTTTTTAATGTTGAAAGATCGATATTTAACAAATTTTGTTATTAAATTGTATATAGTTTTGTAGGACTATGTTATGCTAAGTAAATTGTACTCCTTTTTAAATACTAAAATAAAATAGGGGTACTAGACAGATTTTTCAGCGTATTTATCGCTTAACACTTTTACTGCCTTTTACTACAGCCCGTCGATCTTTTCAAATATAAATTTAAAAATATCTTATTTTTGTAGATAAGCTAACAATGTTTGAGAATATCAAAATCATCAAAAATAAAAAGTATTTATTTACTTTCACTTAAATTTAGTTTACAGCAAGCAATGGGAACTCCATTTAAGCAAAATAATTGCTTAATTGGATTGGATCCTTTTTGCTTAACTTTTCATTTTTTTAACTATGGTGTTTGTGACCGTCCAATATTACGTAAATTTTCTTTTTTTTATAATACCAAGTGATGGGACGAGCGAGACTTGTACCTGGTGGTAAACGACACGCCTGTCCATAACAGTTGCAGTGATGCTCAGAGCTTTAAATCGCAAAGATCTGGGGGGCACATTTCACCAGCATCCTTACCCTTTAAAACCGAAACGCAGTAATGCTCACATTACTGCTCGGCGATAGAAATAGGTAAGTTGGGAGTATATCCCCGGATGAACTCTTTCGCAATAAGGTCTACTGTTACTAAAACTCAATTTGTTTTTTCTCACTAAGGTACAGCTTATTAACTAAATCAATCCTTTGACCTATATATAAAAAAGTGCGTACCACCATCAGTGGTAAATGTTTGCTTTAGAAAGCTGACTAAATTTGTACGTTAATATATTATGTAGACACCTACGTAATGGTAGTAGCAAACATATTTTTCGTTTAGTTATGACAAAAATACGATAGGCAGCGAGAAGGGCAATATAATGTATTATTATTAATTAGTAGTCTTTATTTTTTTTAATTTAATTTACTGCTATATATTCCTGAAGATTCTTAAATTTATTTATCATTGAATTTCTAAAGCCAGATGTGATCATACGTCAAAACTGCTTGTACTCGGGCAGTTATACCTAAGCATTTTACCACAAAGCTTTTACGTAATGTCGGTCAAGATATACAACATTATTCCGAATGAATTAAAAGAAAAATCGCGTACGTAACATTTAAAAATGCTCTTTTAGTAAATGATTGAGTGTACCAAACTTTCTTATAGTGTACGTACATGAGTTTTTTGACAACAACGACAAATTTGGTGACTAGCGATGTGACATGTTTATTTATAATTGTTTTTTTTTCTTTTATATTCTAATGCAATTTCACTTTAATCTGTGACATTTAATAATATTGCACACCTTAACTGGTACACTATAGAGCACAAACCAATGTAATGTTTTAAGACCTTATGAACTTACTTATAGTTTGTATTCTTATTCTGTTTCACATGAAAGTCAAAAAATTAACTCGAACAACATGAAACAATATAAGTATATATGTGAAATTTTATAACTTTCCTATATAAACATAAAAGTTATCGGCGAATATAGTTCGTAGATTCTTAAAAACTGTTTCCTGAATAACGGTAACTTTGTGAATTACACCATGGGTGCAACTTTATGCCGTTAACGATAACATGGCCCAGATTCTAAAGTATAAATAAAATCAAGTCGTCTTGTCAAAACATTCATAAAAAAAAGGTTGTGCAACAACCTTTATTCGCAGAAAGTAGTGAAATCTTGTATAAAGCTTAGTCAGTCATATCTAAACCTTTCATTATGGTTACTTAGGGTTGGGCACTGTATACCAGCACCGTGTCCTTAAAACGCGTAAGATGTAGTTTAATTTATGCAAAATGTCTATCTGTCTCGTAATGTAGAAATACAATTAATTACTTCAACACCTTTTTAAGTGGTAGCCAGTTGTATTAGTAATGTGACAATTTACTATAGTCATATTAGCGTGAGCTCGGAATTGCATATCGTCTGTTTAAAGGTAAAACCACATAAATTACATTTTCCGCAAAAAGTCTTCAATTTATATAACTATGTAAGAAATAAGTAAATAAGATAGTGAATCATCTTTCTGTACGAGAAAGTCAATAACAAAAAAGCTATAAACGTAATAAGAGATTTATCTGCAGAAAGATGGCAAATTTCTTACAACTGGCACATAATTTGGGGTTTTTACGTGGAAAATGTAACTTATAAGGTTTTACCTTTAAGCAGACGATATTATGTAGTGGTGCGCCATTAGCATAAAAACCATAAATTCTTCTACAAACACACAAATTGCACCACGTATCTATGCAATTCTGAGCTATCGCTAATATAACTATAACAAGTAGACAGTGGCAATGTATCTCAGATCTCTGCGATTTAAGCTCTGCAACTACTATGAACAGGCGTGTCGCTTAAAATCAGGCGTACGACTTGTGCGTCCTGTTACTTGGTATCATAAAAAAATGTGTTTCCAGTACGATTGATAGTTAAGTATTTAATATTTTGCGCCTTACCAGTAGAGTCTGTAATATCCTCCTGCAGCATTCTTACGGCCCTGTAACAAAAGATTTTTTTAATATCGCCTTTTTATTTTACGACCTATCATTAGACTTATTGCCCTAATAGCCTTTTCAACTGCCTGTCGGCATTTTGAAACATAATTTTTGAACGGTATTGTGCAATAAAAAGAACCCTTGTAAATGGCAAATTTACCGTTTCACTTTGAGTAAGTAATTGTAGAGTTTAGTTTTATGCAGTTTGTTTTTGAAGATAATAGCAAAGGTTGTGTTATCTAAAGTTCCAGTTAGAGATATTTAAATTATTTAAAGTAAATATAGTTATCTGGATCTAGATAGAAGAGTAATGATAGTGAGAACCTACCTATGTCTTTGTTTAGTTAAGGAAAAAAAAAATTTTATTGGTACCCAATAACTGTTTTAATAATAGTGGTAAAATAGTGAAACTCAAGATTTATTCGACCATGGTGTATGTATTTTTTCTGCAATTAACTTAAAGAGGTAAGTTTATGTATATCCTAATTAAATGAATCTAAAAACATTTTTTTTTATTAAATGTTAACTTCTAAAATTTTAACACACCAATGAACAAAGTCGACAAAATTTTGAGGACTATTTTGTTTGTAAGCAAAAAATGTGGTATTTCATCTAATTATTTGCGTAAAAGGATGATTTAATTAAGATAATATACACGTAAGGTAAAAAAGATAATAATACAATAAAAGCTTAACTATTAGATAGTAGAATTACGATTTTGAAATTATATGAAAATTAATAAAAGATGTTTAAAGATTTGCTTATCACTAAATCAAAAACAGCACCATCTATCGACCACTTACTAATTTACAATAACCACTAGTTAGCATGCTAAGCGTCGTGCCGAGCGTGAAGTTCACGTACGGTAGTGCCATCTATGAGAATGCGCGCGCAGTGTTTAGTCAACATAGTTTGCTATGTTCTCGTATTCGTTGAAGTTTCTGCAAATGACGTAAGATGATGCTGTTTTCGATTTTAATAAATTATTGTTTTTTTTTTGTAATTAGTTTAAAATCAAGTCATTAAAGCAGTAAGTATTTTGTATTTTACGTTTAGGTTTGGAGTGAATTGGTCATTTTTCGCATAATGTGACAATCACAATGATAAAATGATATAATATTAATTTCGATTTCGAACAAGATCGTTATAATATTTTTTCAAATCATATAGGTACGTATTGTTTTCCTAACCAAAGGTTTCTGTGAATATGTATGTATAATAAATATTATTGTAAAAGGAAAATAATTATTTCTAATGAATTGTAAAACTAAATTTTAAATGTACTGAATTGAATTATTTGAATTGTGTAATTGTTTTAGGATTTGCAAGAGTAGGACGTATATAAAATAAAATTTCAAAGTTAAAGTAATAATGACGATTAAGGGTAATTTTCAAGTTAGTTGGCTCTACCTAATTTCAGTGAAAATTTTTATTATTTAAGTATATTTTATGTACATATTTTCGTAATTACCCTAAACACTTCTTGTAAAAAAATTATTTTAGTTAACGTTATAAAACTATATACTAATATAAAAATAATGTTTTTTCTATTACTGATAATGCCTGATAACAACACTTGGTCTCAAATTAGGGAATTTCCTGCACTATGAATACCAGAGCAACGCCATCAGCCCCAGGTCACTATTCAGAACTTCGTTTCCCAAATTGGTCCTACCGGGAATCGAACTAGGGACCTCTCCCGTGTTCGATTCCCGTCCCATCCCGTCCCGTACCGTCCACAGCGTTAACCGCTAGGCCACAGAGGTCTTTTTTATTTTATAAATGGTATTTGTTACTGATACTTACGTTCGTAAGCCAAAAAGAATGTCTAGTATTGAAAAGTTTTTTCGTTGTCTTAATACTAAAGTCTCAATTTGATGTTTTGTTTACATTGACCCAATAAAATAGTTACGACGTGTTGAATAATCGCCCTCTGTCTGAGTGACCGTAAATTTTGTATATTTTTAAAGTCACGCAGTTCGGAGCCAATAAAAATTTAACGATTGCTCGGGAGTCGTGATAAAAATGTGACTGTTTTTTATGTTGTCCCATTGTCAGCTCCTGTAGACTCATCAACCATCTTTGATAGATATTTCCTTGCATACCTTAATTGGTAAAGGTGGTACCTAACTAGTTTGGAAAACTAAAGAAATCAATATTGTTACACTGCCGTCACAGTTCATTTATAAAAAAATTAATTGTGTTAAGAAGAATAATAGTATTTTTATATGTAAAATAGTGGTAACCATTACATTAACAAAAGGAATAAAAATAAACAAAGAAATAATTATAGTCGTCTTCACAACGAAACAATTTCTTTAAGAGGCATTCTAGTTCATCGATGATCCATTATGATTCCGGTTGATATTCAAAATTTTTACTATTTATGAAGTTTAAAATAACAATGAAACAAAAACTTTACACTAAAGGTTGTGAAGGTAGTGACCCGTTTAGCTGTTGCAGGTTATCCTGATGTACCATTTATCTAAAATAAAATAAAGTTGTAAATGGTAAACGGATATCTACAAATGATTATTTACAAAGAGCAACCCCTAAACCTTGCAACACGCCTGTCTATAACAGTTGCAGTATCACTTAGGGCTTTAAATCGCAAAGATTCGAGGGGCACTTCCACTGCGCCCGTCACCCTGACACATAAAGTTGACAAGTCCCATGTGCCTGTAATCCCCGTACCCTTCAAAACCGGAACGCAGTAATGCTCACATTACCGCGTGGCGATAGAAATAGCTAAGGTGGCAGTACTACCCTGGATGAAGTCTTTCGCAAGGATTTACGAAATAAAGATTTTGAGAAGAGTTTGAGCTTGGCTTCAATGTCTGTATGGTAAGCCACAGTCAAAGTTACAATTATTTAAAATTTCCTATTGAAATTTATACTGTCATCCACTAGAATTTCATTTTGCAATAGGAATATAATATGAAAAAGGGAGAACATTCGACTTTACAAGCGAAATGAAGAGAGATACTTTGAAATTTGTAACATTAAATGAAATTAGAAATTATTTGCGTTCCAAATGTGTTATATATTCTACTTCTAGTTGATAGGTATCTTCTAAAAATCTAAATTAAAAAAGATACTTATACAAAAATGTGTAAATAAATTTATGAGAAAATGGAGTCATGAAATTAATATTGGTGGTGCTAAATTATACTGTAACTTCGATATTTTGATACCAACAATATATCCATTACGCATATTGAAATCAATAGGGTATAAAGATAAGTTTAGTACATCGTAATTAAATTGAAAAAAAAAACCATGAAAGAAACCAATTTGGAAAAGTGAATTAGTGGCTGCACCTGATTATCTTAGATGTTCATTTTAATTTGGAACCGCTCAGCTGGGATGCGAATTTCCTGTAGCTTTTTTTTCTTCCTGTAGCCTTAAGCTCTCTATTCCTTCTCACCACACTGAGATGATGATGATAATCTGTCTTTGGATCGCGCTCCTGCTCCATGTAAGACAAGCTCAGATCAAATTATCTTTCAAGCGCATGCTACGCAAGCATCTGTTTGACTACTGTCAAAATCAAGACTCTATTTAATGTTGCTTTGGGTGCATATTATTATATTATTCATTATTATAATATATATCGAACTGCTATTAAAATAGTGCTGTAACTCAAAATATGTGAAATTCAAGATTATAGTATTGCTGAACGTAAAATTTGATTCTCTACACATCAATAAAACCGTCGTGAGAATATTGTAAAAAACAATTAAAATATAATATCTACTTAACTCAAAACGAGACAAACTTTTCATGGTATAGTTCTGGACAAAACAGTCCTTGCAAAAACATTAAATTGTTTTTTCCTTTTTATTTATAAATATATTTGCCAAGTAGGAAATTATTTAGATGTCTGTAATAAACTTTAACACATTTATACATTTTAATAGCCTTTCACGACAAGTGAGTAATTCGTTTTTCATCGATTCTAAAAAAATACACTTTTTGAGTTAATAAGTACACTATTGTAATAACAGTACAATGTATGTTTATTATTTATGTATAATAAGTATGTTTACATTATGTTATTTGTTTCATACCATGCAAATTGTCATTAGCTTCTAGTATATTGTTCTTCTTGTTTAAGTGTAGCACCAACCTATTGTATTTATTTTTCTGTTGGCCCCAATAGTTGAGAATGCCTTATGCCATCAAGTCCGCCATTTGTACTTCAGGGTATTGTATAATAAAGTTTAAATAAATAAATAAATTCCTGTCATTTGGAGATAATAAGCGGATTCTCATTTAAACTTACCTCTGGTACTTTTAAATCAATGACAATTATCTTAATATTTACAAAATTTAATCGTACACCAAGACGCTACCGCTAGCAATATCGTGCCAGTGTATTTGCTTCAGAGACATTATTCAAATATTAATCTCAAAAAAATCATAAACCGAATCGTTTTCCCAAAGACTTCTTCGTGTTTATTTAATTTTCTTACTGTTTGTCATTAACAGTCAATAATTTAAGATACTGGACTATGAATGAGCAGGTACTTATCAAATAATTATCATCATAAATATGAAAAAGAAAAAATTTCGCACCCTGCTTTAGAGCAACTTTTAGCGTATTATGTAGATACTTAGAGTAACCTATCATTCACAGCCAAATAACGTGCATTGCTAAAATAGGTACAGAGTAATATTAGCAAAGTGCAACATAACAAGAGCATTAATTTTATACCTCATATCCTGACAACGGTATAAATACATAGGTACGTAGATAAAAGATAACTGGGAAACATTAACAGCCCAGTACTTAAGCTTCGTTAGTTACAAAACAAGTTGGCTCTCAGCCATAAACAGACAAACGCCAAGAAGTTATTCCTTGCGTTCCTAAAAGTAATCTATCTCGATGCCTCACCGCAATATCGGTTTCTGAACGATTAACAGAGGGCGTGCGTGCCCTTCGGTTTTACGGCATACTTTTACGACATCGTAAACTTGCCCATATAAAGGCTATAATCTTTTTCTTCTCTAGTTCCTGCGATCGTTGGATAGATGGCGTTTAGCAAAACCCGAAATCACTGTCTCCGACATGTTCAAGTTTTATTGTGTGTTTTGCTAATGTGGTGTGAAATTAATAGGTAATAATACTTTTATTGGTACTTGTGACGTTTTATAGGCGCATAAACTTGGCAGGTGAATGTAACGTATTTGTTTATAGTTGACCGCAGGTGTTCCTTTTTTCAATGTTTAAATACTGTAAGAATTAGACCTTATTTATTCCCTTAAAAAAAAATAGTAGCAGTAGAGCTCCTTGCGAAAGAGTTCGTCCACGGCAGTACTGCCACCTTACTTATTTCTGCCCCAAGCAGTTACTGTATTCCAGTTTTGAAGGGTAAAGGTACTGGTGAAATTACAGGCACATGGGACTTGTCAACTTATGTCTCACGGGTGACGGGCGCAGTGGAAGTGCCCCTCAGATCTTTGCAACTTAAAGCTCTGAGTGGTACTTGTAACTGTTAAGGACGGGCGTGTAACTTACCATCAGGTGCACGACTTGTTTGTCCCGTCACTTGATGTTATAAAAAAAATCAGATTAACGACTATAAAATCTTTTATTGATTAACGACTATAAAGACTTCATAAAATGGAGCTCAATATCATTATATTGAGCTCCATTTTATGAAGTCCTACTTTGAATATGCAACTAAAAAACTGAAGGTTTGCCTACGTTCACTTGATATTGAGCTCTGAAATACATGATTAGGATTGTGGTTACACAAACGGTTAGGCCTTACATAAATGCTTTGTTGTCTATAATAGAAAGCATCTTTGCATAATCTAAGATCCAGCAGAGTAATAATACAAATAATACATTGGAAAAAACGCGAAATAGTGTGCGTTTATGTGATCATAGAAATGATATTGTCTGAGTCTGAATCACAACACATATTATATACATTGTGGTGTACATATACGTGGCCTTAGATGGATAAGCAACTACACTCTACATCAGCACTCAAAATAAAGTAGTTATCGTAATAAATGTATTATAATACTCGCAACCCTACAGTAAATTTAAGCAACATTTTCGAACCAGTCAGTACAAGATTACAAGAAATAATACTAAAGGAGAGGAAGACAAGTGCAATGTAAAATCGATTCTCACAAGCCCGGGCACATTCGCCGGGAAACTGAAATAAGCAATCCCAAAGCCCACATATTCGCGGAATGGAGACGATCCTCCCCAAACTATTTCTCGGAGCCACATAAATTTAAGTAAGCGTAAGTTTAAGTGTCATTACAATATATTTAAACCGGCGTCACGCCTGTAATTTGCAACTGACAACTTTCCTCGTCTAGACTGAAACTATTTTGTATTACCCTCAATTACCTTTACTTTGGACGTCCTTTTCTCACATATTGGTATAATTGCTGAGAGAAAGAGATGGAATATAGAAGGGTGGGCTGAAATCCCGCCGATTTTCCATGCAATTGAATAAAAGACGTTATGGTGTGTCGACGTCATAGTTAGGATTTTTATCGTGGCTTCGCTCGTATGCAGGCAGTCCGAATGGTTGAGTGTTATGACTTGATATCCTAGTGTAGGATAGTCAGTAATGTGGGAATCTATTTGACGTGAAAGTAACAATAGCGTCAGAATTTTTCTGTATTTCACAACTATAACAACACGGTGTCATCTAATACAAGACGAAAATAAAGATAAAGTGAACTTACTTATTGACTGTATATTAGGTTAATACTTTTGTTTTATAAAAAGCTGTAGTCGCCAAATTTACAAAATCAGTCCTTTAATAAAGTTTTACACTACTAAATGCTTTAGTCATAATCAAATTCGGTACGAAGTTAAAACAAAAAATAATGTGTACTCAGCAAAACAAGTAAAGGCGGAGTGGGAACATTGGCGAATTTTCAGTAATGGCGGTTTCAGCCATCCCTGAGCCGTAAACGCCCTGAATTTGCATTATCGCAATATTAATACTGGTAACACAACACTCCATACCTCCCGTAATAGGTATAAACTCGTACTAGGTACTAGGTACTTGACAGTGTTACTTTTAGGGAAATGAGGTGCGTAATCTTAGAAAATAGCAGCGTTGGATCGGTATTTACTGTATGGTAATTTTGGGTTAAATACATTTTAATTTATATCCTATAATTATTTTTACATTTCTAACTTTTTTACTATTGACACAGTAAACGTAAATTACAATTTAAAATCTTTTCAAACCTACTTTCTAATACTGGAATACTGCTGACGGTATCAAAAGAGAATGAGAAATAGAGCGAATAGTAATAATTACTATTTATTAGAGTATTTATTACTTACAAGATAATTAGAGATTAAAAATATATACTTAGATTTCAACACTTAATTACGAGGACCGTGTTTGTATGAGATGCCTTTCTCTGTAGTCACTATTCATGACGCAATAAATAAATAGTTACCTAAAAGCAATGCATGCACGTAGTGTGGAATAAATATTTGTAACAATCTAGTTAGAATAATTCCTTCTCAAGGTTTCTCAAGGTTTTCTTCTTACAGTATTTTTATTCTAGAAAAGTACAAATTTCATTTGGAGACAGTACTCTATACGGGTGGTAGGTACTTTTATGTAAAATTACATTAGGAACATCCTTATTTACATCGGAAATGTGTGCTCACGTACTCCACATACAAACAATAACTGCATAAATAGATACACGAGTACATTCAGTCCAAAAGCAAAGAGCCGTCCGAATACTCCCGTTATTTTAATACCCTTATCAAAAAACAAGGCACATTACAAAATGGCCGACATTTTCATGAGTTTGCGCGCGAAAAAGCTCGTGAGCCCAGCCTGGAAAATTATAACAAAAGGCATCTACCGCTATCTTTCTAATTATAGTAAATCACCTTGCTATAGACGAGATAAGACCGTACACGTCTCACTTCAAAATGTCGTAAGAGCAAATAATTTTATGTGACATACGACCTTACTGCAGTAAGTAAACAAATTTCACAAAGGTTCAGATGTAAAATGACCTAACTCAAATAGCGGTAAAAGTGAGTTGAAGCCTTTGTGTGTTGAAGGAAACGGACGTATTTCGAAGCGTAAAATGGTGCTAGTTCGCATGCAGTATGGATGTTTTATAACGTTTTGTTGTTGAGTTTCAAACTCATTCGAACGGACCCTCTTTTTGTACAGACGCGATGAATAGTGTAAGTTCTCTTTTATCGCCATATTATTTTGTAAATTTTGTTTACATTACAGAATTTGTACAAGTTATGAACGTTAGTAGCTCATTTTGTTTTTAGTACTAGCTAAACTTCTTAGCTATTTTCCTTGTAGTAACTGACGAACTCCATACGTACACCTTAGGATACACAAATAATTACCCTAACTTTCAGAATTTAAAAAGAATTTAAGTGAAGTTGCAAAATTGCCACCTATTGTTGTCGTGCTAATTTAACCTTTTTTACCTGACAATATATACCTAAATATACTTTAAAATATTTTATTTTATCAAATAACTTTATGACTGAAATCAATTCATCTGAAGTAAGGAATTTTAGAATACCTACTCGGTTTTAAACTTTACGTAATGTTTTTTTCTATTGATAGTCCAACATCGTGTAGATACACAGATATTGAGCAGTGCACCAAACACACACATTCACAATCTCTCGTTATACATCCAACGTACATTTAAACATTTGTAACCAGAAAAGTATGAACTTCCACATTTCCCCTGTTCTGTTTTGATATGGATGACGGCAGGGTACCGAGGTATTTTAATATGGACCCAAATATAGTGGTTCTTTTTTGGTGGTTTGTTTAGATGGTTTAGCTTAATTTTCTTATGGTAGAGTGGACAATATTTTTACGAGGTTTCTTTAGAGAAATATTACAGGTGAAGCAGAAAAGTTTGCAAAATTCTGGGACAGTAAAATTTGGTCAATATAAAATATAAGCTAGAATATATTAAGCATAAAATTAACACCACCGTGACGTCTTTTAACGTTGAATTGATAAAAAACAATATCGTTTTGAATTCAAAGAATTAATAGAGCGAATAGTCTTTCATCGTTAATTGTTAAAATATATGCCAAACTTTGTATTTTGGTCGATAAGAAAAGCCGCAACGACTTGAGTCATGTGTACAACTTGCTTGCTTAGTTGTACTGTGACAAACAATGGTCCAGCCAGTCGTATCTTGTGCCCGGATAGTTAACCGTACGAATAACGCCCGATATTGCGTTCACGGCTCTGTACAACGATCTGTTACCTAACAGGATCCAATTAAATTGGGGTGAATTTATGGTAGTACGGGGCCCGCAGGAGGTGTCTTTAATTTCGTTTGTTTTAAGAACATATGACCTTTTGATAGTGTTGTTGTTACAGGTCATCACTATTTTATAGGATTAGAAATGTAGACAAAGAAAAAAGTTGATTATAATTATAGTGACAGTTTCTAGGTTTATGATAGACAACGCTTTCTGGAAATAGCTAATTGCTACAGTTTCAAATTAAATTCAGGTTCAATTTTGAAGTTCATCCTTTATTTTAACATAAAACTCTTCTTGTTCTGCTTGGAATTCTACTGACTCAAATAAACATTGCACCTGCAGGTTTTCTTTAGAAAATTTACTGTACCCTACGCTATTCACTATAACGACTATACTGAACACAATACATCCTTCAGTTGGAACCTAAATTGAAAATAAATTCCATTGTGCCTTGCAGAAGGCACGGGAAAGAGAATTCCTCGGAAAAGGACAATACGACCACTTTTAGATTTAGAACCCAATTCTTTTATTTTCCCTGTAGAATGCAATCGACCGAGTAGTAATATCTATTACATTGTTAGGTATAATAACGATTTTCCTTTCCAATAGCAATTCGTCGTCATAAAGCGCAAAGTACGAAGCTTCAGTTGAAACGTAGGTACCTAATAATATTATAGTTATTGTTATACTTACCCGCAACCTAAACCCCGTACTTAGAATCTTTTCATCCTGCAGTCGTAGGAAAGGTGTTAAATTTCGTAACATACAATGCGCGCTATTAATGGTTCGATGTTGATGAATTTAGTAATAAAAGCTCAATGGTCAGGGCATATTGTGGAAATTGTGGATTAGGGGGTTATTTCAAGAGCGAGAGGTAGGTTTGCACGCTCCGACCTGGCTTCTATCTGCAAAATCAATGTGGCTATTAGCAAGTTTTCGCGCAGTCGCAAAGCGTTCATGAAACGCTGCCGGTCAGAAGTTACTGGCACTTGGACGGGCGCTTTCTATGCAGATCTGGCTAGATGTAAAACGGTCAGTTTCACGTCTTATATGATTTCAGAAACGGAGCTGTTGGAAACTAAACTAGAAATTATGAGAACGCCTATTTGACTGCATAAGTCAGAAGAAGATTTATAAATCCATTAACATTCTTATCAATGGGGTTTGTCGATATTGATAATTTCAATCACGTGCGTGCGCCTCGTATAACCTAACGATTGTCCCAAATTTATTTTTATACTGTTTGTTTATTTGAATATGTATATTTATCCACAAATCAGCATAATGGAGACGAATAAATTTTAAAACAACATACACCTGATGGCCCTTAATGGTAGACTATCGATTAGAAAACGTTTTATTATGTAAAAATGTGTTAACTTTAATCACCTTTTAGTAACTTTTGACTATCAAATTAACTAAAATTAGTTATCTTCTTGTTTTAGTAGCAGAAGGTAATTAGAATTAAAAGTAGTAAATTAAAAAATGTAAACAAGTTCAAATATAGGTACATCGATTCGTACGTTAAACATTTTTCAAAACGTTTTATTTTTATACACTTGTAACATACGAAATACATACGGTTCAAATACCTCGTGTCACTTCAACTTCACAGATAATGCAGGAGGAATAGACCCGAGATGAGTCCGATAAAACCTCGTTAAATCGATACTGCAGCGGCACGAGCAAAGGATGACGCCTGATTTATAATGAAGGCATATATTTTATATTAATAACGTTTGATTTTTATTGCATTAAATTATTATATAATAGTAATAAAATCGTGTATTATCTCAGCACGCTAATATATAATAAAATAGGTTAGACATGTAGTTTGGAATTATAATTGATAGTGGTAAAAAATAAAAGGCTTAGCAAAATGGTGAAGTGTAATAAAACGTTACTTTTGTTCTGCTACACCCTGTCATATTCATAAAGAACTAACATATCGTATCCTTAGTATAATGAAATTACGCGTGATACATGTATTCATAAAATTAATATGAACTACATGAAATAAATTAAGCATAAAAAAGTTATCGACTAATTTCGTTCATAGATCTTTAAACCGCTCTCCGACGCCTTAAGTCTGCTAATTTACTTGGAATCATTGGTCATTGTAATTCCATTAAGACTCCAATGAGATTATATCATTGCAATTTTGATAATATTTGTTATTCTGCTAATATCTAATTGCAGTGGCAGTTGAGTCACTATAGTGTCAGTAGATGGTAGTGAAGGCATTCATTCATTCAATCAATACCGATGTTGCTTCACTAAACTACCATGGAAACTGCTATGCATAAATTATTTTTATCTCGTTAATCAGCAGTTTAGTCTTCAAATGTATTTCTTTTATGTCAATTAATTCGCCATTAAAGAGCCGAATACCAAACAATTGCAATAACATTTGAAAAGTAGATCGGTGGCTAGCCACCGGCAAGCCACTACACTTAACATTTACCGGAATTCCACACGTACAAAATCCTGCCATTTACAAATCTAGTTGCAGTGGCAGTTGTGTCTCAATAGAGTGTCAGTGAAATGGTTTTATATAATTAATCACTAACAATCAATGTTGCCTTACTAAAACCATCATGGAAATTACTATGCGTATCTTATTTTTATCTCGTTTAATCAGCAATTTAGTTTTCAAATTATAAGTGTATTTATTGAGTTCTTAGGTTTTCGCGATTGTTACACATAGGAAATTAAACTATTTTTCCGGATTTCAATCACGTATATTTGTTTTTTCAAACAAACTGACGTTTCGGGCCCTTTACAGGTTCCATGATCACGGTTGACTTAAACTTGAAAAGTACTTCATTTCCTATACCTAAGTGTATTTTTTTAAGTCAAATAATTAGAAGACTACGCCATCGACATGCTGTCGATTCGCCATTAAAGAGCCGAATAAACCAAACAATTGCAATAACATTGAATAGTAAATCGATGGCTAGCCACTTAACATTTAGCGGAATTCCACACGTACTAAATCCTACCATTTACTATAGAGATACAAATGAATTGTGTGTTTATGTTGAGTTAATAAAGTTGTCATTTTGCAGACGTGGACTTATTACACCAAGGGCGCGATATAATTCCAGTATTAAAATCTACATTTGCAGCAAATGTGTTAATAGTAAGCATAGAATAATAAATTGCTGTATAGATAGATAGAGTAGGGAGATAGGTCAATCTTATATTACATGCACCCTATGGAATATTTAGATCTAACATCCAATTTCCGGTGTATCTACTTACTATGTACTTGAGTACACGTACCTACTTATTATAGCAGTAAAGTACTTTGTGAAAGAGTTCGTCCAGAGAAATACTGCCACCTTATCTATTTCTGCCGCCAAACAGTAATGTACCTAAGCATTACAACGTTACGGTTTTAATGGGTACCTAAGGGTGCTGGTGAAATCACAGGCACATAGGACTTGTCCACTTATGCCTCAAGGTGACAAGGTGGGCGTAGTGGCAGTGCCCCTCAGATTTTTGCGATTTAAAGCTTTGGACAGGCATTTGTACATGTCGTTTAATACCAGGCGTCCCGTCACTTGCTACAATAAAAAAAAAATTTAAATTTGTATAAATCAAATAAGAAAAAATAAGAAAACTACCATATATTACTGCTATGGTGTTAATTTGTTGAACTAGATTATTAAATTTAGAAATGCACTTACTCGTGAACCGTACTATTTCTGAAATTTACCATAAATCAAAAGTGACATAAGTCGGTTTTCAAATTATAATAGTAAATTTTTCAACTCGGTTTACAAACTTAACATATACGAATAATTGTAAATTATTTTACCGTATGTAACTGAAGGGTATACTTATTATGAACACCAAAATAATATTTACAGTTTTATTATTATTTTCCTGGGCAATTTCATTGCTGTGTTTCATTTTACGACGGCAAATTACATGGTAAGTAGGTAATCAACGGATAGCATTAGGTATTCATAAAGCAAAAGCATATAATATTGGTCTAGCATACATTTAAGGGTTCATAAAATCTCATGATTGTCTTGCGAACTCACTAACTAAGGCTAAAATATCTAACATCTGCAACATCTTGAACAATATTATACTTTATCTCCTTTCCATAAACGGGTTTTTAACATAAAACGCTGCCCTTAAAACACTCGACGTACAAATGTTGCAATTTTCTCCTACGAAAAATGGCGAGAAAATTGACTAGCACAAATTAACACTTCAAAGGCTGTAAAGCGCTATACCAATCCTGCAGATCAATATTATCGCTAGACAATATATTATCTGCAATCTGGTAGACAAGCTGGTCTATACTTGGGAATATTACTTCTTAGTATATGCCTTGAAGAGAATAGAATGAAAGCTATTTTATGACTGTTTTTGATCGTAATGGAATCATATGTGCAGCAGTAGGAGAAAATGTCACAAGATTGTTTAATCCCTGATGACTACATGCATCCCGCCACAGCTTCTGCCATCATTACGTAAATGACGCTATAGTACAAGCAAACAACTAAAAAGAAACGGTACTTTTATATTTGTAATTGATTGTTGGATATTTTAATTTTAATTTTACGATAGCAACGCTTTTATAAACTTATTATACGTACTATACACTCATGGGTTTTTTGGATGACGAACATTCTTCGTTATTCAGTATAAGTCGTTAAATTTGGCATTTACATTTAGCTAAAGTTAAATTCAACATAGTCTACGCGTACCCTAGTTCAGAGTTCAACTGTAAAATTTAAGTCTTCTAATTATAATACTGCAGTGTTATATTATAACAATGTACTGCATCTATTATAGTGTATCCACAAGAACAACAAAATTATGAATTCACTTTTCTTTTCTCTAAGATTATGTAGAGAATACGAATATTTTCTTGTAACTGTTCTAGTAAACCTCTTCTTTACCGTATTACTTTGCCATATATACCATTCTTCTATTGCCAAGTGGTAACCATAGTCTGCAGACGTTTGCGAAGTACCTATCCTTAATATCAGAAATGCGTTGCTAGCCGTGGTACTTACATAATTATTCTTGTCACTCTTCAAACTAGGTAGTCTGTACATAGAACCCTATGACAATATGAATTAGTGTCCTTTCGTGAGCACAATTATATTGGTTTCTGAATAAAACATGTAGGTATATACTTAGCTATTTACTTTTAACTATATTCTATTGGGTTAGTTAGATCGCAATCAAAAAGACATTGTAAGGTATGAATGTGAATAGATATGTTATGGAACTTTCGGCATGGGTTTTCTCTTAACTTAATAGAAAAATTCAATGTAGGAAACAATGTACGTGGTACTTACCCATGTCATAGAAACTTAGTGAAATTATTGTAGCAGTAAAGCTCCTTGTGAAAGAGTTCGTCCAGGGAATTACTGTCACCTTACCTATTTCTGCCGCTAAGGCTGCGCAATAATTTGAGCAACTACGTTCCGGTTTTGAAGAGTAAGGCAGGCACATGGAACTTGTTGCACTGGCAGTGCCTCTGAGATCTTTGCGATTGAAGGCTCTGAGTGGCACTGCAATTGTTATGGACAGGCATGTCGCTTACCAACTGGCGGAGGACTAGTTTGCTCCGTCATTTGGTATCATAAAAAAAGAAGAAAAATTATATTATTCAGTTTCCTATAAGATTTTTAAAGATAACCAGATTTCTTTCTAACAAATTGTTGTTTTAAAGAAAATGTCTTTACGAAAGGCGTGTTCGGTTCCGGTTATAAAATTTAAAAATAAACATTAATTAAAATGAAAAGTAGTCGAATTTGTTAGATTTTCACACAAACAAAGTAGTTTCAACAAGTAAAATAGCAAAATTCTATTACAGGAAATTCTACGGCTTACTTATCATAACTTTTCCATTGCCAAATAATAGGGACCCAACTAATACACCAGTACGATTGCAAAGCAATAGGAAGCTCGCAATGTCCACACTGTTATTTGTGAATATCGCTGAAATCCTATTTGCTTTCGACTATTAAACGGCTATGCGTCTGTCGGTATTGACTGGGCCAATTTCATGGTCTAACGCTTCCTCTCTGCAATCGTATCTCTCAATACATGTTTATAGGAACTCCTATTGCTAAGTTGCTATGGTGTTTCTATGGTTGGAAAGAAAATTAAAGTTCCTTTTGCTACAAATCTGTAAACAACTCTATTTGTATCATAGCTTTCATTCTGAACTATTATAAAGAACACACGGTTATTCGTAAATCAATAGATAGTAATTTGGAAATATCGTGAAATTAACGTGTTTTGATTCGCATCTAATCATCGCTAATTTATACTGCCTACACTTTCGATGTTAGATAGTTATTCTTGAATAAGCATTCAAAAATGTTAATTTATTTAAAAAGTAAACTTATTATTTTTCTATGATACCAAGGGACTCGACAAATAAGTCGTGCGCCTGGTGGTAAGTGACACGCCTGTCCATAATAGTTGCAGTGCCGCTCAGAGCTTCGTCAAAATCGCAAAGATCAAAGAAGTAAGTTACTGACTCCGTTACCCTGAAATATAACTTGAAAAGTTCCATGTGCCTGTAATTTCACCAAGACCGCGAACCTTCAAAACCGAAACGCGGTAATAGTTACATGTAGAAATAGTTCCTTGGACGAACTCTTTCACAAGGAGCTTTACTGCTACTATTATATATATTAACTACTGCTTTGTGAGCGAGTGGATCGTGCGCTGGTTTTCATGGTGTCGCCATCCCTTTTCTATTATTGCCTTGGGTAAGGGTGTTTGTGGTACAGCCATTGTTTCTGATTTCCATAACACAAGTGCTTTAGTTACTTACTTTGGGATAAAAGCAATGTATGTGATGTTGATTTAATTTAATATTAATATTTATTTACTATAAAATATTTTTTTATTTACTCTGAAGTGTAAGTTTAATGAATTACTTCGATTTGTCATTTTTGAAAGAAATTAAACAAAAAAAAACATATTGAATAGGTATATATAAACGTCAAACAACTAGGAGAATATTAAAAAAATCACACTTGCGCTTGATGTATCAAAACAGAGCGGTGAAGAGTTATTTTCGCAATTAATAGTGTTTCATTATATGAACTAAACAGCGTCCAAATACAAAACATTCTGTATTCTCTTGAGGTATATACCTAATAGAAGCTTCGCTGTATCAAACACGGCGACTGCCGATCCTCTTACTATTTCGGCTGCGATAGAAAACTCCATTCTTTTATTTTATTTCAGTTTTGTTTTTATTCTATTGAGGAAATTGTTTTGGTTCAAAGTTTTGATTGGAAACATTACAGATGCATTGCTCGTCTTGTCAAATTATTCTGCTGCGTATTCAAAATTTTATTACATGTCGAATTATTCAATACGTGTTTTTTGGGTTCTCAATAAATGCTATATCTATATGTTATGCTATTTATTTGTATAACTTTTGCTCGATTTGCGAATGTCACTAGAATTTAATAATTACACTGAATATCGTACAAAAGCTGCAAATGTTAAGTGTAATTCCTTATTCCATCAATATGAGCGCCCTAAAGAATAAAATGATGTAATAAAATGCTCTATAGAAAAATCGGTAGGTGTAAAATGAAACTGTTTCTTGAGAACTATTTAGCCATATTCAATATCACTTTCTACCCTTTATATCCCCTAAAAGGTCAAAGCAATATAGATTGCTATAACAGTTAATCGACTAGCAACTGAATTTGTTTTGGCTATAAAGAGTAACTATAGCAACTTTTAATAGCTATTAGAATTTGCCATGATCGTTTCTGCAGCCATCAGGCGCCATAAAGGTAATGTCAAAAGATAGGGGTACTCGAAAAAACTATCAACAAAAACTATAAGAGGAAAGGTCGGATGGAAAAAATTGTTTATCGACTAGAGTGCATATTTGCTTGAGAATTTTTATGGTTTGGTATAGATTTCGCACTAAATCCGAAGTGTATTGCCAAGCGATTTTGGATTTAAGACGATCTCGCTCCCACCTATTGTGAATTCCGTAGGTCTGAAATTTATTTGACAGCCGCAGTGTCTGCGGAGAATGGAAAATGTTGAAATGGCAGAATACATTACATTATGGATATAACTCATGGTTTGTTTTTGGCGGGGATCCGACAAACGTTATTGGTATTTAGGGGCATTTATCTATTAGGGGCAATGACTTTTTTTCTTGTGAAATATGTGACGCTAAGCGTTATAAGAATAAGTTGCCGACAGTCCTGTTGTTAGTCACGGTGGGAATTAATTTTGTTTTAACCATGCCCTGACAAGATAACCCTGAAAAACTTAAGGGCTTTTGCTTCAAGTAGTTGATTTAGGTGTCTGGTGGAAAGTTATCTGCAGAGGAATGATAATAAACAACATTTTTAACAGGCTGTCGCGAATGCACTACAAGAATATTGTTTTGTCCTTTTTAGTAAGTTTAATTTTGAGTTCGATTTATTCGTTGATCGATACAAAATATAAATGGTTAAAAAAATTGATAATGTGCAGTTTGTACATGCTGTCGATAAATGGTCACGCACTAAGTTTTACTACAACGTATGGTATCTAAACAATATCGATAAATTTGCCACCAAGCAGTAACGTGCGCATTACCGCGTTCCAGTTTTGAAGGAGGGTGCTGGTGGAATTACAGGCTCATGGGACTTGTCAACTTATGTCTCAACCCTCTCGTCTCACTGAGACATCTCAGGGTGACGGGCACAGTGGGAGCGCCCCTCAGAACTTTGCGATTTAAAGCTCTGAGTAACACTGCAACTGTTATGGACTGGCGTGTTGCTGTCCATCAGGCGCACGACTTGTTCGTCGCGTCATTGGGTATCATAAAAAAACTGAATATAGTCAAACAAAATGTGATATTTTAAAATCTTTTGTAATTACCGTAGCTCGAAGTATACACGTCGAGAAAACAATACATCTGTCAGAAATCCCGAAATGATTAAAAAATAAAAGAATATAATATTTGGAATGTTTTTAATTACAATTGCAAAACTTTTCTTCTAAATATATTATCGTATTAAAGTAATCGCTAGATACACTTCAAATAAATATGAATATAATACAATAATTTAGATACTTATTACCCGATCTATATGTAAGTATCTTTTCAAGTTTCGGTAAATAATGGTTTAAACATAAAAAAAGAACTTTTTGATTTTCACTTGTTTCGGTCTTTACTAAATTCTTTGTATGAGCATGACTTAGATAACCATCAAACAACACGTCTAGAGTTGTGTTTTATAACTTTAGTAACATTTATGAAAAGGGAATTATAAATATATTTGATTTTTTAAATTTTTTTTTATTTATACGTTGCTGCCGCGTGAACTTCTTGGTTAACCCAATATATTGTGCCCATTCCGTTATCTCGTAATTACCGAAGGTCTTAAAATATTAAACCGAAATATTTTTAATCAACTGTAGTGTTTAGTTTAAAATATGAATTTAGGTTTTTTTTTATTGTCGTACTGAAATAATGTCTTTAAAGCCACTAGATAAGGGTATTGTTTTGTGGGCGACATTTTAGTACGTATCTGTCGAAAGAGCTTTTGTTTTTTCATAAATTATCATTCACTAAATACCTACCTAAGATTAGTTAATATTATGATTTGATTTGCAAAAGCTGATTATAAATCACTTTGGTTCCATATATTAAACTTTATTAATTAATTTTCATTAATTTGTAAACAAATAAGACATTTTCTTTCATTAATTCTAACGTATCTATAGTCGCTTGTTAATGGAAGTAGTCAAAGTTAACTAAACCAAAAACACAGATCTGTAACAAACGCATAGAGAAATTCGTGATGTCCGCTGACTGGATATATAGCTCTGTAGGTAGAGCGGTTGCTCTAGATTGGCATTACATCATTATTACATCGTAGCAGTAGAGGTACTTCTGAAAGAGTTCGTCCAGGGAAGTACTGCCACATTACCTATTTTTGACGCCAAGCATTAATTTCACCATTACTGTGTTCCGGTTTTGAAGGTTAAGGGTGCTGGTGAAATTACAGGCACATGGGACTTGTCAACTTATGTCTCAGAGTGACAGGCGCAGTGGCAGTGCCCCTCATATCTTTGCGATTTAAAACTCTGAGTGGCACTGCAATTGTTATGGATAGGCGCCTCACTTGATATTATTAAAAAAACACAGACGCAGGTTCTACTCCTGTCAAATCGAAGGAATTTCTTTGTATTTCGAAACAATGAATCATTGTATTAATAATAATAATATTTTTTTATGATATCAAGTGACGGGACAAAATAGTCGTGTGTCTGGTCGTAAGCGACACGCCTCTTCATAACAGTTGCAGTGCTATTCACAGCTTTACCGATGTAAAGCTGTGAGTAGCTAAAATCTGAGGGGCACTTCCACTGTGCCTGTCACCCTGATACATAAGTTGAAGAATCCCATTTGCCTGTAATTTCAACAGTACCCTTCTTGAAACCCTTCAGAACCGGAACATAGTAACGCTCACATTGCTACCTGGCGGGAGAAATAGGTAAGGTGGCGGTGGTGGTGTTTTGGTTCATTTTTAGCAATCTTTGGCTGTTTAATTTTGATTACAAAAGTCGTTCATAAGAAAGCATATTGTACATTAGAGCTGTTAAAGAGATTAAAACCTTAGTCATCTCCGGCAATGCTACAATATAGCACTTAATACGATATGGGTAAGGGATATAATGTTGGTAAAGGTTTACAAAATCATCGTCGTTCTGTTTATTACCAGTATTTTCATCTTCCATTTATCTCTGTCATACGTGATTTCCTTTTCCATCATATCATCACCCATTCCGTCCATCTTTTTTATCTCACTCTTCTCTTACAGTCAAAGGATAATAAGATATAGGTTAAGGATTACGAAAAACAAAAGAAATCAAATAGCGATATATTTTATTAACTCTTTATTCTTTTGAATTTTTGAAATTAATATTACAATATTGAATGCGGGTTTCATATACAATCACCCAACTATTTGCTTATATACCACGACACAGTCACATTGAAATGTATCGTATGTCACAGATGATCAAAATGTACTGGATGGTCTTTACGCGCAACTTCTATAGGTACATTATAATTTGAAGATATAAGCTTCGGAAACAAAAGAAAATTTACGTAATTGACAACGCGAGTTGGTAAGTGACAATTAGGGAATCTACTTTCGAATCATTCGTTAAACATGTTCTTCGGGAAACGTTAATATAAACACTTACAACATTCAATCATCGTCATCAGTCGATATGTTCCAAAAATCGATTCCCAGACATTTTACCGTTTCAGATAATAGTTTACTTATTTTATTTATCATACAGCTTAATGTCTCCTACAGAAGAACGTGAGTGGACCTCCAATCCTCAAGTTACTTGTAAACACGATACATCTCATTACATAAATACATAACATTAAACAAAAAATAATATAAACAAAAAATAATGCGCCACATAAACTTTCACAACTATTTACAGTTACTTAAATTTAAGACGATTTAGTTGCTATTTTCAAAAATATAGATATAGGTACATACATACATAGTACATAGCTACGTGTAAGGATAAAAATTGATCAAATATTTAACATTAACTAATACGAAAGTCTTGTTACTGATTTTAAAAGATAGAAGGAAATATATTAATGACAGTATAACACAATGGATGGGAAAGTCAACGCTGACTAAGCATAAAACTTTTAAGACGTTTATTCGCGGAAAAATAACTTAAGTTTCAATTTAAAATGCAATTTAAATAGCCTAAAGAAACTCACTAAGTTTGATTTTAGATTTCTAATATAATTTTCCTAAAGTAGATTATTATTCGAAAAGATAAAATTGTTCTAAAAGTCATACGTTTACTCAGCGATGGCCGTAATAAAAATAAATTAAATTAAACATGTAACAAAATGGATGAAACTAAAGGGCGATGATGTATATCAAATTTATAATTGCAATCAAACATAAATACATAAGTCAACATTAGGTATATTACGATACCTAAATACTAAGAAACTAGCAATATGGCAAGACAGCATTACGGATGGAGGACGTATCTATTTAGAAAATGGTTCATTGTTTCTACTGATTTATAACTCTTTACGAGGTAAAAACAATAAAGAAGAACCTGACATAAATCAATGGACGTATATACACACAAACATAATATGTTTAGTGTCATTAGACGTAAAAACTTAAAAGGTAATAATGCTATGCTATACAACATAGGCTTTAGAGTAGCTCCCTGTTGCACAGACCCATTGAACAAAAAAGAAAACAATAAAGAACCAAATCGGGATGAGGAATCAAAACGCAAAATTAACAATTTAGATCGTATACACACTTTTTTAACTACATTCTCCCGTGTGTACTTACGTCCCACCTTAACAAAGCATTAATAAAAATTAAAATAGTAAGTTTCCGGGATTACGATTAAGGACTCTAATCAACTTTACTTTAAGCGTTTTTAATGAAATATACTAACCACTGGGTTAGGTACGCTTAACGTTTATTACGAGTGTCTACGATAATAATAACTATGCATTATAATTTATAAAGCCTACTTAAACCGAAGTTACTTAAGTACATTTTGTTCGATTCTCAATTTCTATAGCTTTAAAATAAGATGGTTTTAAAATCTATTACTAACGACAACCTTAATGTTGTAGGGAAATTACCTACATTAACTATGGGTTTTATGAAATATGACTTATTGCACTCGTGAGGCAAACGCCGATATACATTTGATGCAATAATGTTAAATTAATAATTACTATCGACTTTAACGTCTATGAAATAAGAGCTTGTTCGACATTGTTGATTGTTCTTTAATGACTTTAAAAACTACAATAGACAACAGAAAAACTCACTTGCATATTAACAATGATGCACCTATATCAGGATACAGTTGTACGTAAAATTGTTTTTGTAAATATATAAATGCTAAACGATATAAGACGAAAAATGACACTTATTACTATTTTTAAAATCTTGCTAATGATATCACGACATAAATATTTCTGTAACAATACAGCTACAGTTGTACAATAAATCTGAATAATACAGTGGACAGATGTTGCAAGATGATTTATCAAAAATTAAGCAAAGACTTTCCAATTCAATACAGTTATTTATTTATTACTTCGTTAACTCTACCCTGACATTAATTTACGTATAATGGTGACTAACAAGACTAACTTTTAAATTTCTAACATTTGTTCAGTTATTACGTATTGAAGAAAGAAATTTGTTTAACATTTATAGTTGCAAATTGCGACGCGGTGAATAACGAGGGTCACAGGTGTATTGCTAAATTATTTTTACAATATTTTGGCACAATATGGTTTCAAAAAGAAATATGCCACTATTCAATCCCTTAAACATCGCGTTTGTTCCAAAATGATTGCAGATGATCCAGTAAGCGGAGGATCCAATTGCTAATCGTGACCGAGAATAGTGCGAACGCCTCGCCTTTGTGAATAGCAATCGTTGTGCTTACAAAAATCCTTTTAAGGAATACATTGAACTCTAATATACGTAGATATTATAACTATTTAACGACCTCCTTGATCGAGTGGCTTGCGCACCGATTTTTATGGTGTCACCATCTCTGAGGTCCCTGGTTCGATCCCCGACCGGGACAATGCAGAAACTAACTTTTCTATATTGTCTCGGGTATGAGTGTTTGTGATACCGTTGTTTTTCCGATTTCACAACACAAGTGCTATAGTTACTTCCTTTGGGATCAGAGCAACGTATGTGATGTTGTCTAAAGGTGGGTATCCATTAGGTTCACGCACCAACTGTGCTCCGCGCATCTGCAACACTGCACTCCATTAGTGGATACGTCCGCAGGTAACGTTGATGGCAACGTTTCACGCTCTGCGAAGAGCGCTCCGCAGTTGACGGTTTTTGCGCGAACACAAAACGGAGCGTAGTATGTTAGTGGACGCGAGCAAAGCAACATTCGTGTTCGCTCAACGTTCTAATGAAAACTGTGGAGCAATTGCGGGTACGCGGAGCGGAGTCGATGCGCAAACCGATGGAGCACTTGGTTTTTTTAGTGATGAGCGTAACGTGTCCATTTGAGCGACTACAGATGCGCGGAGCAGAGTTGGCGCGCCAACCTAATGGATACCCACCTTTATGTACCTATATGAGATTTTCTTACATCGCTACTAGAAATGCGTATTGAATGTGAAAAACCAAGCTTTTGTTCACTACTTCTGTATGTTGTTAATCGCATATATTGGTAGGACTCTCAATGTAAAACTATGCAATAACTTGTACTTCAACGAACACGAAAATGATATAATGTAAAAGTAGCGTGTGACCACTGTTTATTCCAGCATACACCGTTTACGAATCTAGACTTAGCAATACTTCATACAAAGTCGAACCTATAATATCTATTTATGATACACTTAAACTACTCAACTTTATATTAAGTGTAAAATTTATATTTAGTCACATTATTGTATTTTTATTATATGTATCATCGTTACGTATATAATTTTGAACTTAGATGACTTGGGAATTTTAATGGACAACGCACCGTATGCAATTCTTATCCATTTATTATTGTTCATATCATTCGAGGTCTGTTCTTGTGATTATCTGGACATGGTATTTCTTTAACTAGAGTTATCAAAAAATACCGCTTAATTTTAATATTAATTTTTAAGTCCTGACTGAAAATATAAAACAAATTTCGTCATGACAAACACCTATTTGCAATTGTACTTCCATACGTATTTTGTTTTTCTTTAAATATACACGTTTTAATCAGTTATGTATTTTTATCATGAACCGAAAACAGTAATACTATCAAAATAAAAGAAAATCAAATCAAACAACAATTTATGAACTTAACTACTGAACTCAATGTGGTCAAAAATATAAAAGTATCTCTTCTGAAATCAACTGACAAAATACAACAAATTGTACAATCATAAAATAATGTGACCTTTCATAACCAGTCCACTAAAAGTGGACAAATAATAAAATATACATCAAAATGTACATAATATAATATCTATTAATTAAAAAAATATAACATAATAGATTAGAGTAAGTGGTAGCAATAAATACTATGAGATTCACAGATTTAAAATCTTAACTAACAATACCGAAATTCACTCAGGTTTCTATGTAAAATCTTATAGCGATTCTAACGCTTTTGTAAAATTTTAGTAAAATATTATTGCAATACAAGGTGTGGTTATGGCAACAAAATAAATGCTTAAAGCACATCACCAGCCTGTCCACCGGGCGAACGACACCGAGGCAAATCCTTCGCACTAAAGGAACATTATACAAAAACAAAGTCACTGCCTCCACAACGAGGCGACACAAAATCCAGCCGCAAAACATAAAAACTAGTGGATACGAAACGACTAACGCTGCCCGCAGGTCCGTATGGACGCAACATTTCCATTCATGTATTCACACTATATGATACAGAATCAGTCAGGATTTCCTATGCGCTGGCCCAAGCGCCTTACGTGGGGACCTTGTTCACTTTAAGAAGGTCGTTGGAGCCTTTGTCGATCGGCATCTTCATGGGGTCGTGATGGTGGGTGACGTGGTGGCCATGATGCTGGCCTTCGAGCTTGGCCTGCTTCTCCTGTTGCTGTTGCTTCATTCTGTCCTGCTCTTCTCTCTCCCTGCGGGCTTGCTCGTTTATCTCCTTCACGGCACGAAGTTCTTTCTTTAATTTCATGCGCCGGTTCTGGAACCATATCTTGATTTGCCTTTCTGTGAGGCACAGCGCATGTGCAATCTCTATCCTGCGTCGGCGCGTCAGATAGTGGTTGAAGTGGAATTCCTTTTCTAGCTCTAGTGTTTGGAACCTCGTGTAAGTCTGCCGTCCCCGCCGTCGTGGACATCCATTTGGCCCTGGAAAGAAAAGACAATAATGTAATTATTGCTATAATTATTTGCTAAAAGACACTGTTTAAATGATCAAAAAATATTTCAATTATTTCAAAGAACACGATAAAACAAATTTTAACAATAAATGATAATTGTCAAAACATGTAACTATATTAAAGTAATAATAGGGATTTAACATCGATTTATTACTCTATAAATCTCGAACTTGCATCTCACGCTTCGAATTTGCAGCGAAAAAGGCATCGAGCAACAGCATTAAATTTCACTTTTATGTCGTCTTAGATTTTAATGGCTCATTAATATTTTATTACAGCTATAAAGTTAATTTTAGAGTCATCCGCTACTGAGGCCAACCTCAATGCAGATTAATTGCCTTAAGAGAAGTAGAATAGAATTTGCAACATGCCATATTTGGAGACGTCAAGGATAAGTAAATTTTGATATGGATAACCGTAATAATAAGTAAATATAGTATCTTTAAAATAAAAAAGTAACGGAAAGGGTTGACGGCATAGGGTTCGCAAAACAATAGCATTCTTTCTAAAAACGAATCGCCACAAAAACTCAGGGATGCGTAAAGAAGGGTTGTGCAACTTTCTAATTCTTTGTAAGGTGTATCTTTATTGCGTTCCTTTTGACTACGTTTTCTAAGAAATTGTGAAAGTTTACCCTTAAATCCAATGCTATATATGTCAAAAACGTTTTATCGCTCCATTTAACCCTTATGGTATGTGCATATCGATTCTCACGTACCAAAACACATTATAAATGTTATACATACTTGGTTATATACGGAGCTCTACAAAGCGATCGGGTCTTGGAACTGGTTTTCGAGTCAGACAATAAATAAGGTAAGATAAATGGCCTTCCCATCGCGTATAAAATTGATAGCGGACCAACGGCGTGGCTCGGAATGCCCTGCCTACACGGCAGAGCTTCAGTTACCTGACACTCTGACTTTAAAAAGTATAGATACGACTAATGGATTTATTTAAAAAATCACATTCTACATTTTTGGATTTAAATAACTCCATGTGATTAAAATTTGCGGTATTATAAATTTTGTGTAGAATTTAAGACTAACAAAAGAATGTAAAATAATACACGATTAGGCATACAAACCTACTGACTAGGTGTAACAAGGCTTTCTTAATATAAATATCACATACACACGTGGATCTAACGAGTCAATAAATTAATCGCGGTGATAGTGGTCTAGTTCAATTTTAATAATAATAAAATAATAAAATAGGCATTCGGGTCACACAAAATTGGTGAAAAGATAATAAACTTAAAAAATGCAAATAGTAAAATTTAGAGGTTATGTTTGATTAAACTAAGTGTCACATGACTTTTATTTTAACAAATATTACATGGGCTTACACACATGGATCTAATAAGTAAGTCATTAAGTTAATCGCGTTGATAGAGGTCTAGGTCAATTTCAATAATAATAAAAAAGTAAAATAGGCACATAAAATCGATGAAAATTATTATGTGAAAAAAAATACAAATACTAAACTTTTACAAATACTATTCATAATTAATTATACGCTAATAGAAGTTAAAATAACTTATATGAATGATAGAAAAATATTCTACCAAAATATTTAAAGGTCAATGAAGGACCGCAGACAAGCAAAAAATATAATTGAATTCAAGTTTCTGTTTCGTAAACATGCTTGTACAATACCTTCAATTAAAATGTAAATTGCTTAATGAACGTTAGCCACAATTAATTTAAAGTAATGTTTGATTAAAATACATTTTCATTATTCGAGTACAATTAGAGTAAAAGTAAATCGGTTCAAAATTATGCATAAATTTACAAAAGACATCATGATTTCAGTTGGTTATAAATTTTGTAATGAGGAAACTGTGCAGTCGTTTGCATTGCATTAACATTATAAATTTCCTATAAAATGCTGTGGATAATCTTTTTGGTGTTTTTTTTATATTTTGCTTATTAACATTTTGTCAACATTCAAAATTCAAACTATTTTTATTATTTCGATCTATATTTACTAAAGAAGATTAAATTTCTACGTGAATACATTCTACAGCAGGAGATACATTAGTATTAAAATTAACATTTTCAATTTCGACACTGATTAAAATATTTGTAATAATATTATTTATCATGACCTTGTTACACTTACAAGACGATGAAGTTTTTAAATTTAGAGCAAATTACGGATGCTAGTTAAGCCTTCAAAGTACATTTACATAAATATTTCTCACTTCTCATAAAAAATGCAACAGGGAATAAATCATGGGACCCGCCCGAAAGTCGGATACCACATTTTATATGAAGAATAAATTACCAAAACGGCTTTTTTACTGCCATACTAACATTTACGGCCCATGCTTATTTCAACAAAAACTTAAAAACTGTTTAAAATGTCGTAAATAGACAATGGAATAATTATACAAGTGCGGTTAGAAGAGCACGTAAAGATAACTTTTATGGATATGAAGAGGATGGATATATCATTCTAATTTTAAAAAGCAAAGATGGAACCCAAAACACAATGCACGCATCCCGATAATACTATTGAAAAGAAAGGTCGAAAGTGAGATATATTGCTGCGCAAAAGAGACCCTTATGGTTAATAAAGTAGAATTTGGAGTTGTTTGTGATGGGGGGTTTAGTTAGACTTGTTTTTTTGTTGGAGTCGGTGATATGTAAGCAAGGTAGGTTGGCCACCCTTCGCATGGTTGCCATGACAACGTACGTTAAAGCACCTCCCGTCAGCTGGCTTCCATTATTCTCCACAGTATTGTTGTCATGGGGAGGTTTGTCTGACGTTGTATTGTGTACCTGTAAGAGGATGGCTTATAATGGGAACGGATGAGTATTTCCCATGATGAGATTGGGATCAGATTTAATTCTACTAAAGATCATTTACATTGTTTTTTGGCCTCTAGATGTTCTTTTGCACATGAAACATCGTATATGGTTTAATTTGTTTTTCAACGTAGGTAGAAACCTTAATGCCAAAAAAAGGAACGTCCTAAAATATATGTATAAATCTCAGAGAATAAACGAAAAAGTATGTTAATATATTCAAGAGTCACGTTATTAATTAGATTCTTACACCGTGAACACGGATTGAGGGGACCATAAACATACAGTGACAAGACCTCGCTCTTACGGCTTCGCTTTTTTCTCCGAAATAAATCTCACAGACTTATTTATTATTTTATTTTAACTTTGTACAAGTCCGCCTTTATACAAACCTGTTTCAGGTTGTTTGATTAATACTCGCCCGCCTGGACCAGGATAAGGGTCTGATTGTGAATTATATGGAATTTTTGTACGTAAGAAGGTTATTTATGGCGCGAGTAAGCTGGGGTCGGTCGAGATTTGTGGTCGAACAAGCTAGTCCTAGCCGAGAAAATGTATTCTATTATTGTGTTCACACAACGTCTTGTGAGAACTAAAGCTTCACACAATTGAGTACTACAAATCTAATCAAATTAAAGAGCACATCGCACAAATACTTCTATTTGTTCCAATGGGCCATATTCCAATTGCTTCAATTGTCGTGTGACATTGATTTAGGTCGACAATAGAGTATCCTAGTAAAGTATGTAACAAGTTATAAAAGAAATCGATTGCATTATCTATTAGGCTTATATCAATTAAATGAACATTAAAAGGGCTTAAGGGCGTATAAACGCTTGTCGGCGATACCACGCTTTATAGCATCGTAACTCGCGAATTGTCGTAAAGTATCGGGTGAAGTCGGGACGCCATCTTAAAATAGTTCGTGTTCGAAATTTTAAAGCGACTTGTCAAAGGTAGGATTGTTTTCCGATCATGTTTGACGTTTCCTACAGTTTTCATGTGCTGTTTCCGCAAGTTTTACGGGTTCGAAGATACTTTATTGGCACAGATTTTAGAGCATTCCCAAGCGACAACTAACAAAAGAATTTACGTCATCTTGACAACAAATTTTAACTAGACAGAGAACAGTACCTACTAATGTTCAATACGGTTGATAGAAAATACAGGTACAGAATGGGTTCCAAAAAATTATATATATTTAACTAAGGAACTATATATATTAAACTACGTATAAAATACCATAGTATTTTGTACTTAATTTATTTACTATAAATTTATAAGGGTATTTTACATTTCAGCAATTGATGATGTAGCGATATATGTCAACAGACGTCATAGTCATAAATATGTACGAACAACGTCACGTTTCGCTTTACAAATTTAGATCTATACCTACCACTTAGGATAAGACGGTCTAATTTTAGAATATATAATTATAACTTTTGTATTTAAAAAAATCGACCTCAAAACTCCGTGGAATTTCATTCATTTGTGTAGTTTTATTGAAATCGGTTACCGGAAAGTGCGTGAAACCAGATTCATTCTCTAGTGTGCCACCATTAGAGGTGGAATATTTTCTTCAAATTTAAATGGGACCCCTACTGAGATAGGTACCCTGTTTCGAACAAAAACAGAATCATCAAAATCGGTTCACAAAAGAGAAATCGCTTACAAACATACAAACAAGAAATACGTCGAATTGAGAACCTCCTCCTTTTTTGAAGTCAGTTGAAAACGTAGCATGCAATAGCATATAACATATAACATGTAGCCGTCAATACGGTAGATAGAAATACTTATAATCAATAAATATAAATAAATATAGTGTGTGAGCAACACCTAAATGGATTTAAAAACTGCGAGGCTATGGAATAATAGGTACGCTTTTTAACGGGTCGATTACGTCGATATCATGTACAATTTTGAAGCATTTGCCCGTGGATTAATTAATTCGAAACGCGAACCTACAGCGCACCATCGTCTAATTATGATGAAGCACGCATAACTATTCATAGACAAAATGTTTTTCAATGTTATTAAAATTGCATCGATCTATTTTTTTTATTCATGTAGGTTAACACAAAAGTATACCTTTTTAAACATTTTCTGATAAAATTAAAAGGAAAGCCAGACTTTAAATCAATAATATAACTAAATTTAAAAGGAATCACAAAATTGTTCAACCAGTTAAGTCACAGAGCCAATAAACTCACGGTCTTTTCTAAACCAATATAAAGAACATGCACGGATTCAATATTTCAAAAGGGTACGGTCGTCGGAAAGGACTATTTTTGCTCATTGTGTCGAGTTAAATCATCACAGCGCTGTTCTGTGCACCGCTTCAGCAGAGGACATTGGCTTGTGGTAGGTAGGGTTGACAACTAACATTTTTTAAGTAAAATAAAAATATTTTTAGAAATTGTCTTAATATATGTCATATCGTTGCTTAGAAAAACTAACTGGGGCGGAAACTTTCACATCACTGCATAATACGTGAAATTCTGATTTGAACTATGTAAATAACCTGCATCCATTAATGCCAACGGGGATAATATATCCATATAAAGTTTTTGAATAATAAAGCAAGTCAGACCCTCTCGGTCTTCATATAAGGAGATGATAGGTTTCACCTACTACTAAAAGCTATAATATGAAACGCACCTGACCGACTTACTTTTGATCATAATTAGAGTGTAGTATAGTAACAAAAGACTTACAAATAGGCAATGACATATATTAACTTGAAAAGATGAAAACTGGATGATAAAGCCACGTGTGATAATAAGTCAAAACTGCTTTTATCACATGAAAATCCGAAAACAATACGAAGGACATAAAACAAATTATGTACAATGTGTGAAATTTTATCTCTTATTTAAGCATGAAGTAGTAAATAACAATATCGACTAATTTACGTAGAATGTTGAAAAGTTGTCATTTTGCAGATGCAATGGCCTTATTACAACAGGTAGCTATCCAGTTTTGGCGAAGAGAAAATGTAAGGCTTTTAAAATGATAGTCGGACTTTGATAAGTGGTATTCCAAAAGATTAGAGAGATTCTGAGAAGTGGCAAGAATTTAGCATAGGTACAATATTACAAGCGCAGTCAACTTTACTTCTCCTTTAACTTTTTGTGTAACGATAGCTTCAAAATGCATTGTAGCTCTGTGTTAGTACAACATTGAAGGCCATTATGTGGCATCCCAGCACAGTTGGAACTACCGACCATTAGACCGGTTTAACATTTTTTTATGAATTTCAATCTTAACACAAGAGGATAAAGATCTACGATTCTATCACTTGCAGCTATCATGACATTCTATACCATTCATCATAGTGTACCATCTTTAGCGCCCTATAGCTTTACGGCTTTTACGGTAGTGGTAACTGGACATACTGTGACGAATTGATAATATGTTTATTTTTCCGCCTACATAACGATATCGGGAATTTGAAACATCATACAAAATGTGGCTACTGTGTTGATTTTAGATGAACGCTAAAATAGCTTTAAAATTTGCGCCGTTCTTCTTGTCTAAGTCGTTATAAGGGACAGTATGATAGCTGAAGTCAAAAGCTGACGATAAATTGGTTTGGATACCTTTTGGGTAACGTTTTACTTTAAAATTTTTGCGTTAATCTTCGTCATGTCAACAGAAAAAATAATACAGTCGATGCCCTAAGATACATTACCTTCTAACCGACTATTTGGTTCTAAGAAGATCAACGTAAAGAAAGGTGATAAACAAACTTAATATATTTTAACCTGTGAACCGTAAAATTAATTTTTACATGACTTCCTTATTGCATCATTAGTGAATGACGTTTTAAGAAACTTTTTAAGACAAGTTGATCTTTAATTACATTAGATAAATACAAATTTTAACCAAAAACCTATTAATTGTCTTCCATTTTTATTACACTTTTCTGTTGAATGCGTAAGAAGGCGCTACCCATCTGGTATCTTAGGGCATCGACTGTACTTAAAAATTAGTCACGTCGGTAGTCCAAATTTATCTTGTCGTACTTTACAGTAAATGTGGCATCCCTGTACGAAAGTACAGTTGCGAATTGAAGCGAAACGATCTTTAAGCCGGGATGACGCGCCCTGCTGACGTCACTAATTATAGATTCTGAAAGACAATTTACTGGTGGATAATGTAAAATCACGTAAGTCCACTTTCACATACTGTCGAGAAAATTAAATGCCGTTAAAAAGCAAATAGTCTATAAACTATACATTGGTGCGTCGACATTGCAACAGAAATATGTAGGGAAGTCCTAATAATAATCAAACGGCTACCGCTCCGTAGTTTGAAATTCAGCGGAAGAAATCCCTTTATGGAATATATTCGCCTTTGTATACTGTTGTTAGTTTTTATATTGTAAATTTATTTTTCTTGTGATAAATTAAAGTGTGCTTTCTATAATGAATGTTGCTTATATGTATTTATACTTGGATTTTGTTAATCTAGATTGAGGCAAGACGAGTTCATTTTATAAAATCAAAACTTTAAGCCTTAGGTCTGTTTAGCAATTCTCATTTCAAGTGGTAACCAATACTGCAAGTACAACTTGCACTTATGGTTTTATGTCCATTCATCATAGCATTCTGCTACACAACAACACACGTACCTAAGTATTGTTATAATATAATACAGAACAGTTGCAGTAAGTCCCGGACGCAATGAAGTAACTGCAGACAACCTGATTTAAAGTACTAGGGTCAACGCCTTTCTTTCCAGTACCAGCGCTACTACCTCGTACGTGTTTCTTGTATTAATTTTTATAAATATACTTTGCTTGTCACAAAAATTATCAGTATATATGTAACTGTATTTTGGTGACTAATTTGTGAAAGGGAGTTAACACACTTATTAACGTGATATTGGCTAGGGCCAATCCCATATTTTTCTACATAAGTTTTGTTTGGTTATGCGGCGTCGGAAAGTGAACGTGTCTTACACAGCTCCGCCACTAATGAGGAGATTTGGTAGTCGACTTAGATTCGAAAGCTCAGCGGTGACAACCATTCGTTGGTTGCGCAGAGCGCGACGAGAAGTGAGCGTGCCTACAGCTACGATATCTATCTGGACAATAAGGAGGGTGTTGTACGTGGACCTGGGGCAGCTCACCTAAAGCACTAGACTTATAGAGAACCGGATGAAATCCGTGCAAACGGGCTGATCTGGGGTTAGGACCTGACTTAAATGGTCCCTGTGCGGGCTTGGACCGACGACGTGACGGCGCGAAACGCTTTGTGAAAGTTTTTTTTGGCTCTTATTACATGAGCGTATAGCTTTTTCTCACTTAGCTTAATACGCAATCGCGCGTATTGATAAGTTCGGCTGCTCTCCAAGCAAGTACTGTCTAAATATTATATAGTAAATACCTATATTTAACGAATAAAAAAATTCCCACCTTTTTTTAATTCAATTTACTACACTTTATTTAAAGTCGAAGTGAAAAGACTGTAATGAATTTACTATTTTATTGTACCGAATTGAAATAAGTGATTTAATTCTTTTGTAACTCTTGTGACGTTTCAACAATACTGTTACCTAATCCGATTCAGTAACACAGTAAACCAAATGTATCAATCCAATATGCTGCTGTCAATGAAAATTCATCCTTATTAAAGTAAGCATGTGCTGTATCTGTAAGCTTAGGAGAAAGCTACGAAATATTGTTATAATAAATCTGGATTGTTGGTCTGAAGTGAATGAAAATATTTTGCTCCACAAGTTATGATTCAACTCTTACACAGTTTTAATTTTCAGATTTTAGAATAGAATAGAATAGAAAAATATTTATTCACGGCTCACAACACATCAATAAACACGTGTAAATTTAGAAAATGAAAATAATAATAATATTATTAATAAAAAAATAATAAAAAAATTAAGTTAAAAATAAAATTATTTAAGAGTTAAAAGTATGTAAGAAATAACATAACATTAAAAAAAAATTAAATTAATACAAAAAACAATGTCTTCCTACCATGAAAACGCTGCGACTCAGCGTAATGCCAGTTTTATTTAACCTTCAGATATTAATGTAAAAAGAATTTATAAATTCCATTTGCTTTTGTTTTTAAACAAACATATTTCACGAGTAAATAATACATTATCAAGTTTACAAATAATATTATAACAATAATTTTCAAATGTTAATGTAAATGTCCAACTGTGTCGAAACAACAAATCAGTATTACAAACTAATGTCTGAAATACTGATTATGAATTCATAATAAATTATAATATTTCGCATTTTTGCATAATACTCGAATAAATAGATGCAAAAAATCGCTCCTCGTCATCGTATAACAATGTACAAATACCTATATGAATGAACAAAAACTGACTGGCATTGAGGTATCACATTACGTATAAGGTAAAGACTGTCGTCATTTGTTTTTGATAGAAGTGTTTTAGTAAATTATCAACATGCTGTATATTGAAAACTGGTAACTCGAAATTATTTAATCTTTTGGATAAAAATATATTAAAATTTAAAAAAAGAATTGTCTTTTCTTTTACAAAATGCATCCGGTCAATCGAAAGTTGGTATGAGGTAGCAAAAACTTTGTCAAATTGTTTTTACATCCTGTATTATTAATAAAAAAATGTCAAAGTTTTTGTTGCAAATTTACTGCTTTTACGATGTGAATGCTTTTAACGGTGCGAAACAAACAGGTAATCGTAGGTGAAATTAATTTATTATTAACATTTTTTGTGTGTCAACCACTTACCTAACAACACTTTCTATTAATAAATGTGCTGTTAATTCTCAAATAAACGAAGATAAGGTACGATGATAATGGTTTCTACGCGTGCTCGACATTCAGGGTGGTTGGTGCTGAAATCCGATTCCACCTAGTATCAGTTCTAGGTGTTCTAGTTATGAAGTTACACTATACCATTGTCACTGATAGTTTATCAGCTATCATCATATTATTATAAAGAACAGCGTTTGCTCTAAAATTTTCGAATTCTTACATCACGTTCCTCATTCCGTAAAAATAAGGTGTTGCGTGAACGACATAACGTATCTCAAAGTGAAATGTGATGGAGTAGGTGTGAGAGAATGCAGTATAAAGCTTTCGGCTCAGTTCTTAATGGCTTAATTCCACATCCACTCAATTGTCACTAATGAGAGTTATAGTTATGCTTACAGAATTATTTAGATACATTGTTATAGTATAGTAATATAGATACATAATGACTACATTAACGATGGCATCGAACGACTTATCTTCAGATAATTATGCAGTTTGAATATTTTACGTTTGTGAGAATACCAGTTATTTGCTTTGATTGCCCGCTTATTGCTTATTTTCTTTTTGATATTTTGTTTTGAACGTATTTTCTAGGTACTAAGAGCGTATTTGTGCACATAGAATCTTTGATGAGAGCTTTATACTTGTAATTTAAATCTAGGTGTGCGATTTTACAGGTTTTGTGGCCTCCGTGGATGCCCAAAGAAAAACTTAAAGAATACGTCTTATTTCGGTAACGTGGCCTAACTAGAATGATGTTATTAAACGAATTGGCATGAATTAATTTTTACAAAATAATTATACCCGTATTACAAACATTTAAAAAAATTTGGTTCGAAAAATTAAATATAAATATGCCGCACATGAAACAAATTACTGTCATAACTCAAAATTTTGAAATTGAGTAATCACAATTTGACAATTAAAAAAAATACTGAATGGATCTTATTACGAATAATGTAATTATGTTTGTTTATACGTAATATTTAATTATCCATTTATAAACGAGAATACATGTATTCGTTTCATTCAGTATTTTTTTTTATTTTCAAATTGTGTTTTCTCAATACCACAATTTTGAGTTACTACAGTAGTTGGTTTCCTAGATCTTACTTAACCAATAAATGTGTTTAAAACATTTAAATTATACTTCTATTGGATTGGAGCCTAAAGTTATAATTACTGTGGTAGAGTAAATAAATCAATAATTGTAAAGAAAAGGCACCACGCAAAGAAGAGAAGAAACATCGCAACAGACGCATCTTTTAAAACTTGATTCTAAGTAGGTATCTGTCTACCTACTTAAAAGGCAGTGCAAAGTGAGAGAAAATAATATCAATGTTTTGTATAATTATTGTGTTCTAGTATCTATTTGTGGATAATTAACAACTTGACTTCGACTCTTGATAAGCAATAAATAACCCATTTACGTAGATACATAGACCACCTAGGACATTAGACATACAAATCTGCTTTTTACGGTATAAATTATAGAGTTTTAATTCGTAATTGTTGTATTGTGTAACCTTATATTTAATTACCAATAATGGAAATACATTAAGGTGTAAATTACCATGTAAGTACCCCAATCTACATCAAAGACAATTTAAGCAAATTTACTATTATTGCCTTAGGAATGGGAACTTTACGTTACGGTATCGGATTCAAAAAATAATCTAATTGAAATTCATGTACCAAATTAGTATAAATTAGACGACGACTCCGTTTCATAGCAATAGGTCTTATGCGAATTGTGTGTATGCTAGAAAAGGAAAATCATAAATTATATTGGGCATAATTGTATTAAATGAGTAAGTTTACTGGACCCAAACGTATGTAGTAAATAAATTTCTTCCACGGTTTTAGAGGTATTTCCTAAGCAAAAGATGTTGGTAATAATCTTGTAGATATTAAGGCCTGGCGTCCATTGGAGGGACGGTATTACAAGGGATCCTTCGGCATTCCTACATGCATCCGAACAATGACGTAGAATATGCAGCGGTGTCCTTAGACATGCCGAAATGTGCCGTTGCGACATCGTACTCGCCCTAGCCTCTATTCAGGTCAGTCGTAATATAAAAACTAAAATCCTGCCTAAGCATCTCGAAAGCTGCCGGCTCGGTATTTATAAGCTCACCGCAGTTTCATTTTCATAGCTACGACTTTCATCATTGAAATTTCAATAACATTCTTCACGACATTGAGGTAGATTTGTTACCTAAAAATACCCTGCCGTGCTGGCCGCCCATCAGTGGGAGTCGGGCCTTAGGGGTCATTCTATGGACAACAGCAATAAGTACTAGATAGAAAATCCTGTCAAAAATGACTCTATCAAACACAATTAATCATCTACGTGTAAGTAGACCGCATATAATATTTAATCACTATGTAATTATACAAAAATTAAGTACAGATTTCACCATAATACCTAATCGACATAAAACTTCAATTAATATCTTAAGTATATAGTAAAAAACAGTTGAACCAAGACATCAATGGCATAATTATGTGCACAATCGTCCATTTATTAGGAAACAAAGGAGTACAGAATTGCAGATCACTGCACATTTTATAATTGACATAAAACATTTTGCTATATTTCTTATAGACAATCTATACTTTGTGTAATATTATGTCAACGTTCATTGAAATTAATGACTTTATTCCAGATAAAATAGGTCAAATGATATCACGAATGGCAAATAATGCTCGATTTAATGAGCTTGTATGTTTCCATTATTTAGTTATATTGTATGAAATATCCTTTATTTTTAGGAAAAATTTTCACTTGTAGCAAATCATGTTTAAATTAATTCGTTTCTTAAGAAATCAATTGCACATTAAAAAGTATTAGGTACTTAGCACAATTCAATCCAAAATAAAATGTAGACTAATTAGGTGCAAGACGCTGCCAGGAAGTCTTTAGTTTCCAAAAACCAGTTATTCAATGCCAAAATATTTTTAAAACTCCTGAGAGCTAAATTATAGAAATAGATCATTGTCGTGGCTATAAAAGCGGTCTCAGTAGCGACCAAAACTGGTTTACTTGCATGCTGCTGCATCGTCGAATGCGTAAGCGCAGAACGTACGCGGAATGGGCAATGAGCTAACGTTAATGTGCTGCAGGTAAACAAAATTTTGTATCATATTATGTACGTGTATAGTGAAAAACCCTTTTTTTTATTTGTTTTTCAGAGTTAAGTAATTTTTGTATTCAAGGTTAGGTAAAGACACTTTATCTTTGAGTTGTTGTAATAAGGAATTGTTAAAAATTTTAGTTTATATTTGTCAGACGTTTTAATCGGTACACTTTTTTACTTTTAACCGCATAAATTATAAAAGGTTACGTCATTTTGAAACCTGTACTTTAACATTATAACTTTAAGTTTTAAATTTTAACATTGTACATTCGTATATTTTATACTATTAACACTATACAGCGTAAGCTATAGTAATGACGAAACGATACCAGAATTAGCAATAACATATGCAAATGAAAACGGCAATGCAAACTCTGAAATGGGGAGAAAGTAATTATACAATGTTGGTTGCAGGATGCACTAACTTAGCCCAAATTACTATTACAAATTCACATTTAGAGTACTGCAATTAGACTTTTGCTACCTCTATGTTAAGGTTGGTTTTTGAAGCTGTGGTCTGTAATTGTGTTTCCTTTTAAAGCCGTCGACAGACTACGTAAATAGACAAAATAAAAGCGCAGCACACCATCAGGGCTGGATTAATTCAGTTTGCATCTATGATGCTTTAATTAAGCTGTTCGTCTGTATGAACAAATACATGGGCATAAAATATATAAATGTTTAATTGCATAACGTCTCAAAAATTTCATTATATTATATTTTATCTCAAAAATTGGGTTATATAATGTATGCAGTATTGGCCTGTCATTTTGAAATTAAATCGTGTACGAATGACATACATATAACGCAATTTTTGAGATAAAATATAATATAACGAAATTTTTGAGATGTTATGCAATTAACCATTTCGTATATTTTACTATTTTAGATGTAATGTGCTAAATGTAATGTAGTGACTTAAGTATCAATCTACGTACTTGACGGCTTTATAAAATAACGGCATATCTCGAAGACACCTATTCATCAGGAAGGTGGTTTAAACTGAGAGGTATCTGGCACGAAAAGCCGACGGATCATATACGGAATAATGACGTCATGTGATATATTTTAACCAATGGAAAGCACGGTGTCTTGTTCATAATATAATTTAGCTGAGAGTGTATATGTATGGCAAGTGACTGATATTTGACTTTCTCGTCTCGTTGAATTCGGGGCGATTCGAGCGCATAAAAAAATAATTACATAATATCATATTAATTTCTTTAAATATTTATATTAAGCGTTAAACACTAAGGCCGAGTCACTCTAACTGCATTCAGAATGTTGAGTTGTATTGTAATCGCACTAGCAGTTGGCAGTTGTGATGCACTCATACCGACTTCATTCAATTTCCATTCAACTGCGAGGCAGTTGAAATGCAGCACATTTAATTACACTGTAAAGTTAGAGTTAAGACTCTAAGAACGGCAGACTAAAGCACATAAGTTAAAAGCTAACACGATTCATTGAAATCCTTGATCTCTAAGGGCTATAAGCGAAACTCTCCGGTAAGAAACTTTCCGTTCGCGTTGTTGAAACTACCGATTACCAAAAAGCTGGTAGTTACTTCCACCAAGAATATAGTAAGCTTAGTTATCTAATGGGGACTGTCATCAGTATTTTGTACACGATTTAACGGTATGTTATTTAATAATTTTTTTTATGTTAAGTTTATTTTATATTAAGGTACCCCTTTCACTCTAGGGTCAGAAAAAATCATCATCATTCATAGAATTTCTTTTGTTTTTCAAATGTCACGATGTTTTACTACCATGATGTTTAATTATTTTTTTGTGAAGTTATCTTTTGGTAGAGTTTGCTTCAAGGCCCTAGTTCAAATCCAACCAGATTGAACGATTTTTTAATGTTCGATCCATGTATTAATTATTATCCTTCATTTCAATCGATTCGTCGTCCGACTAAAGCACACAAGTCGAGTTCCATTTTTCACCTTAAATTCTAGTGGGGTCTTTTTCAATCTTAAAAAAAATTAAGCATTTTTAAGCTGTAGTCTACCGACTCTACCTGAAGGGCTGAAAAAATAATTTCCCAATATACTACATCCCAATGAATTTCCGACACACAGCATTATGTTCATTGTAGAAGAAACACTACCACTGCAGATTTAAATCATCGGCACATCAAAAGCAATCGACGTGCATTTGCATCTTTCATGGAAGTTTCACGATGGTAATAAAGTTCTTTAAAGTTTCATACCCTTAGAGCGCGGAAACAGTCATCTTACATTGCTTTTTTTCATCTACAATAGTTTATATTATAACGCCACGTGTTAATACTAATCACAGGATGTTTAAAATCTCCAAATTGCTTCGCTAAGTACGTACTTCATTTCCTATTATTATTTGTGAGTATTCGTGTTCAGATAAGCCGGTACCTTGTGCCGGCTCTCGACATAGCAAGCGTTATTTTGATAATATATTAACATGAAGTGCTCGTATATCCTCATAGCAAGAGAAGAGAGCCGTTTTATTTTTGAAAATGACTCCATCAGTCACAGACAACGTTCTTTGAGCCTCAAAAAAAACTGTTATGGACGGTGTTATGTGTCACGAAACGCTTCTGAGGAACTAAATATTGTTCAGTCGACTTTGTGGCATATTTCATTGACGTTATGGCCGGTTACCCGCAGGAATAGGGGATTGGTAATTTATTAGTGGGTTTTAAGTAATTTTCTTGATGTTTACTTTTTAATATACTAAATCGACTTTATGACCTTTCAGTTTATAGGCTCTGAAGTGGTAGTAAAGTATATTTAATAGTTACGAAAATAATCCCAAAATATTTTCATCAAATTTTTATTCCGGAAATAAAGCAAATAAAAAATATATTTAGGCCATTTTCTGTCATTCTAATGAATAGAATCAACAGCTGGAGTTACTTTTCATAATGTATAAAATACGGGTAGATATGTTAAAAATTTTATATGTCGGACATTTAAAAAATCCGAATTGGAATCGTGAATGACAATGACATCGCAAAAACGTGTTTACACGTTAAGTTTATGCGTCGTACGGCGTAGAGCTGGAAATACAATAGATGATTGCTAACGGTGTGGCACGTATGTCGGTCGCACAATAAAAGAGCTTTTAAAAACATCGAGCTATCTTAGCCGCCATTCAGCCGGTCGGGTTGCGGGTTGTTTTGAAAGCGCATAGACCGATTACGATTACGTTTCCAACGAAGTGTCGACTTCATGTTACGTTTTATACCGTCATTCGAATCTTGCGCTCGGATGTTTGGTCCGACGCGGTCGTTCATTAGCATTTTATGACTGATACGACCGATAAAAGTGTAATAAGACGCATTCAGCGGGTCATATGGTGTGATAGACGCTCCGGCCCGCTGGCACCCACTAGAGGAAGTTGCCACTCACTTATTCGACTTTAGAAGTTATAGAGGCAATAGTCATTCGGTTCAGCATTCTAATTCAATGAATGAATGTTATTGTGCATTTCACATGTTCTGATAGTGGTTTGTTTGTTTTGCGCGCCCAAAGAGTGCTATTCGAGCAGGCAATAGCATCAAATTCAGCTTTTATGAATCATAATTCGACGCTGGATCTGCAATGCACTTCAAAAGCCGACGTGTATGGATGGATCAATGTGTCTCATCCTTGTTTTGCTTCCATTGCAAAATGGAAAGCTTATGATAAGTAGAATTATGGATATATTTTGGTACAATTCTGTAAGCATTAAGAAACATGTGATTCACAATAAATTAACGCAAATAATGGAGTAAACAAAATCTTGAACACTTCAAAGAGAATAATTAAAACGAAAAATCGATATTTATCTTGAGCTTGGAAATCATAAACGATTTCGAGGAGTAACTTCACAGATATATTAACAAGATTTTATTGAAATCCATAAAAGAGTTCTATGCCGATATTAGTACGTATATAAGTTTTGAGAAAATTATTTCAACTCAAATTCACAGGTTGTAAAGTTTTTACGTGGCGATAAAATTTGGTTAGCGATACATACGCAAGCAATAGATCGTGTATATTTAGGAGATCTACCTTAGCAATCTATACCTAAGTGTCTATATTTGGGGTATCAAATATATTTCAAACGTTGTTGAAAGACAGGTGGTTGATCGTGAACCATCTGCCTATTTCGGATTGTCCACGCTTCTGTATACCCTCACACCCCCTGTCAGAAAGTCAAACAAACCAAAGCTGAGGGGCTGCCGATCGTAAACTTTTTTAGCATAGTCTCTCAACAAAACGCGAATCATAAAAGTAATTGGAACCCATTCATATTAATAGACGTTTACGAGGTCTCCTCCATAAAACAGAGATTGTCATCGAATTACGCAATACAAGTCTAGTGAACTAACAGTCAATCGGATATTGTTAATTGGTTTTTGTGAGCATTCTATACATTTTATTGCCAATAAATCTATAGTACCGGATGTATTTCGTTTCTGTGAAGAGTCTTTGAAGATGGCACGTTCCTAAGGCACTAGATGAATCTCTTTTCTGGTCTAATTTTAAAACGATGGATTTAGATATCTTTATGATCTTGTACACGTGACTATTGGATATATAACTATATTAGGAAGAGTTGGAGGAGTGTATGAGACGTATAGAAGTAAACTTTGTAAACATTAAAAAGATTTGGGATTTGCATAAGAAGGAGCTGAAATTGCTAAGTGTCACACTTTTTTTACAACAATAATAGTGTTAAATGAAAAAACCTAATACCAATAAAAATTGCAATATCAGTTTCAGTTACTAGTCAGTCACTCACATATCACTTGGTCATTTGCACAATATATTCAAGGTTCGCAGTCTTACAAAATGGTAGTACCTATGACGTTATATATTTCTATATTAAATACGTTATAGTGTTGTGTATATATGTTTAATGTATTATATGTATGTATTATTTTATTATTAATATGTATTGATATTCTTGTATTATTTATCTTATTTAAATGTTCTTTTTCTCTCACTTTCTCGTATTGTTTTTCTTTTATCAGAGCCAGGATAATTTAATTTCATTTAAATTTATTCATCCTTATTTTTGTTTTTATTCTTAATATTATACGTCCATTATCTGTAATTATTTTAGTGGATAACTGTAATTGGTCTATCCAAAAAGTGTTAAACGTATGTAATGGTTAGAATTGTATTAAGTATGGATGTTGTGATCCGAAATAAAATAAAATAAATAAACAAATTTCTACCACAAATCATCTATAACAAACTAATCTGCTTTCAATGACGTAATGATACACAATTACATTTATCAACACATCTGTTCATTTATTTGGTGATGAAATAAAATTATAAAATACGGCGCAATATTCCATATAGAATTTCCCGATTACAGATAAATAGAAAGGACATTAGAGCATTGCAAAGTTAACGATGCACTTGACTGTGATATATTCAGCAGAAGCTTACAATATCGTTTGCAAACAGGCCTTTAGTTTGGTATATCTCCGTCTGCATTTACAAGTTTGTAATACTGTTGGTTCCGCAGCTGTCACCCACCTCCTTAGGGACGACTCGCAATTTTCCTACCCTCACTTTAATTCGAATCCCGAAAGGTTTCCCGGAATATTTATTATTATATCTTTATTAACGTTCTCGTTTCGTTTCGACTCGTTTATTGCAAGGATTTGTTTGTACATATAAAGCTATAAGTTTCCTGATAGTTCAATATGTAGATATGTAAACTTGTTTGAGAAGTTGACATAAAAAAAGTCGTCGATGATCTAGAACATAACACCAGTTAAATAAACCTACTTAAATCCACAGTTATTTAAAAAATCTAGTTAAGCTTTATTACGTGTGTGTGTGTTTTTATTGAATGTCAGGATGTTTCGCCACCATGACATCCAATTATTTTTTGTGAAATTACTGATCCGACAAACAAACACATAGAAAAATTCGTGAGGTCCGCTGGTTCGTTCCGTGGCTTAGTTGGCATAGCCTCTGCCATGGTTTGCTAGAAGACATCGACTCGAATCCGGCCGGATTGAAGGAATTTTTTCTAAGTGTTTAATCTTGTATTTATACTTATAACTTAGTTATATCTGTTATAATACTTTTTAGCAGTATAGAGTTATTATGGATATGTCTAGACATTTTGCAATTACAACAGTACCTATATTCCATACAGATTTGAACCATACTGACAAGTTAAACTGAAAATTTGGGCGATAGTTTCAAATTCATTGCATAACAGAAAACAATATTTTACGTGTTGAAACGGGGCGGAATTTGTCAAGGTCCTGTTCGCCATTTTGACATAGGTATTTAAAATATGGTGTCGTAATTACTTAAACCAGCTAACAACTTCGACAGTTCAACAGTTCTAGCTTTGAGTTTGAAATTAAGTTTAGTCAAAGTCAAAGTCAAAGTCAAATAGTTTATTTGCGTGTTACAGTAAGACATATAAAATACAATTTAAGTTGGTTGGTTATTGTACAAGTATCATGTAACGCCCTGTAAGGGCATAGCAAATTTACAGAGGTATAAGTTTTTATAATAAATCACAAAATGTCAATTAATAAGATACATAATAAATTAAAATACATGCTTTCAATTAATTAACTGATAACAATAATGTCCGAAAATTTTAACTTCCACATATTTTTTTATTTAGCATTTCTTAAATGTTTAACTGCCATCTGTCAATTTATATAGAGTAGATGTGTGGCTCCTACTCAAACATAATCCGCATGTTATAAATATAATCATAATGAACGGCAGCAGACTCCAGATCAGACTTCATAGTAAAAAATTCAAGCACCTTTAGAACTACTTTTTCAAAATGTAATTGGTTTTAACCGTCTAAAAAAAAAAGGAGGAGGTTCTCAATCCGACTATATGTTTTTTTTTTATATGTATGTTACGCGATAACTCCAGTATTTGTGAACCGATTTTCATGATTCTTTTTTTGTTGGAAAGAGGGTACCTCCATAGTGGTCCCATTTAATTTTGAAGAAAACATCCACATCTAAGAGTGGTCGTTCATGCATGAAGATTCATTTTTATAAATAGCGCCTAAATTTTATTATGAAAACAGGAGCTCTACCGCTAGTAACTAATATTGCTGGTAATGAACATTCTGTTGTTACATGTGCATTCGCATACCTGAAAAGAACGGGACGTGTGTATATTCTATTCTGCTATTAAATTTAGGGTCAGTGGGCGGATCACAATATTTTTTGGAGAGAAGATTAAATCACAGTAATACACACACCAAAAGTACCTAGGGATCAAGCACATTTTGGCCAATGATTTTTATTGATAAATTTCATACTTTAAAAAATAAATAAATAATTTAATATATTTTTTAACAGCAGGTAAGCAAATATTTCAAAAAAATAGACACTTTTGATGTATATAATGTACATATTCTAATGTCTCCTACCTGTAAGCGTTAAAATCGTCAACTGTCATTAGATATACATAGTAAAATAACGCATATATAAATGATTATTACATAGAATGGAAATATCGCTGTTCTGAATAACCTAATATAATTTGTAGATGTATATCAGGACATTCCTATGTATCAAAGTTTATTAAGAAATGGAAATAAATGTTATATTGAAAAGTAATTACGAGTAGCCAGATATGTAAAAGACATATAATTCGAAATTGATGTGAGCAAAATATGGGGGACTGATAATTACGACGTTATGAGTTTAATAAAATGTAACATACTTTGATTTTACTTTAATTATAATACATTCTGAAATATATTAACGTACAAATTGCAAAACGCGAGTGCGCAACAGATAATCTCATTAAAATAGATCCTGAGTGCCTAATATTTTACACCAACCCTCTCCTGTTTATATCGGCAATATTTTAACAAACGCAATATCGTAACGTAATTTAAAACGAATTAGTTCCCTTGCCTCCGAGCTCAATTTGAATACCTTATATAGGATGCTCGCACCCTAAAGGTACGATACCTTTTTAAAAAACAAAGGGAGGAACGAACCGTTATATTTTATAATTTCTCCCCGCCCCTTCAACGGAGATGCGCGCAAATGTTTTCAAGAATAGGGCCCCTAATGTACAAGAATGTCTAGGTGGAGAGCTTTCCACGAAAATGGGTGCTTTTAGAGAAAATTTTTCGTGAGATAGTGTTATAACATGCGAATGCTTTTGTTAATATCTATATTTCAAAATCTTCATCTCCTATACGAATAATGAACAATGATGAATATTTGTATTCATATTTCGTTTAAAATAACTTGCCAATGACCTAGGTATATGACTCATATTCGTCTGTTAAGTTAGAAAGTCAAGTGCTGTACTATATAACGTTATGAAATTACTAAGCACGGCAAAATGTTATTTAAAATTTAAGAACTAATTGGTACAGAAAACCCCTAGTGATGCACCCCACGCGGTCAAGCCGGGCAAAAATGGCCGCTGCTAATAACTTGAACAGGGCGGAGCACGGGGTGTTATGGGGAGGCCGACATGCACGACATGCAAATTTAATAATCCTATGCAACGCAAGCGGTCTCCTACCGCGCTCGTTAGTTCTCCATTGTACACTTATTAATCCAACTACGTAGTTTATATCGGCAGAAAGATCGCATTTGAAGCGCTGTGCAACAGACGTATAAATTGTTTAATTGGAACTTAATGCGGGTAGGTTTCTATCGAAGTGGGAGATAAATAAATTAAAATAAATAATTGATAAATTGTAGTATCTGTTATCAGTTTTGATATGATGATTTTATTCAATTATTTGCGGATTGATTTTAAATAACTCAACTATTATTACAGTCACGACTTACAGTTTTACTGTATCAACCCACATAAGCCCCACTACGGGGTACAGGTTTCCTCGGATATGGGTTTAGATTGTAGTCCAACACACTAACCCAATACTTTTGGTAAATATATTTTTAATTTAATGTTTTGTTTCGACTTCGTGCACTAAATTGTATTAATTATTCAATTAGAACTTAGTATTTATCTTTTATAAATTGAACAATACCTCACTGTAGTACACGTATATGGTAATTCAAATAAAACAAGACATTTTTGTATTACATATAAATATTACATTGTCTGTGATATAAATTGCTAGATATAAATAAATAATTTATTGACAGAAACTATAAAATCAAATAACAAAAATGGCCTTAGGAAATCCTGCATACCTAAGTAAATAATTCAAAAATATTAAAGCTAGATGAAGGGAAAACATGCAACTCGCATTAGCGATTTGTGGCGTTTATGTTATTTGAATTTTGTTTATACGGTTTAAAAAACCAGCAAACATGGCAACTAATGGTAAAGGCAGCCTTTAATTTTATTACATACATTCAGCAGCAAATGCTGCTTTGCTGTACAAGTATGTCGTTGGTATCTAATCAGGTGAATTCCAAACAAAGAGGTTTTCCACTAGAAAAATTTACTTATGCACAATTTAGTAGCAGTAGAGCTCCTTGTGAAAGAGTTATCTGTTAACTTTTAACTTTACCTATTTCTGCCGTCAAGCAGTAGTGTATGCATTACTGCGATCCGGTTTCGAAAGGTAAGGGTGAAATTTCAGGCACATGAGACTTATCAACTTATGTCTTAGGGTGTCGGGCGCAGTGGCAGTGCCCCTCAGATCTTTGGGATTTAAAGCTTCAGTGGTACTGCAACTGTTATTGACAGACTTGTCGCTTACCATCAGGCGCACAGGCAGACTTGTTCTTGTTGTTGTTAAATAGTGCGTGGAATTACATCTATTTGCCAAGTTTTATTGCATTCGGTTACCAGAAAATGCGCGAAACCGGATTCATTCCCTAGTTTGCCACCCTTAGAGGTGGAATGTTTTCTTCAAATTTAAATGAGATTGCTACCGACGTATCCTTTTTCCAACAAAAAAGAATCATCAAAATCGGTTTACAAATGGAGAGGTTATCGCGTAACATACATAAAAAATATACAGTAGAATTGAGAACCTCCTGCTGTTTTTGAAGTCAGTTAAAAAATGTAATACATACTAGAACCTTTATAATTAAGTTGTAATTTTGCAACGTTTTTTGAAACTTACTTCTCTCGGGGGAAGAAGACGTGAAAGTTTTAATTATGTGTACCACCAACTTTAGCGTTTTCAAGGCAAGGGTGTAAAAGTATTTTCTAGGCATCATTCTCCATACTCGGTTACATAATGATTTATTCTATTAGAAGAGATTGTAGTTAAATGCTACCCAAGTTTTTAAAAATGTAAAAAGCACAAAAAGTACGCTTGTTTGTTTATTATACAAAATTATATCAAATGAGTAATCATTGTAAAATATAACTGTAAAGTACCTATTATGTGAATAATAATCCAATTGTAGCTTCTCGTTTATACACCTGTTACACACCTAAAGTCGTAAAAACTCCTTAAGAGGCTACGTGTTGTATTCGAAGTTCATAATTGACAGTTTAGGATGTTTTAATTACAAAGGCCCTATTCTAAGGGTGTAATGTGTGCCCTGCAGAGGCAAATGGTAAGGTCTGTCCTTAAACCACCCTTTAAACTACGTTTCACGCATGTACGGTACTTAAGTTTAAAGGGCTAGTGTCTACGTTCCAGTGTTAACTGCTGGTTTATTATGATAGTTAATTTACCTTTACAGTTAATTGGTGCTCATTTTACTTAATAGGATCTTTATGTTATCGCTTTTTTTTCAAGAAATTAAAGTTATTTCTGTAATATTTGTGAATGCTATGATCACATTCAAAAATACTGATGAAATTGATTTACACTGAATATACTCGCTAGCGCCTCACGATGTATTTTCTGTGCGTCTGTGAGTGTGCGCGAGGCGTAGGTGGCTGGCCGCTCACTGTGCTCGTTCGCGCCCAGCTGACTTAGCACTCCGTAGACGCCGTACGGCCTCACGTCACACGTGACAATCAGAGGCTTCCTAGGATCATAGTATGCTAGTGTTTCCGCACTCGAAACTAGCCTCTTGATTTCCATGAACGCCAATTCACACTCCTTAGATCATGACCACTCCCTAACTTTTTGTAATAACTCGTATAACGGGATCAATTTTGCGCTCATATACCTACCTTACAAACTTCCCGTAAAAATTGACTATACTTAGAAACGATCTAAGCTGTTTTACATCCATAGGTCTAGGAATATTCACGATCGCCTCGATTTTTGACGGGTCTGGTTTTATGCCATTCTTTCAGATAATATACCTAGATATCGAACTTCATCGACTAAAAATAAGCACTAACTACCTTTTAGTTTTAACCCCTTACTGTGCCATTTACTGAAAACTACCTCCAACGCTACTAAGTGTTCCTCCTTGCTCTTACCGCAAATTATGACGTCATCCAGAAATACTTCTACAGTCCCGGGTACACAATTCACTTTCTACTCGCGAAATTACAATTCCCAATATTCGTAAGCCACTGTAATATTTGTGAAATGAAAGAGTTACGTCTATCCGCAATCAAAGTTTATTCTAGATTGGTCGGCCAATAGATGTGTGCCCATTAATGACTGTTAGAAATTGACACTACAATTTCCAAGTGCTTTTTCTAGTTCATAATGGAGGAAAGGATTTTTACGTAAATATTTTATTACGATACTCTAACAGCTAAAGAAGTAACGAGTCAACTGTGACTTGCTATTAACGACTTTGAAAAACCTATCGAATAAAAATATTTTATTAAAGGAATTAAACGAGACACGTCTTCCCATCAAGTTCATACAAATTACTGTTTAATAAAGCAGAAAATTTCTATACGCAATTAAGGGTCTTATATTATAACTCAAGAACGCGTTTAATATTCCCACTAGTACCCTCACTCCCTCATCATAAGTCTAGCGATTAAATCCTGTCGTTCACGCATTCCTTGCATCTCGCCATTTGTCGTATTAAAAATTAATCCACCAAAACAAAGTTTCATTATAACGCTTCTTGTTTATTGAATACTACATTAAGAAATTATTATCTATGAACTCGTATCTCAAACTTTATTACACGTTAGTGGATATTTATGCCAATTTATTGCAGTACCATGAAGGCCTTCGAACGCCTTTCACTTAATTTTGTCAAGACTTAACTTCATGTCCTAGACCAGACTAGATAAGATTAGCTTGAATAAATTGAAGAATGTTTTCAATATTCAGTACAAGAACACAAGTGAAAGCAACAACTGAACCAAAACAAATAATTTATCAATTTGTTCTAAAGCTACGAAGCTGAGGGGTGTAAATGTATATTTTACGCGTACCTATATTCATAAAGCAACTCGGTGAATTACCCAACGTACAGTTATGTTAATGTTGAGCCTCCCTCACCGGGCCAAAAAGATAGGATTGCAAATTTGCGGCCAAAAATTTATGATATCCACGTATAGGCTCCCCTAGGGATGTGGGGCAAAATAGGCCCATCGGCATTTCCGAGAGCTAGCCATCCTCGTTGTCGGCCAGAATGACCCTAAACATTTTATTTGGTAGTATCGCTGTGGAATTGCGTCGACTAATCTTGAACCACCGTTTTTAGGGTGTTTTGCGCCTCTTTCGGATATCGCGTAGGATTACACGTTTGCATGGGGGGCTGAGTCTTGTTGCCCACATACACGCCATTAGTATCATTGAGGTGTTAGAGTTGAAACGTTGTAGCTAATGTATTACGCTCTGTATCTGAAAATTCAGAATATTAAGTAATTTAGCATACAATTTTTCAACTTATTGAAAAAATGCTGAAAACGTTTGTCGATGACGGCTTTGTATTACCTCAAATAAAACACGATTCCAGTTTGTAGTTTAACCAATATATATAAGATAAATCCCCAAGCTTTCCATATAATGTGGCTACAGAACAGGGTGCATGAAATTACGCAATTGTCAATCGGGCGAATCCCAATTTATTGGCGATCTATTAGCGCCTGCACAGAGAGCTTTGTTTAATTGAAGTGCTTCACTGCTTGCCCGTTCACTGATTGGATTACTGAGTTAGAGTAACAGATAGGATACGTACGTTTATTTGTATGGGAGTATGTCGAAAGCTTGCACTTAATGGAATAAGGTTGAGATAGCTAATTGGCAAATGCGTTGCGACCGTTCATTCTTAAGGATATTGATCGTGTTTTGTTTTTCCGCTGCATATTTTTTTTCTAACAATGTTCTTTTGAAATCCATTATCACTAAATATATATGCTTTATTTATAACATCAGAATAGCTACTTTCGATGTCTTTGTCGTAGCGACAAAGTGCATCGTAATGAAGTTTGTAAATATGGATAGAGAGCCGGAACATATTGCCCGCAATCAAAATAGTGGTAAGTGCGTTACTTATCTATTCCCACGTATATGTCCCCGAATGTAAATATGACACCCCATAAACAGAATGTTTTATCGGCTGCCACTACCATTCCAATTTATTCTGGTCATTCTACCTCGGGGTGTCCAATTTTTAGGGGAGAATTTATTGCTTTTATTATATTTTTTTTTGTAATACTGAGTTACCTTTACTCGCTATATCGAAGTGACTGATGATTAAAATTTTTTTTAAACCACTTATAAGGTTAATATTATTTTCTAAGGGTAATATTTAATTATTTTTCATGCTTATAAACAAGTCGAGTTTATATAACCGTACCACATACCTAATACACTCAATACTGTTAAGTAGAATAATTAAGTTCATAGAATGTCACGATGTTTTACTACCATGACATTCAATTGTTTTTTGTGAAATTACTTCACAAGTATTAATATAGTTGTAATTATTAATACAAAGATCTAATACTAAAAAAAATTCCCTCGATCCGGCTGGATTCGAACCAGCGCCTTCCAGCAATCTATGCTAGATTATCTGCCAACTAAGCCACAGAATGAACCTACAGACCTTATGAATATTTCTATTTGCTTGTTCTTTCTAACAAAAAAAGAGAATCATCAAAATCGGTTCACAAATGCCGCGGAGTTATCGCGTAACACACATTCGTACAGTCGAATTGAGAGCCTCCTCCTTTTTTTGATGTCTGCTAAAACTAAAAAGTACATTCTCAATCAATATAAAACGGATTACTTTCTCCCTAAGTACAAACCTTAATAATAATTCGTGCTTCCTCAGTTCCTTAATTAAAAAAACAGCACGAACGCTCGTAAATTTTTACTTTACAATTGATGAAATGCAATGATTGGTAAAGAAGTAACATCTAGCATTGTAATCCGTTGTTTAGGACAGGAATTCCACAAAATATTCAGCTCTCGTACCAATGTAACGCCCTCCGCCGCCAGCCCCAACTATTTATACCTCTGTTATTGGCACTTCTTCAATGTCAGTCGCACCCTGTGCCAGTCCCCTTATCCCTTACACCCCAGCAGCACCCCCAACATACATTACACAACACCGCTCGAATGCAAAGGGCCAAAATGGCTATATAAAATTATATCAATTGCATGGTTTTTATTGTCGAATTACAATTTCAGATTTGACACCTCTTTTGTTATCTGAATCTGACAGAAGGGTTGAGTGAACTCCTGAACTCTTCGCAAACTCGTATCATGATACTTTTAGCGTTGTGAACTGTATTTCTTTTACCTAAAATACATCTGACAAACGGTTAGGATCTGTTGACAATGACTATACGTTTATTTTTATGAATGTATGCGTAATGAATGAAGTTATAGTGCCTTTTTAGTATCTTTTTTCTGTTGACACAAGTCAAGTAGAACAGCGATAATTTGAGTCAATCGTCCACGTGCGAAAAAATGCGCTGTTTTTTACGATGAACACAACACTGCGTAAAGGCCAAGAAAACAAACGTTGAATGTTTCAAGATGGAATGGTATTATTATCCTCCCAATTTTAAAAGACTTTTTTTAGTCTTGTGATATTCTTTCGTCAATCACATAATCAGAAACTGACCGTACTATACAAATTTTGTGTGGACATCCTTTGCCTAAGGTAATGAGTAAATTGCGTTCAAAAGCTAGTAAACATTTTAACTTACACAGTAATAAGCTACATTTAATTGCCCTATTAAGTTGAGTTTACTAAGAAACATGCAAATTAAGTATTTTAAATATACAAACTAGTAATGTGCGGGTTGTTTAATTACAGCAAAGGTAAACCGATTGCACGTGGGCAGCTCAACCATTGATGTATAAAGAAGTTTACATTATCGATTATCAGTCTGTGTATTTCGATTACAGGCGTAAGCATCCCTATTTATACCTGAATTTGCAATGTAGCGTGTAGTTTTGTTTAAAATAGTTCGGGGAGAAGTTAACTGTGGATATAAACAATTTTATACTTAAATTTTTTTAGAACATTATTTGTTGCTTAATAATCTCATTCTCACCAATCGTCTATGTATTACACGTTTTTTTATAGACTCTCTATCGCTGTTAAATTTACGGGCAGCGCATTGACAGTACGCCGTTTTTGTTTTTCCTTGTATATTTTGTTTTTTAAAGTATACTGTAGGGTACTTTATTCGAAGATCACTTTTGAATGTATGGTTAATACTTAGTTGAACCGTGACGAAGTAAGGGCAGTGGCGAAAGTGAGCAGCGATCTTTAACCTCGTACATAGGCCCACGCAGGAGTCCCCCATGTTAAGTGAAGGAAAGTAAGGATACAATTGCTGTTACAACAATTTTACAAAAACTTCATTTACGTTAGAGCATTTAAGTCCAACCTTTTTATTGCTTCAGGCAACTCATATGAACGTGTTGAAATTGAACCTCGTATTATTTTGCACGACATCTCAACTAACACGATGATCGGTTGAAGGTGGTGGAAAGCCATTCCTTTTTTTTGCAACATAATCGTTAGTATGTAGCTTGTATGTGACATCTACAAGAAGTAGATAGATATTATTACTTCTTTTCAACTTTTGCTTTGTGAATTGTGAACACCTGTAAATGTTTTATTTTGCATCGAATTTCCAGTTTTGACATTGTCTAACGTCAAAACAGGAAATTCATAGAATTTGCGTTTACTTTTTTCATGTTTATGAAAAGCTATTGATTTTCAATATTTGTCGAAATACATTATTGCGTCGGTAATTACTAAAGATAAATTTACAGTTTTTTTTATGATGAACAAGTCGTGTGCTTGGTGGTAAGCGACATGCCTGTCCATAGTAGTCGTAGGGTCGTATTCCAGAACTGTAATCGATGCTCAAGTCCGGACTTGAATATGATTTCAAGCACTGGAAATACGACCGTAATGGTAAGGATTTGAGTATGATTTCTAGCGCTTTAAATCATACTCGAGTCCTGACTTGAGTATTGAGTAGAGTTCTGGAATACGATCCGTAGTATCACTTTGCCCTTCACTTTGTGACGTAAGTTGACAAGTTCCATGTGCCTGTAATTTCACCGGCACATTTACCCTTCGAAACAGGAAGGCAGTAATGCTCATATTCCTGCTTGGTGGTAGAAATAGGTAAGGCGGCAGTACCTCTCTGGACGAAAAGTATTGTTAGGTACTAGTTAACTTCAGAAAAGTATCCGCAAGTATTCAAAAAATGGTCCATTAAACGACCTTATAAAAAGAAATTACTCGACACTAATGAAAAATAATCTCGGCACATTTATAAAATATAATGTACTTTTCTGTGAAATAATAAACGGTTGAAATATAACTTCATAAGTTTAAATACGTACAAACAAGAACTCTTCGTGTGGGGTAAGTATAATTCAGTAATTAACAATTCACCATTAGAATTCAAATTGAATTCAGTTTTCCGCTATTCGTTACCATAATAACGAGGAGTGGAAAATAGCAGTATATCATAGTCCTTACTAACATAAACTAATTGATTTAGAAGAAAACAAGATCTACTAACAACCTCATGGTAGCCTAATTGTATGTTTCATTTTTAACTGCCTCTGTGGCCGAACGGTTACCATGCCGGGCTGCCAAGCAGAGGTCCCAGGTTCGATTCCCAGGCCGGGAGAAATATTTGTATGGCCTACATTTATTTCTCTCGTGAGTTTGGGTGTAATTTGTGGTTGTCTATGTGTGTCCATGGCGCCCGCGACGCAGGGTTTCCCTAGTGCGGGGCTATGTCGAGTGTGTGCGTTATTATTATTATTATTATTATATTTAAAAAAAGAAATTAGACATGCGCGACTAGTTTTCACGCTAAGAAAAATTCCTTTGATCCGGGTGGACTCGAACCAGCGACCGCGCCGTACCGTGGCTGACGCTCTTCCAACTGAACTACGGCACGAACCAAAAAACTTTATGAATTTCTCCATATGTTTGTTGCAGATCTTTGTTTTTAGTTTTTACGAGTTTTTTGCAGTAGCGCTGTCTATGAAAAATCTATGAAAGTTCGGAGGGAAAGAATTTTTCTTTGTGTTCGATCTTTTTATTAATTATGTTTTACTTTTAAATTCCGTTTAGACAAATTTTCTTGGAGCTTAAAACACAACGGTAACACGTCAAAGGACTAACACATAATTAAGGATGTATTTTTCATTAAACTTATTTGTTATTTATGTTATTTGGTAATGGAATATCAACAACTTTTTAACAATCTGTAACGTTGTAGATAGTAAACAGCCAATTATGAGTTTCCGTTTGCGTAGATACTGGTTTTGTAACTGTATGCAAACCAGTAGTCGGCGATTTCCAAAGGCAAAGCGCGTCAAAAATCATCGGATGTCACAATTAAGTTTATCAAAATAAAATCGCGATTTAATTACTTACGAACAGCAATGAAATCGTTTAATGTTCCCTATATTGGATATGGCTAACTTTTTCTTTTAAACCTTATAAGTGAATTTTGTTGAGGTACATACATAATCTTTGACTCATATTCGGACTATATGTAAGACCATAAAAGTAAATAGATATAACTGGATCATCATCAGCATCAACCCATTTATATGTGCCACTGCTGGTCACGAGTCTCCTCTTAGACGAGAGTTTAGGCACGTTGGCCCCTTTTGGGAACTTCACACGTTTTCGGAAGGTTGTGAACCTTCTCCAACGTGCAGGTTTCATCACAATGTTTTCCTTTACCGAAAAGGTCGTGGTGAATTTCAAATTAAATTTCGAAATTCCGTAAAACTCAAAATGCGAGTCCGGATTCAAGCCCCACGGCCTCTGCTTGAGAGGAAGTAGATCCAACCAACTGGACCATACGAAAAATTATTAACACCTATAGTACAGTCAAGAGCACGCCAAGCTTGACACTTTGTATTTTGGACCGTTCTTACCGTAAGCGGCACAGAGTTGGATTTAAATCTTAAGTGTTAAGCTTGATGTGCTCTTGACCCTGTAGGTACGTTTCGGTTATAATTTGAACATTGTTCATTCGAATATATAAGGATAAATTTACAATGGAGAAATTTGGCATTTCGCAAGCATTTGTGTAAAATATACATTCATTTACGTAATTAGGTCAGCTTTTGAATTCAAAACAAGTACTTTTTAGAGAAATTAAACCGTGTGAAGAACTCATAATACCGCTGTTACGAAGACTGTACACAGAGTAAATTCACATTTACGTACAAAAACATGATAATATATTTGATAAATCGTAAGTTTAATTTATAATTATGCTGCAAATGAAGAGATTGGTGAAAATTATGCAAATGGTTCTGTAAGTTAAACACGATAAGAAGCAAAACTCGTTTTGGGTAAATTAATTCATCTACATATATTCAAGCTTTCTATACTTTTTTATATGTTACTGCGATTGAACTATATAAATATTAGACAACAGCACATTATGGTGCTCTGATCCAAAGTAAGTAGCTAAAGCACTTGTGTTACGGAAATTGAAAACAACGACGGTACCACAAACACCCAGACCCGAGACAATGACAAAAGTTAGCTTTCTATACTGATCGAACCCGGGACCTCATAAAAACCGGTGTACAAGCCACCAAACAATGGAGGTTGTCACGGAGGTGTAAATGGACTATTAGTAATAAATATCATCATCATCATGTCAGCCGGAAGACGTCCACCTGCTAAACATAGGCCTCTCCCAAAGATTTCCAGACCAGCCAATCGGACGCGACGTGCATCCATCGGTTACCCGCTGTCCTTACCAGGTCATCCATCCATCTAGTAGGGGGCCATCCCACTGAACGCCTTCCGGTTCGTGGTCTCCATTCAAGAACCTTTCTGCCCCAATGGCCGTCAGTTCTACGAGGTACGTGCCCTGCCCACTGCCACTTCAACTTGCTGATCCTTCTTGCTATAGTTGATATAATAAATATCAACTGTTCATTTTTCAAAATTTTATATGCTAATTTCAGTAGGGTTATATTTAAAAGATACATCTAATAAGCCGTGGTAGCCTAATGGTTTGACCTACCGTCTCTCAAGCAGAAGCCGCGGGTTCGAATCCGAGCTCGTACTTCTGACTTTTCGGAGTATATGTGCGATATTTAATTTGAAAGCCATGTGCTTTTCAGTGAAGGAAAACATCATAAGAAAACCTGCAAGTCGAAGATGTTTCATAAACCTCGCAAAACGTGTGAAGTCCCCAATCCGCATTGGGCCGGAACAGCGGATAAGCCCTAATGGCCTAAACCCTCGCTTGAAGGAAGACCCCTGCTCAGTAGTGGGATGTATAAATAGGTTGATCATGATGACATTTAAAAGTACTATAGGTATCAACAAACTTGAAGGAGAAAATCCAGAAAATGTACCGTAAAGGTTACCTACAAAACAAGGTATGGTTATGCCTATTAATTCAATTATCATTCAATCTATCCGTATAAAGGTATCACCCCCACCACTGCAAGTGAAAATGTCGCCCTACCAACCGTATATCAAGATTTGTATCTGAGATTTACCTCGTTCCGACCAAGATTGTATCTTACAGATTAATGCGCAAGTGTCGCGGGGTTGATATTTTTATTAACTTGGTAATGTTCAAAGAAATGTTTGTTTCAATGTTAGATAAGACTATTGCCATTTTAGATTAAAAATGCTGGTGCTTGAGGTTACATTAAGGTCACATAATTTATTGGACACAGGTCCTTTTTGGACATTAAAATAAATAAAAATTCCAAATAAATGCCGTGTAATGAGTACAGACACAAAAAGTCAACAAAGTTAAAAAGTTTCAAATTATAAGTTTTTTATTTTTAGAAGTACCAAAAAAAAAGTATGGCTACTCTATTCAATATTCTAACACTGCACGAGAAATATCGGTAAATCAGCAGCGACCCTGTCGCCAGCTTCCTCGTACGTGTGTAATGCGCAACTCTGGTCAGCCGAGCCAATTTGTTTTTATTGAGACTACCCTCAGTTATGCAAACCGTAGGAAGGCGCTGAGACCGCTGTAAACAAACTTAAAAGCTCCACCAACGAATGGAGGACTCTCAAAACCCTACAATTCTTTATTCTAAATTCTCACTACAGAGGTCTTTAAGATCTGGACTCGAGTTCAGCTCTACCTTTAATCTGAACGCGAATGTTTTCACAACCGCCTGCGTTTGGCCTCCGAGGCCGAAGCGAATGTAAACAATGCTCAACGTTAATAGAGATATAAATTGTATGTATTTCATTTAATCCCTTTGAACGCAATCGCCACCTACAGTATATTACGAAATTGCTTGTTATCGGACCGCACACGCTTCTGTAACAGAGTTTCGGGACTGTTATTTGCTAGAAAACAAACGTCAGATCAAACTTGTAAGACTTAGGGGATCCTAAGTAAACAGCTTTCATTCTAAGTATCAATAAAACGCTCGATTTATTCGAACAAAACCGCATAAGTTTTAGCTAATATAGCGCCAATATTTGTGGCTATAAATTGTCTCGAATGCAAGCTTAGCATTAGTTCTATCGTTTGGATTCGTAAGACGATTGAAATAAATTGTAGAGCAGACGACATTCTCACAATAAAGTCACACGCAGTGGCTTGCGCGTCGAGGTTTGCCGACGATAGATCAATAAATTAGGACAACTACTGTTTACATTGAAACTACCTCGTTCATTCATTCGTGAGTTTAATATAGAAGTAATATAAATATGACAATTAAAGTTAATTCACTTACAAAAACAATTTGAATGACTAAATTTGTTGGAGACTTTTTATTCCAAAAAGGACTTAACAAGGACATTCAATAATCAGAAAGACATTTACTGTTCGAACCTTTAATATACTTTGTACTCGTTTTAATTAGTCTCATCCATCATTTATATAAAATATTATTTGCAACAAATGACATGGTTCAGTTTAATTTCACAAGTAAATGCAAGAAAATGTAAGTATTTAATTAACCCGCAAATATAAAAAAGAAACTAATGTACTTTTTGTAAGTCCCGCCACATTCTAGTCTACGTAGCAAATAACTGTAGCAAAGAACGCTGAGCTCAGGGTTCGACGGACTTTTGAACAATGCCTCCACTAACATTCTCGTTGACTCATATTGCTCTGAGCAGTGGTAAAATATCCCCACACTTACATTTGTACAAATGCTATATTTGGTTAGTTACTTACAAATATTTAGACGCGAACCGTACTTAAGAGTGACATTGCTGGTCGATACAGGCCTAAAACAACTTAAAATTGGATTCAACCATCATTTTGATGTTTTTCTTCTCAGAAAAACATAAAAAATAGTACGTATAACTCACACTTTAACTGCATATAATAAAATTATGCTTGTGTATCTGACCACGGCAAAGTCAAAAGGTTAATGTGTTGTACACGTAAATTAAAATAAAATTTTACTATTTCTTCATTAAATTCATAACGTCCACATCGCGTCACATTTCTTCGTATAGAACATTATGAAATCCAAGGAATTGTAAGGTCATGTTTTATTCAGTTAATGCATTAAGAAATATGTATAACAGCAACTCAACACAGTCCTTAAACATAGCACTGATGCATAAAAACCATATCCAAGCAAGGCGCAAGTATTTGAAACACTAAAAATTAACGCTCAGAAATTTCCAGGTACTCTTCAAAATGATCATTGTATCTACGTAAACCGACTTCGAAAACAATGTACTAAAGTAAAGGATTTATATCCCAGCGTGATTAAATTATTGATTTATTCATAGAAGCGAGTCACTCCTGCATTTCAAAAGAGTTACCTACTTCATGATGCATTGGTAGAGTTAGCGCCTTATTGCCTTAAATCTTTATTTTAGAATTAATTTAACTTGAACTGTTACTTTAAACAAAAATGTTATCCGTAAAAGGCCTTTTACAATAATTCAATTTTTTAAAAATATATTATACACGAACGTTTACTTTTTCGAATTGCATAACGGTCAAGGAGTTTTTGTTTAAGTGCCTTATGTGGCCAGTGCGAAACTGTTTATGACTAAGCGGGCATTAAAAAGTTTTCAAGAGCAAAAATTTATTATTATTTACTTTGTTACTGACTGATATTACAGAAAAAATGATAAAAGACTGTATTTATTTATACTTGATGAAACGTCTCGATACTATCTATTAGTTACAGCATTTACTGAAATATGTGTTCAAGGCACGCAAAAACATGTAGGTACAATCCATACAAAAGTGGCGAATTTTTCTTTACTTATACGTATGAGAACAGGATAATTGAACATTATTTATTATACCTATTTGGCTGACTGTACAAACACTTTTACTATGCAATTTTACAACTGCAACACGGTATAAATAAAAATACATTTGTGATCAATTGCCAATAAAATTCAACTTTGAAGTCGACTGAATATGACTCAAAATTGCAAAAAGTCTGTTTCCCCATTGCTATATAATTTTGCGAGAATATTTTCTCAAAATTATCAAGGGAACTTTATATGACAGCAAATATATATTTTATATGTATGTATAATGATAAATATGTAGTAAAGTTAAGGTGATAAACACGTTAAAGACCTTTGATCGGTTAAAAACGTGATTTTGTATGAGTTATTTAAAAAAGTTGCTTGAATGAAGTCATTTGCTTACACCATGATATATTGTATGTGTTAGTACACGGGCAAAGGTACCTAATGGTTGAATTTCAAGAAGAAAATCCTAAGGAAGCGCTCCATATAAGCGAAGTTTGATCCTATTTTGGATAGTAAAACAAACTCGATGATAATCAATAGTCCCAATCTTGAAACTAATATCAGGGGTCGTGGTTTATCGATGCTCCCTTTAATTTATACAGTGACAATATTGTACGAGCTCAAAATCTCGTAATTTTCAGCAACTTTTGAAAACAATAGAACACATTTTCTAAATTTTGAAACAAATGACCGTAGGAAAAATAATTAATTCCTTATTTTATTAAAAAACATAATGCAGCCACGAGGCCTGATAGAACTACATGAAACTATTTTTCGGGTCTAAATAGCTTATATTTGTTTTTTCAAATAAATCAACGATCGTAAAAGATCTGTAAATGGCTCCAAACGTTGGTTTGTTTGAAAAAAAAAACAAATAAACGCGATTTAGATCCGAAAAAAAATTGTTGTATTTTTTATGTGTAACAAACAAAACCTGAAAACTCTATATACATGGGAGAAATTAATTCTGGCACTAAATGAATGTGTATCAAAAATAAGAATGTTTATATTGAAGATGATCGTATTTCATTATATTATGTCAACATGTAGGTAAAACTTTAAAAATTTGCCTTCAAAATTACATTAATCGTTTTAAACATTTGATTCACTTTGAAAAAAACTAACTCTCATCCAATGAATCTTAATGGCGGTGGTGATATTTTTTCACATTTCTTACTTGAATCAATCACAACTTGATAAAATTTAAATTACTTAAAAATGTTGCTGCAATCAGTGTGCTCTAACGTTATAAGAGTAAGTATTTTTCAGTGCATTGACAATGAAACATGGATTTAGTATCAACGATTAATTGTCAAATAAAATTACAATTTTTTTATAAAAGAAGAAACCGACCGCAAAAGTTTGTGGCAAATAGATGTATACCTACCTACTATTTGCCAAGTTTTATTAAAATCGGTTACCGGAAAGTGTACGTATCCGAATTAATTCTCTAGTTTGCCACTCTTAGAGGTGGAATATTTTCTTCAAATTTAAATGGGATCAATACTGAGGTACTACCCACTTTCCAACAAAAAAGAATCATCAAAAACAGTCACAAATGAGTAGATCTTGTAACATATATACAAAAAAATGCAGTCTAATTAAGAACCTTCTCCTTTTTTGAAGTCGGCTAACTAGCAGTAAATTAAAGCCACGTATGAAATTGTCAATATATCAAGAATCCGAATAGTAAGAAAAATATTTTTCTCTATCAAATTTCCAGTTTCTAAAAGCAGTTGTACATCTTTATAATAAATAAAACCACTTATAAATTCAACGAAAGGGAAGCAACGTAGGTATGTACTTTCGACGGATGTTAATTTCTTTAAGGAAGTAATCAATCTGAATGATAAACATCATACGCGTAAGACCACAAGGTTTTCATTTTAATACAATTCACTGATTTTCTGGATAACCGACTCCATATATGAATTTCCGTATATAACGCAAGGCATATGTGGAAAAGTTTAAGAAGCTATTGCCTCTATGTAAAGCCCTTATTAATAAACAATTTGCACAAGCATTGGTTCATGATTTGTTTACTCATGAGGCTCCTTGGACAAAGTTAACAGCACGTTGAGCCTTACATACAACATTTAAATTGAACTCTACGATTCTTTTGATAAGAACTGTTATAAATCCAATGTGTATGTAGCTTGGTGTCCTGTTGAATATACAATTATGAAACAAGTGCCTGGATAAGTAGTTACTTATACAGTTGTATATAAATTCTATAAGCAAACATACTTCCAAAGGGACGGGAACATAGAGTCATAGTTTTGAGTGTACAAAAATACTGTTAATTATGTAGTGTACAGAATAAACAAAGCCTTGAGTTACCAAACTGTAGGAGTACTTTGAATTCCTTGTGGCTAATAGACAGGACAAGACGACACATAGAAGAGTCACACGAGGGAAAGAGATGGAAATATATATCTCACTCGCTCCCTCAAACTGGAAGCATAGGGGAACTACACCTGACCTTTTAAGACTGTAGAGCGAGTAGGACAGTACTGCCTATTGCAAAATAATATGGCATAGAGATTTCATTTTAAACGTAACTGAGATACGCATGCGTCTAGTTGAGTAAGTGTTTCTTTGGAATAAATCCAGAATACTACATTCGTTTAGTACATTTGCTTACTAAAGTGTTATAAAACAACGGCTTAGTTGAATATCAACTGAAAGATAAGCCACACAGTAAATCTTTGTTTCTCTTTTGGGACACAATACAATAAGCTTGCGGTCATTAATGACCAGCAGCATATTTTATATTACGAAAAAAAATATCTATATTTTTCACTGAGCCACCTGAAACACTAGACTGATTGTTGAACTAGAGAATCCCGTCGAGCATATCTCCTATAAATACTAAACTTCTATAAATATTTACTTTTTAATGCTTTAAAAAGCCGGCAATGCACAGATGGTGAGCCAGCTGTTTCTATGACAGTCACGTTTAGACAGTCTCACTCTGTGTGTAGGTAAAGCAGAGCTCGTTAAATTTTTATTACACAAGGTCGCCACTTTATGGTCAATTCTCAACATTTATTGTTCGCGGACAAACTTTTTTTACACTAGCGTCAATCAGTTTATACCGATAGAGTTACGATTGACAGTGATTAGGTATAAATTGTTATAGCGCCATAAAATGCGTTTTATAAGTCCGAAAGTGTTATAATATGTTTTGTTTGGCGTGAGATCACTGTTTGGGTAATATATTGACGATAAAGGTTGTAACGAGGCAATATTCTGTCCAATGTTTGCATTAAAGTATCGTGTAAATAATTCTGTGAGCTTGACAACTTTTTAAACCACTTCAAACTGCATCGGCTGCTCGTGCGCAGGGTATATTTACTGTAAATATTATTGTCGAATAGAGTTTTATTATAGTGTTTACTGCCATTAGGTACTTGAGCGGTTGAATAGTAGATACTCTTTCTCATTTTTTTTTCGTTTACAATAGGTATGAGAATGTGTAATATAAACACTGACTTATACCTCAATATTTGAAGTATTTATAATCATCAAACTTATGCTCCACTATAGCACGTGGTTCCTCTAAGAGAGAGACTTTAGACTTTAGTCCACCACGCTGGACAAATGCGGGTTGGAGATAACAAGCATAGACAAAAAATTTTATGAACGTCCGACCAACACGTGTCACAATAATACTAAATAAATTGAAATATATCATTCAAATAAATTCAGCAATGCTGGCTCCGATCATAATCGTGGTATGCAAGTGTTCTACTAACTACAATTAAGGTATTTAGTAGCTGTAGAGTTCCTAGTGAAAGAGTGCATCCAGGGAAGTACTCCAACATTACCTATTTCTACCGCCAAGCGGCAACGTGACAACTACAGCGTTTCGGGTGCTGGTGAAAATACAGGCACGTGGAATTTTCAACTTATGTCTCAGGACCACAGGCGCAGTGGCAATGTCGCTCAGATTTAAATACGATTTAAAGTTAAGTGCAACTGCTATGGATAGACGTGCCGCTTACCACCAGCCGCGCGACTTGTTCATCCCGTCATTTGATATCATAAAAAAGTCTAAATTTCTTCAACATTTAGTTGAATTGCGAAAAAATTAATGTAAACTTATAGCACAACATTTAATCACATGAGGTTTCTTAAACGCAAACCAAAACTTCCCTTATAAAATACTATGACAACAATATGATGTTTTGACTATGTTTCGGCGATATCGGCTTTCGAGGCAAAATATAAAGGCCGCAAAGGGTAATAAAGCAATTGGCGATCGCTTGAACAAAACAATGGACATCGTTCTAAGCGAGCGTAAGCTTTCGACACTTGATTTAAAACCCTATGACTTATACCTTATTTGTAAACATGTTGCAGGCACAAAGGAACGCTATTATGAACAAAAAAGAGAATTTGCGCAACCCAAATTGCCGTGGACCTTTGTTTAATGTTTTTGCGAATAATAAAAAGGTGGTGAAAGTCGGGGGCTAGAAACTTAAAATCTATTCAACAAGTTTTTGAGGAATACCTGTTATTGAGAAAGGATTGTGTTTAGTGAAACTCATGTACGAGTAGAGCGAAATTTCCAGTTTGTAGTGTAAAATATGATGAGAATAAAGATTAAAATTTCTCCCACGTGTCTGATAGAGCAAAATTTATATGAACTGAAATGACGATTAAATTCTATAAAGATTTACGCAGTAGGATATTAACATGAACAATGTAAAATAATTATATTATGTTAATAAGTAATTAAAAACGTCCAAAATAACAATCGAGATGAAATTTTAAGATAGTTTTATGAAAAATGTGTTAAAAATTTTGGTCCTTGGTTCTTGCAAATATTTTACCTCAATGTTTGCTTCTGGGACACTGACCCACAGATCATCTTTTGTTCTTGGAGAAAGTTGTCTTCTTTACAGATCCTTTTATAAACCCCTTCCGTCACTTTTTGCGAAAATCGCACAAAAGCCATTGAAGTGTTTGTTTCTTTTGCTTACAATTTGCACGCAAGACAATTGCAAAAAAGTTACCATAAAAATATAAATATTTAGTGTAGCACGTTTTTTGAGAGCCATTAAAATCCTAAAACTTTTAATCATAGGTAATGAAACTATTTTTTCTGTTCCATATCGCATATATATATTATTTTCTAACTAACCAACGTTTCGGGCGCTTCACAGGTCACAGCTGTCTCATTTGCTGACATTGGACTTGCCAAGGGCCCAAAACGTTGGTTTGTTTGAAAAAACAAATACACACGATTAAGATTCGAAAAAAATTGTTCCATTTCCTATATGTAACGATGCGAAAACCTAAGAACTCGATTACATTTATCATCCACACTCAAAATAGGGCTTGGACGTCAAGTTGCGGACACCAGCCCGTTATACCAAGTACCAAGTATAATTGTAAATAATTTCAAAATTTCCACGCATCTTTTTTAAAACTGCCATATTAACACAATACTTTTTAATAGATCCTGTTCTATATCATAATAAACAGCTAACTTTAGAAGAGTTTTTACTCTGTGAATATATTCAAATATAGATATTTAAGATCAATATGAATAACAATTGATGGATAATCGCTTAAAAGAAATGCTTTTTATGTAATTTGATGTAATAACAAATTATGAAACTATTCATAGAGTAGCAACACATGTAAATATTAAAGTATATACACTTTGTTTCCAATACATTAAATACAGTCGATCGCAAACTATCAGGCTAATTATAAAAACACATGAACAGACAAAACATAATCGCTGCTAAATCGATAATTGTATTTGTCTTGGTAGAGGAAACAAAGTTATCTCATAACAGGAATTTGATAAAGCCGTATCAAATTAATAATTGCAAATTAATTGTACGGAAGGAATTTATTGAGCTTAGCCCACGTGCGTGGACGATTATGTACAGTACCTGAAAAATATCCAGGTACCCTTGTTAAAGTAAGGATTATAAAATAATAATAAAATTTGAAGTACTGTCCATTTGACCACCTCGGCCACCCTAAAGTTAGCGTAACTATATGCGCTAGATAAGAAAGTCCCGGGTTCGGTTCCCGGTAAAATAAATTTGGGAAACAAAATTTTCTAAACTGGAAATATATTTCGAAACTATTTTTCGCGTGGTAATCGCGTATATTTTTTTTTCAAACAAACATACGTTTCTGACTCATTGCAGATCCCACAGCCACGGCTGACTGAGATGGTTTTTTTTTATAATACCAAGCGGGTAAAATGATTAAATAATTATGTCTCATATTAATGTGAACCACCCTGTTTTGAACTACAGTTACAAAAATATTACATATTTTAATTACCTTGTTTTTTGTTTACTTAGAACTTTCCAAACAACTTTTTTTTCTAAGTAAAGGTATTAATTAAAAGAAAATTAGGAATAAAATAAAACATATATGTTAATAGTACTACAGTAACCTGTCTGCTTGAGATTTTTCATCAGGGGAAATACTGAAACCCAAGTAGTGGTAGAGTGTAGTGGTAGTGCGGAGGAACCATATTTTCTGTTGAAATTAAAATCTTTCTCTGGCATCTGTCCGAATGACCTCTCACATACACTATGCAGAAAACGGACTTCTTTTCCAAGGACCTGGGGTTTGTCAAACTTAATTGAATGAGTAGATTGTCCATGATATGTTCGCAGACTGCAGACTTATTTACGTGACGGTGCTAAACATTAGCTGTATTTCAACAGGAAAGATGATTCCCCGTACCACCAACTTGAGGTCCAGTACCTCCTCTTATGAAAAATGTACTTAGTACTTTACTCATTAATATCTTTATTTTATTTCTAATGTCCTTGTAATTATAATACTCAATTTATTAAAAACGTTCATCATGTGAAAATAAAATACTTGCAAATCATATACCTATAGCGAAAATCGGCATATTCTTTGGTAAATTAAAAATAGGGTATTAAATAATTGTAATTAATGAAAACTCATTTAATAATTTAGAAGTAAATATTTTAATATATTTTTATTAAGTATTATACATTTTAATCCTTTTCAAATTCCTTCATTAAATACAATTGGCATCGAGAAAACCCAAGTAGGGTTTAACTGTGCTTCACAATATTTATGCACCTATATACTTTTTTATCTTAAAACAATAAATAAAGTGGTAATATTAATTAGGCCAGGAGTAACTGTAACTTGTGCCCATCATGCATTATAGAAATTAATCATTCTCAAATAACTCAAGAATTATTTATTAAAGTTTGTAAGTTTGTTTAGGTATGTATTTCAAAATTCTTCAAGCTGATAAATATTTTGAAGCTCCTTTTACTATCGCTTTATAACTGTAGTCCAAAATAAGGTGGCCTTAATTATTATTAGCAATAAATTAGTGATAACTTTACCATCTCAGTCAGCCGTGACCATGGGAACTGCACACAGCTGAAACTTTCTTTGTTAGAAAAAACAAATGTATGCGATTGTAATCCAAAAAAGTAGTTTCATTTCCAATGTTCAGAAATAGCAAAAACCTAAGATTTTTTTTAAATTTGCTCTGGTTTAAGTGTTCTGTGTAGATAGTAGTTAATTTTGTTTTCTGATACTAATACCTATTATACAAAATTAAAACCAGAAAATTAGTATGATTTTCTGGCACATAATTATGTACATTATTCTATTCTTTTTCAAAGATAATTTACAAAACTTACTAGACTCTCAGTAAAACATTTTTCATTCAGTACAGTGATGTCACAACATACTGATAAAAGATTGTCGTCACACGTGAGCTACCAGCTCTTAACCTAAAGACTTAAAACTAAAAGAAAAATAAATTTGAAACGATAAATACCATTGAACTCACCGCAGACCACGCGGTCGAAGGGGCTCATCCAATCTGGAAATGGAAAATCTATTATCAATCGTATTGAAAGTTCTTTGTTTCGGCAGGTTTATTGTACAAATTCAATAGGTATACTACTAAATACAAATTTCTACGAATTACTTAATAAAAAGGTAGAAAACGTCAAAAAAGCCTTGTACATTCTAAAAAGAGCCAACTAATTACCGAACTAGAGCTATTAACAAACTACACTAACAAGAAATTAAAAAAAAAAACAGTGGGAACAATATACACTGAAAAAAAAGAACTAAATTGAAATATATAAGATGTAGTTCAAAATGATTTTGGGACCTTGAAATAAAATTTGAAATTGAAATAAAAAATAAAGTAATTAATTAATTAATTAACTAATCAATACATTACTTGGTTAATTATTTTTTTCAGTGTATATTTATATTTAAATAGGTACACAAACAACCGGTGATAGAAGTACCTACATATACTACATATATTTTTGATTTTTTTTAGGTGCGTTAAAAGTTACATGCTGTCAGTGGATATTTAAGAAAGTGAAAAAAGATAATGTGTAAAGTTACAGAAAATTAAAAGAAAAACATATAATTAAGAATGGCGCATAGATAAACTGAAAAAGTAAAATAATTATAAATTGCATTTTCATTCTATAGCAACAACAAGTATTATTAATATTATTATTATAGTGAACGTACCGAACATGGCTGCAATAATAGAAAAACAAAAAATGAAACAGTTAAATACTATAAAGTCAATAGTCAAGTAACCTAAGAGAACATTGTAGTCTAGGGAAAAAGGCAATGTTTATTTAAATTTATTACAAACAGTGTACATTGTATTTTTATTTGCAGACAAAGTAAGTGTAGGAAAGTGAATGCATGCCGCTGTTTCCACAGTTATCCAACATGCCAAGATACAACCCATTACTATTAGACAATGGGCAATTGAATCAGTTTTTTCCTTAAAAAAAATCTGTTAGTATAGCCATAGAAGAGCTGTTTCAATTAAAATTCTATTATGTGATTTTAATATCTTTTATAGGGAAAACAACTATAATGAATATTCATTTGTTTGTTTTTTATGTTTTTTTCGTAGTGGTAGTTTTTACAAATCGATTCGATGTGGTCTTATTTCATTGGAACAGTTTTATAAGATTATTTTAAGTTATCACACTGTATTCCGCCTGAAGTATGAAATAAATTGTCAATATTTTTTAAACAGGTATACGGTAATTTTAGTATGTTTAGATTTAATAAAGGTTTACTTATTAAAATATTTAGTAAGTGGAATAAATCTCACACATATTAAATGAACATTAGACATCCGAAACATGTATAACTGCCTCCGTGGCCGAACGGTTACCATGCCAGGTCCCAGTTTCGATTCCCGGGCCGGGAGAAATATTTGTATGCCCTACATTTATTATTCTCGTGAGTTGGGGTGTAATTTGTGGTTGTCTATGTGTGTGTCCATGGCACCCGCGACACAGGGTTTCCCTAGGCGGGGCTATGTTGAGTGTGTGCGTTATTATTTATGTGTTTAAAATTTTCTTTTACTTTGTAGAGGGAATATAAATCTACAAGAGACAATCTACAAAAGGAGTGGCCTAGTTACTCTTGACTAATCTAAAATTAAAATGTTAACACTATGTTTTCAACACTTAGGACCGCCCCAATTAAAACCATTTACGGGCACTAGATTTAAAAAGAAGTAATCATTAATCAAAAATTCTTTAAATTTTTGGCAATTTAAAGGTGTGAACTGACGTATTGTTTACTCAATTACCAGACGTTTTGCGGAGGAAATGAACTTAATTTGGTATTTCAACAACGTTTTTTACTGGTTTTATCATTATCAACATCACCTTATTTAATGTCTTGCATGTAAATTTTATGTCCAATTAAGAAAAAAATTCAGGTGCTCGCGGTTCCTAACAAACATTAGCATTTGATGAGTTGCACCAGTTGCACCAATCGGAAATACATACTGGTTCTTCGTGAAATCATTAATTACTCGAAAAGTGCCTAATCGAATAAGAATTCGATTATTTGAACCGAACGCGATAAATCGGTATTCTTTAGCACATATATCATTCCGGCAGATAACAAACACACTTTTGATATTATATGAGAAAAAGACGAAGGTTTGGGCGTCACCCAAAAAGGTTACAAATACGTACCAGTATCTCACTCGTATTTCAAGAGAAAGATAATGACTCCCATAGTGGTTTTTTTAACAGTTTTTGGAAGTGTTGCAACAATGTTTTTTAAGTCGTAAATATGGTGTATAGGTGCTATGTTATGTTATGTGATTTATTCAGGTGCAAAAGACTAAGAAGTTTTTCTTGTTTCCTGATTACTATATAATACATTGACAAAAACTTTAATAATAAATTTAGATTCTAAAGTCTATAATTGACGAAGCAATTCTTTAAACGACCATGTTATTGGAATGTTTAGAAGGCCACAAATTAGAAGCACTAATTAACTAACCAAAGTTTCCGTATGTCCATTAAAAGGATAAAAGCTGCCTTGTAAGTTTCGTTTTCAAACAATGCGATCCGATTGGTCGAAAACGCCGGCCATGTTTGTTTGGCGCATGCGCGCTAGCGACGCAGTAGTTTTCAGGTGTGTGACGATTACACCTGTTTAGCGTTAGATTAGGTTAGAAAATAATAATGAAAATCACGTGTAAGTATGTACTGAATTGGCAAATTTACAGAATCTTACTTAATTTTTATGATATTTTCCACAAAAAAAGAAACTTTTATAAGTATATTTCATAATAGGTAAGTTACAATAACTGCAGGGTAGACTGAAAAAAGCACATGCCTTTTCAAATTTTATGTGTGTAAAAACCTTATTAGGTACTTTTTAAATAAATTACACGCATTACATTGTAAAAAAATCTAAAATTATTTTTAGTTTATAACGAAGACGCCATATCCATTTTTAATCTAAGCGCGTAGTGCGCTCATCAAATACTACGTGATATCTAAAAATATAAATTGATTCATACGTCATTCAATTTTCATTCAATTCAACTTTTGAAGTAGTAGTTTGCACGTAATATTCAGCTACACTGTCAAAACGTTGCGCGTTAGGACTTATAACTGTCTGCGTATGTCAACTCCGCCATTTTAAGTCTGTGAGCGCGTGCGATGCAAGCGCCGCCACCAACTGGTGTATTTTCGTCCCATCTGAGACGAATTTTTGCCTCTACAGCCCGGGACATTTTTATAACGCTACGTTAGCAACAAATCACGAAAATAGTCGTTACTTCACAAAAACAAGTCGATTATAGGCCATTTTATATAATTTCGCTGAGCTACGAGATTCTTACGTCGCTACAGCGGCTTTGATTATGGTAGTTTGACATGTCGAGTTTATTGATGGCAACATGTGCCAGGAAGGTCGCTCCGATTCTAGACGAAAGATTCTTTTTGATTCACGCGTTTATTTAATGAGGCTGAAGTTATTTTTACAAACAAACCATTCGTCTACTACTAATTTGGGGTACTGGTAAATAGACATTCAATATAACACTACTCGTGTTCGAACGTCCATTTTACGAACAACCATTCGAACTGAGTATATATTTTTGTAGTTGTATTTACGTACTCGGTATCGTGTATGTTATTGTGACTTATGTAGCGCCACACACTTGGTTTTAGTTTGTAATTATGATAAGTGAAATAGGTAACGTTTAAATACCTATAACGATGTAAAACAGTAATAATTAAAATTTAATTAAGTGATAAGAATTGCATATGTACGATAAAATTTATTTATATAAGCGTTTCGTATATACAATTATTGAAATACACTCGTCGCATCTAATTTAAATACCCAATTGATGACAATAATGAAGAAGTAAATTAAGAAACGTAATTATTTAAAGGAAGTAATAGAGTATGGAATTTATGTAATTTACATGGCCAGAGTTTCCAATGTGACATTCATTAAGGATTCGACCTTCCCAAGAAATTTATAACAGAGTATTGTAAATTATACATAATATATTTGTACCTTTTCAATAATTAAAACAGTGGTGTGTCTACTTCTAAAATTATAGTTCATAAGTAATGTTGGATACTAACATTATATTCCTCGAAATATCGTTTCTTAGCGGTTAAGAAATTAAATATATTGTATATTATTATTGTTATTGACGTTTAAGATATGTTTTGGCTGGCAAAAAATGACATTTTTTGCTTTAAAATTGTGATAAAATGAATGCTTAGTTTTGTTTTTATTACATTTTAATTTACATAGATTATTTTTTAAAAGATAATCCAAAAATGTTGACACTTTATATTAGATTTTTTGTAATTAATTAAGACTTTTTTGAGTAATTGATTTTATTTTCATGAAAAAACTGAAGAATAAACTATACAAATTAGAAGAAAAAAAATTGCAATAAATAACAATTACAGATTATATATATTGCAATTTTTCAAATCAATATCACAAAATTTAATAATTATCTTACAAAAGAAGTATATAAAAATCGTACACTATTATAAATATATATACCAGGTATATATTATGAAAATTTATATAATATGTTACCCGTGTTATTTTTATACAATGGGCATTTAATAAATTCTGTGAACTATGTATATAAAGGGAAAAGGTGATATTATTTCATATACACAAGTGCACCTCCTTGATGTTGCCTTTCTCAAATATCCGTTATTGCATATTTATTAAAATTGTCCCCCAACCTACGAAAAACAAATGTAAAGTATGACGAAATACACTTCCGAGCAATAAAAGCGCGAATAAAAATAATTGTGGCATTGTATGCAAAATATACAGGCAGTTTAGTACGCTAATGGCTAACCATTTTTGGGTACTAAGTGGACCTCACATGAGGTCTATAAAAACGATATGGGTCATAAATTGGACTTAGATTTAGGCCTACATAAGTTATTTAGGATTTAATGATTGTATAATTTATTTCGTTTTTGATAAATGAGTTTTAAAGCAAATATCATTTATCGATAGTGATAATTTATGTCCGAATTGTATACAGGTAATAGTGAGTGGGATCCTGTCATACCAACAGTGTATAAGAATATTTTGTTTTATATAAATTTACTTTCATAGCGGTCACGTGATGCGTTAAAATGTCAGTATTTTCCTGTATAATTCTTATGGTGTATTTCTATCTTTCAAATAAAATAAACGTTAAATAAATTATAATTAGCATATAGGTATGTAGCAAAATGCACATATTTTTTTAAAAATAAACAAGATTACAAAGTAGAGTACTTTTACCACTCTCTCATGTTTTGACTGCTCTACGGGACAATCCCCGCCGAAGTGTGTGCCGTCGGCGGCACGGCAGCTCGTATTTACAGTGTTGCGTTTAGAACCCCGATCCTTCTTTTACGGCCTTTTTACTATGGGAATGTCGGATATTTAAATACAATTTTTTTTTAAATAATCTTTACCACGTGCCTCTTGAAAAACGAATGCGGTTTCTCTTTTGTTTGCCTTTGAAACACTTTTTCTAATTTTCCTGCGATCATCTTCGAATGATATTTTGTTATTACTTAGTTGTATTTAAACGTTTATGTTACGTTGAAATAGTGTTTTATTGATATTTTAGCATATATAAGAAATATCTTTTAATGCATCAGTTAAAGTTAATCTGTTGGGTCTCCTAATCCTTTCTAGTTATTTTAAATTTATAAAGACGTTAAGCGACGATACGACATTAATATTGTGTTTTATGTAATATAATTGGTACTTATTATAATTATGTGCCAATAAAAATAATAATTGCCCATTTCATTGCCTTTAAATGATTATAGTTGAAATATTTTATTGTTCCAGTAGTGACATCTGATCATTAGTAAGATTTTAATTGTCTATAAATGAGGGTAGATACTGATGAGTAGGTATTCCAATTGGAAACAATACGATTTGTATAAATTTTACATTTAAATTATGTTAATGACTTTTGTGTAATTGGTCGTGTGAAATAATAGGAGTAGACAATTGCTAAGAATATTTTAAAGTACCTAAAATATCTACTGTACAAAAAATTACTGAAAAACATATAAAATTCTACCAAACTGAAATTAAACAAGCAACTTACGAAACTGATTGATCTAATTGGTTAACAAGAGAAAATAATAAAAACGTTTGTGCTAAATCAACAAATATGGCAACGAAATAAAATGAGAACTGTATTGTTCTAGAAAAAGACATCAACGGCAGCACACGTAGCATGCAATCATGGAGGTAAATATTTACCAGTGATGGACATCCACGGATAACGCGGGATATCTGGCAGCGGTTGGGCTGATGGCTGTGAGCAAGCTGCTCCCATGGCGTCCACGGATGCTGCCGATGCTGCTGAGGCTGCAGAAGCCGCCGCCGCCTGGTGGTAGAACTGTGCTGCAGCCGCCATGCTTGCCGATGCCGCCGACACCGCTGCGCCTCCATTATGTTGTCCCAACGCGTAATTCACCATCGGATCTCCTCCAACAGCAGCTGGATAGCGGCAGCTTTTTTCGTCAGATGACAGCCCCCCGCCCGCCGAAAATGGCACTGACCCCCCGAACTGCTGGTGATGCGACACGTATGGATACATCCTCGCCGGCGCCCCCGGAGACGCCGACGATGAAGAAGAGGAGCGTTGTGGACTACCGGCGCCCGGTGAGCCTGCCCCCAGTGTCGCCGCACCTAGCCCGCCAGACAGCGAGGACGACAGCGACGTCGACAACGACGACGATAGCGATGATGATAGCGACGCCTCTATAGGCGACGCTCCAGCACCCGCGAACAAATTCTGGTGATGGAACTGCTGATGGTATTTCGGGAGCATGCTATCGATGATGAACTTGGAACTCATCGCTCGGCGGCGACGCGGCGCGCGACGATCGCCTCGCGGGAGATGCGTTTATCACCGGCGATTCGGATCGATTCTCGCGCGTGCACCTCTACTATGGCCGCGGATCGTTTATGACCCGCGTATGAGGCTCTACGACTCTGAATTCCCCGCCGTGGCGAGCGTTACCGCTGCCGCGCGCCGCGCCCGAGACGGCGAGACGAGTGACGTGCGTGTGAGCGAGACACACACACTACAGGGAGCGACGCGCCGGAACCCTCTCCGTCTCATTAATTCCTACCTGCGTGGCTTATATTAGAAAGGGATAAAAGCTATTTGCTAACGACCATTCCGCCGGCCATTGTTCGTAATGGCGCCGGGCCCCGCGCACCCCCGCGCCCACCTCGTCTACGCCAATAGTGATCCGGTGCAGAACATTCACCGCCAATCACAAACCATTCCAGCACTTCTAGCTGTCAAAGAGAATGGTATTAAACGGAATTGCAACATTTCGATTTGTTAAAGTTGTTTATAAATATTATTTTCAATTGATAAAATTAATTAAGATTTGAACATCAAATAAGTACGACAGGTACCTGAAAGTTCGGAATCGCTAATAATATCGAAAACTAATTTATTTACAAAAAATATAAATTAATTCATTGACGATTTCACAATTTCTCGAGGATAAACGTAAATTTTAAACCTCAAACATGTTTTGTATTTTGATATATATTTAATTTCGTAGTGTATTAAATTTTGCCAGTGAAAAACTATCACCAATTTTATTGTAACATTCAAACACGAAAAAAATTATGTAGAGCTAGAGTCACTGTCTTAATTAAGTACATTTTATTGGCTTTATAGTTAAGTTTAATATACTTTTTTAAACATACATTTCAAGAGTTTAATGAAATATGGTTAAACATTGAGAATGTGCTAATAAGAAAGCAATTAAAGAAAGTTAATTCAATTTAATTGCTGTTGTTGTAAACTTAAGTTAGTGATCAAACCAATATAACCATTCTGGTCGAGAATCGTTAATCGTCACTATCGTAAAAAGTTTACAGAAAAAGAGCACCTCAACATTCTAAACATTTTACAACGTGTCATAAAATAACTTCCTACTAATCTCAAAATAAGAATTGCTCTAAATTGTGTTACGCCGGCCACGTGGTCGAACTGGTTCATTCATCTCTTTTTCACAGACATTGCTATCTCTTTCCCCCATTTCATTCATCCTTACAGGTCGTAACCACACTGAGCACATGTGCAATAACAATCTTTACGACTATAAAAATAAAACTGTTTATTGCGTGAGAAGTTTATTTATTTATTACACTTTGGATTGTTACGTGTGTTTAGTGCATGGTTTTTATAGGCTTAAGTTGCCTTTTCAGCTTTATCAGGTCGGCGGTACGGCGGTGTGGCACTAGAACATTGCATAAGTATAGATTTTATGGTGTTATTGTGATGTTTTTGCCGTAAACGTATGGAATGTATGATATGGGCAGTTATGATCGTTCTTTTTATGATAACGCCACTTTTTTATTGATTTGTAATTGATTTCCTTACAAAAAAATAAGTAGGAAAGCATAAAGATAAATGCCTTATAAATTATGATGTATTTTTATGTTATATATATTTATCGTTGTATTTCGTATAGCATTAGCTTTAGCTTTACAAAAAATGGCTTAAAATCGTGTTTTACTTAATAGGATTTTTTTAGTAGCCAATCCCTATTTACCATAGAAATTACACATAGAGTAAGTAATAAAAACAATTAAAGTTTTTATTATAATGAATATTGATCGTTTCCAGTATAGTGTTACGATATATGTTTTATAATGAAATATATAGTTCATTAAATAAGTTAAATTAAAAAAGGAAAATTTAAGAAAAACTTACATTCATAGAGTTATTTGTAAATGACAAGACAAGTTGTGCAAATAGGGGTTCAGGGATGCTTGTCTAACCCGATATGACTGCAGTACCCTAACACAGTCCATGAAGCACTTGCTCGTGTGTCCCTTGAGCCCTAATGCCTGTACGAAGGAAGAACTAACTCTACATGGCTACGGATTACGCAGTCATAGTGGCAACATACTATAGAACACCAGTATTTATTTCATTTTATTTCCTTAATTTTTTTTATTTTATTTGAGGAAATTAACAGCTCAAATGACATTGTGTGTAGGTATAATAAACAAAGTATTTACAGTTGAGAGCCTTTACAAATTTCCTCGACTACTTATTCTTAACGTTCAATAATAAAAAAAATAAAAACTTTAAGAAATTAGATGGCAAAGCATATATGTGTGTGTGTGTGTTTGTGTGTTTCTGTGCGTATAGTATAGTTCTAAAATAAATAAGCGTCAAAACGAGGAGTAAGAGAAGATGCGTATATAACAATAATGAATTACTTTGACAATCTCCATGGTCGAATGGCTTGCACACCGATTTTATTCATTTATTTAAACTTAATTGCACACAAAATACTACAAATGGCGGACTAAATGCCATTAGGCTTTCTCTATCAGTTAACCGGAGAGCTGGGTTCAAAATAATTAACAGGGGTGCATAACATGTAAATTAAAACAGATAGGAAGAAGTTTATAAATAATTATGATATATGTACCTACCTATAGTTTAAACACAATATAAATATAGCACATAATATTATATGACTAACTATATACTTATATAAGCAACCTATATACACATAAATATATAATATGTAATACATACACATATATATTAATATACATATTTATATATTACAATGTCAGACTAATGGGATGTAGATTGAGACTCCCATATGAAATCACGGACTAATTGCTTGAAAGCTAGTTTATTCAGAGCTTTTTGAATATCCCCATGTAGAGCGTTAGAGCGTTCCAGAGTCATATTGCCTGAAGAATAAATGAGTTTTCATGGTGTTGCCATATCTAAGGCCGCGGGTTCGATCCCCGGCCGGATCAATTTAGAAAGACTACTTTTTCTACGAGTATATTGTCTCGCAGCTGTTTGTTTCCGATTTACTTTGGGATCAGAGCAACGTATGATATGTATATTTAAGATTTATTATCATTTATTGGAAAAGTTGCCATCTAATAACTTAATAATAATAAGCCAGAAACCCATCCAATAATCTGGTCTCAAATTAGAGAACTTCGTATTCTAGAGTATCAAAGCACCGAAATTGACTCCGGCTTATTGCCCAGAAAAACCAGATCAGAATAAATTTGGATAAGCTATTTCCCAAATTGGTCCTACCTAGAATTGAACCCTCTTCATCGTCGTCATTTATGACATATAACGCTACATTTTAGAAAACGACAAATCAGGAAATTGCAAGAAGCAAAATAAAATAATTAAATAAATTTAATTAAGTTAATTGGTTCAATAATTTAAAAGATTATCTGATTAACCTTCAAATAGTTCATATTATTCATTCTTGTTAGAATGACTGATTCAATTCAATTTATACAAAAAGATTCAAATCAACGTCTTATTGAAATGTTTTATCTTATTAGTTTTAATAATAAAATCAAATAAGTTTCCTATAGAGACATGAAAAATGAATGAACAAACCGGAATAGTTCTCTTTTTATTAGAATAATAAGTGAGCGTTTGAAAGTGAACTATTTTCATGACTTTTTAAACAAATTATATAAAATATTGTACCAATACACAGTTACAAATGACTTTACGATACGGTAATGCCGTTGTTTAATCATGAATATTTTTATAAAACTACTTACCTATACAGATATTGAAGCCTATTTTCAACGTACAAAATTCAGAGAAGAAATTTAACTGACACCCACTAATAAAAAGATTAAATTTTGAAGCATGTTTACCTGTACACGGATAAACTGCATTGCCAGATCGTAAACCTTGACTTATTTAGACTCCGAGATTTCAGAGATAAAATAAAACGAGTCAGTCCGCGGATAGAGGTGCATTATGGCCTCTTTAGAGTTACATGCACTTTTGGTGTTTCATTCATTCATTCATTCATTCATTGTACTTAAATGTTGTTCTTAAATTTGGCCATAAGATACTGTAAACATCGTAATTCCGTACCTACCTTTTAGTCATAATAACGAAATTTCATTCTGCAAATTTTAATTCATATAAAGTTTCTGTAAATTATGGATTTAGAATGCGTTCTTAGAAAATAATGATGTTACTGTGTTATGACATTGCAGTGTAATGAAAGTTATTTATTTTAGCTTAAGCAATTTATTTTGTTTTTAACGTCGTTGCCGTAGTATTTTTAGTATTAGATTGGCTTAAATACTCTGTCTAAATACATCGGGCCTTCTCATCATCCATACCACAAAGTACGAGAAGAAGAGTTTCCAATCAGTGCGTTACGCGTGACTTACGGATCCAAGGCGGGACACTCACGAAACGGCTAGTCCACCAGTTAAGCCATTCATGGACTGTACTCAAACAGCACCGTACAAAAAAGTCTCAGTCTTTTCTTGCCGCACAATTTATATTCAATGTCTGTAAATCATTGAATTTTGTCAGTACGATGTTGATTCTTGTCTATAGAAGCCGTAGGCGGCAGCAATTAAGAAACCACTTGGAAATCGCACTGTATAACCTGTAGTTGCTATTTTGAGATCCATATAGCGAAACAGGGTACCCTGTACTATCATATAATGATAATTAATTTATATTTAAATTTACGGTAAACGTTTACTGTCCATGAACGGATTAAGAGTCGCTCAGTAAGCTATGGAAAGAGCATATGCTCGGAGTTTCTCTGAAGGATCATTCGGAATGAGGTTATCCGACATAGAACCAAGGTCGTCGACATAGCTGGTAGAATAAGCAAGCTGAAGTGGCAGTGGTGGTTAGTCACATTTGTCGAAGAACCGAGGAGACCACGGCTCGACGACGTAGCATAGGATGCCCTCTGGCCATATGGAGTGAAGATCTACGAAAGGCTGCTGATAGCAGATGGTTGCAATAAGATAAGGACCTGGCGCAAAGACGTACGTACATTGGGAGAAGCCTATGTCCAGCAGTGAACTGCGATAGGTTGATGATGATGAAATACTCTGTCGTGTGGTAAATATTTTGTTTAGGTTTTCAAGTTTTGTAATTACTATCAAAAAATTATTAATATTAGTAACATTAATGTGCAAGATTATTCAAAGAAAAACATGCATGTATGTATGTATAAAAATAATAGGCATTGTTTTGTGCCTTTATAATAACAAAAAAGATTAGTAGACAATTCCTCAATTCTAGGTTGTCGATATCGTTTGCCCTTTATAGTGCCCGTAACAATTAGTCTTTCAAGGTTATCAGCGTTTCTGCGTGACATGCGGCGCACACAAACGGAGGATAAACATCTGTGATTTTTCAGCTGCAGATCCTCAAGCACAAATACCCAATTACTTCTCTAAATAAATCAATTGTATATACAGGCATTTACAAATACATTGTTAGTATATACATAAATGTGAGTAAAAAGCCTACTCAGGAAGTATTTAGCAGTAAAGTGGTCGGTACATCTATAGCTTATTACTTGTAATCGTAAAATAGAATAACCCTTAAGTTTTTTGCTTGCAAGTACAGAAACGCTGGCAAAACCATCACGCCCCGTTTTATAGAGGATCGATGTTTAAAGCCAGTATCATCGCAGCCGCAAGTCGCAGGTGGGAGGAGCGAATGTCCATCGTAAAACTGCTCGAGTCCCGGGAAAATTTACAACTATCGCACGCGAGATTTAACGAGCAGTTTATAGATCGGACGCTTTAAAATTCCGATATAAAACTAACTGTGTCTCATTTGGGTCGTCAATTTGGTATACGACGCATTATCCCTGTCAGGACAATTGTGAAATTACTGTGTTACAGATTATACGAATCGCTACTAATTTTTACTGCTCAAATTTTAAGGCACTTGTTCTTTTTGCTTTATAATATTTCACTTGGCTGTGAAAACGGATAGCCGGTGACAAGACGGGACATTTGGGAAGAAATAAAATTATGACAACTTTCATGTTATGTACATATTTTATTAGCTGCGTACACAAAAATTAACATGTTTGTAGTTTAGTAGTATTAATAGGTGTTGGCGAGGAATTCATGGGTTTATGTTGTTTATGCACTTACCCAGTCCGCTGCGTACGAACGTATCACCTGAAAATAAAAATAAAAATACATTAGTCAAAACATTCAACTCATGTTAAAATAATTCTAGTTTTATTTTTAAAAGACTTTTATTTGACGATGATAAGTCCACCTAATTGTAATGGAATTATTTTCCCTTACAATTAGACGCAACACGCGACAGGCCTGTCCGTAGCAGTTCCAGTGCCACAAAGAGCTTTAATTCACATATATTTGAGGGGCAGTGCCACCGCGCTCTTAACCCTGAGACATAAGTTGACAAGTCCCATGAGCCTGTAATTTCCTTAGATATTAATTGCACAAGCACCCAATGTAATAATGGTCACATTACTTGGTGGCAGAAATAGGTAAAGTGACAGTGCTTCCCTGGACGAACTTTTTCACAAGGAGCTCTAATGCTACTAAATGCTTAGGAGGATAGTTCAGAGCAGAACTTACCTCAACACAATATTGTTTTTTATACATGCAGTATTTAAATTTTGAATCTAGGTAGAATTAGGCACCTGCATTGCTGAACATATTAAGTATAAAAAAGATTTAGTTCAATTTTATAGCTGCGCGTCTCGTAAATAGTGAAAAGAAAATTTTATGTTTAGATAAATTGAACTGTCCCATAATTTGCAATTAAGGTTTAAAATATTCCTCTGAGATAATAAATGTTTACAAAGTAGGTCTATAAGGTTGTTTACAAGGCTCAATTGCAGACAAAGGAGTAGGTTTTTTTTTAATGGTACCAAGTTACGGGGCGAACAAATCGTGCGCCTGGTGGCAAGCGACATGCTTGTCCATATTGACAAGACCCATATGCCCTTAATTTCACCAGCAACCTTACCCTTCAAAACCGAAACACATTACTGCTTGGCGGCTGAAATAGGTATGGTGGCAGTACTTACGTGGACAAACTATTTCACAAGAAGCTCTTCTGCTACGATATACTAACAATTTAACAAAGAACTTTTGCCTTTCATAGATTACCTATACGATTGTACCTAGTCGTTTTCTGGGTATATAAACAAGTATATAAGTGACAAAATTGAAGTACAGAACTTTACATTCGAACTGGCTCTACTGCCTTCCATTTCAAATAGAAACTTTCAATTCAAGGAATTCGTTTTGTTCTCTTAGTTCCGTGGAGGTAAAAACAAGGAATTCCACGTTTGTACAAAGCAACGACGTTAGACGTTCAAACTATAAAGACACGGACTCTTAGTGTAGCTAGCATTTTAGAAGATATCTGACATAATATTCTGATACAATTATTATCTAAGAGCGTTTAGATAAAACTTAAAAGCCTAGGTAGCGTGGAACTAAAGTCAGAAAAGCTAATAAGATTATCATACCAGATTAAAACTTTTAAAAGATGATATTTTTAAAATTATGACATTTTTAGTAACTGATTCTATATATCACATACGAAACCAAATACTGTGTCGTGACTCAAAGTAGTGCACTATTTTGAGACAACTCGATCTGAAAAAAAAAAAATGTATATATATATATATATATATATATTCTCCTTTGTAACTGGATAATTAATATTACGTATAAATAAAATAATCACATTGTTCGCAACAAGATCCATTTAATATTTGTTTAAACGTTCAACTGTGTTTTCATTTATTTGAAAAGCGTAGCGGGTGAATGTCGATAATCTTTGCCTACCCAAGAGGGATTAGATTATCTGTCTAATATTATTTAATTAAGATAATATATAGGTAAAGTAAAAAAGACAATAAAAGCTTAAGTACTAGAAAGTAAGACTAGGATTTTTAAATTATATGAATAAAGTTGGATCCCCGCGGTTGTGCTTTCTCAATTCCATAACTTTGAGTTACGACAGTATTTGATTTCATGTGCGATGATCTGTTTCATACTAAATGTTATAGACGTACTACTACAGCAACGGACAGCTGATAACTTGTTCAGATTTCACGGAGTCCCCTAAATAAAAATTGTATGAAATAAAAAAAAACAGAGTCAATGCAAGCAGACACATCGTTTTGTAAAATTCCTAAGTCGACTAGTCTTTTAAAAATTCAATAGTCGGGTCTTTTTACCTAAGATAACCATTTACTGTAGAGAACTAAACTTAAACATCCGATAATAAGTATATAAGTTCTTATGCCCATTCGTAGCATCCTAAGCAGCAACATTTATTTAGGTATTCCACGCGTACACAAAAACGGGGGTAAGTAGGAAATTTTAATTTCACGTCTAGAGACGGGCGAGCGCGGAAATTTGTGTGGCATAATAAGTGAGATTGTTGCGAAATTTGTTACAAGAAAAAGAAAGAGGGCTCGCACCGCGCGGACGTTATGATTAGGAAGGATATGATTTTTATACGCATAGAGATTTTTTTAAATTTATTTCTTGTAATGCAAAACCAGTAACTAATTACAACCTACTAATAAGCAATTTTAATTTAACAAAATATCTTAATATTAGTTAGGGGAAGACTGTGTTCCGGTTTTGAAGGGTAAGGGTGCTGGTGAAATTACAGGCACATGGGTCTTGTCACCTTATGTCTCAGGGTGAGGGGCACAGTTACAGTGCCGCTCTGATCTTTGTGATTTAAAGCTCTGAGTGGCACTGCAATTGTTATGAACAGGCGTGTAGCTTACCATCAGGCACACGACATGTTTGTCCTGTCACTTAGATTATAAAAACAAAAAAATACACTTTGTTTATGTGTTCATAGTCTTAGTTAGCACTGGCAGTAATATTTATTTTATTCGCTATAACTTAACTACACTAACTCAAAAGGTTTAGTTTTATGTAGTCTATGCACTATATTTGTATTGTCTAGTAGCTGTACTCGTAAAGACTCTATGTTCACGTGATGATGAAGTCTATGTTCGTGAACTTTGGCGTATACTTTTTATTGCTTTACCTACGGGTTCAATGTTCAAATAGCGATGCAGATCCACATATCGTATATGTGAAGGAGCACTATATGCATAAAAAAATAGACTAAGTATGAGATGTAGGTATGAGACCAAGGTATTTTATATAACACAAACTAGTAATTTTTAAATTCATAATTAAAATATAGTAAAAAAAAATTTACAAAATGTAAAAAAAAAATAAAGTAAAATCATGCGACATTATGTCGTGTAGAGTTATTTTCACATTAAATACACCGACCCTCGAAAATGTTTGAACGCATCTTATATCATGCTTGTTGAACAACGCATAATTTCTTTATATACCTACTGTATTTTCTTCTGTTTTTCTTACGAAGTACCTAAATACCTCAATTTCAAGATTTTTTGAAAATCCTCTTAACATGTATATTGAATGTCAATTATTTTTAAATCTCTGACCAGGTCCTTTCAAACCTTTCGCTGCTCGGTGGGCGCACGTGTAAGTGGCAGCTTCAATATTTATGTGCAATTTTTCCACCACCTCTCTCCCCCTTTCTCACCCCCGATAAAGGATGCAGCGCGCGATCCCGCTCAAGCTCAGCGGAATTGTGTAACAATGAGCTCTGCTTATGAATAGCTGGTGTATTATTACGTATATACTATTTAATACAAATTTTGGCACTGTATCTTAGAATGCGTGTCCCAATATATACGTATGTACTCCAAGTAAAAAATATTAGGCCTTAGGAAGGCACCCTATAGGATCCTACATTGTATAATCACAACTTAGCTATTCAATATTTGTTTGTCATTCGATACTTTCTACTTCATATATAAATAATATGGGTCACTTGCACTTAACTATCAATTTATACAACAGACAGGCAATAATCGGTTCTCATTGAAGTTTTCAAATTTAGGACATACTACTTTAACGATGTCTATACATATTTGTATTTGAATGTTCTGTTCTATTAACATGAAACTAGAAATTAATACAAATGTCATTGTATAGAATTGGAATAAACAAGATTAACTAGATCTATAACAATCGTATTAGAAAAGGCTGGGTAAATTTTTTCAAGCAGATGAACATTATCTTATCATATTCCGTATTCTTTCCTTTTTACGTTTTAGAGTAAGACATATGGTGTTTTCTATTTACGTGTTCTATCTATCTTTTTCTAATACCTAAACAAACGATTAAATAGTAGTAAAACTACTTATAAAAATATTAAATTAAAAAGTAGTGACACCAACTTACAGAAAAACATAATTAGCTAGTAAATGAGTTTATCACGTACAATTATTTTATTCTAACAAGAAATCAGGTGGATCTGGGCAAACTCAACTAACAACTGCTATTCCACATTTAATATCCAATACCGAAGTTAAAATAACATTATTAATACAATAATACGATAAACACCCGCAAGACGTGTGCACAGCAATATTATTCAAATAAAAACAATTTCAATTTGTTCCCAAATTGAAACAGAGAGCATACCGACGTTATTACATTTGGGCGGAGGTTAGCTTCGCTAGAGCGTGTAAAGTGCCGATAGAGGCTTCCCTCCCGGCCCTCTCATTGCTTATAACACCAGCTCCGGGCTTTCCTCAAAAGCCTCCAGGAACGCCTCAAATTTAGCGACTTTTCGCGTTCAATGCTTTTACGAGACATTTAGAAGCTATGTGGAAAAGTGTTTCTCATTTTAGGGTTCTTTCTAAAAAATATGACGGTATAATCGATTCCAATATTTTCATCCTTCTTTCGTAGTAGTAATAGGTAATAGAAATAAAAAAATAAATTGGCAGTTATTAGCTAGGTAATTTACTAGACGAGGAACAAAACTTTGTAATTTTCACCAGTTATTATTTTTCATAATTACTTATACTTTTCGTGAATAAAAATGAAGACGACAGATTTAAGCAATTAACAGACATAACTGATTGTATGTACCTACATTATTATGGATTTATATGTTTGCTTTGAAGAATATTTGCTTTAGAAATTAAATGAAAAGATAAAGCCATAATAAAATAGCTTTTTTAATATTTATGAGTGGAACAACTGACTCATCTAACTTAGGCTTATTTTTTACTACACCACTGGAAAATGGTACTTTTCGTTCGCAATATTCAGAGTGTTAACATCCGACAGTATAGGTCGAGCTATGTCAAAGGTATTTCTTATTTAGCCAGATATGCCATTCAATACAGCTTTCTGCGTGGAAATTTTTTACACGCGATTTTAGGGGCTCTTCGAAGCCTTTTCCACTTGAAAGATAATGCTTTTGTGAAAACGTAGCTTTGTTTCTGTATTATTATAGTAATCGTATTTGCATTCAAATACGTACTTGAAATTTTGGAAATTGTCCTTTAAATTATACAAAAGCCGCGTAGGATATAACAAAGAAATGTGTGTAAAAAACAAACAGATAAGCATAATAAGCCAAGCATTCGAAAGCTTTACATTTTAAACAAATTAACCACCATTTTGTACAACAATTAAAATATCAACAAAAATCACCAATTCTTTTTAATTATTTTCGTATATTATCATTAAATATGTGAATTAATAAACATATAATAATACAAGAAGAATCTACCTTTGTATTCGCGAAAAATGGCAATGGTAGAGACATCTCTGATTTTGCATTCGCACTATTTCGCAAGCTTGCTTACGGGACACTACGCAAACGGCCTTGGATTTTCATCAACACAACTTCGTTTTATCATTCATATTTCTCAATAAACATAACTACAGAATTAATTAGCAACTAGGTCCAAGACTTTCAAGTAGGTGTTTAATGAAGAAATTGAATAAATATTAATAAAAATTCGTCGCTAAATAAATTTAACGCCATCTCGCGAGGGGTGATAGAACTGCAACGAATGAGAGCTGCGTTGCAGAAAATGCAGGATGCTGTGCATAATTTCTAGCCACCCTTTACAAGTCATTTACAGGCTTGCTTTGTTGGTTAATTTTTAATTGCTTTCAAATTAGTTTTGTCATGTTAAATGATATAAAATATCATTTATCACTTAAAAAAAACCAAACTTAAGCCATAGTCCAGTTAAATCAAATAAAAGTGTTGTTAATTAAATACGTTAATTTGCCTATTGTCATAAATGTAATAAAGTGTATAATTACGAGAATTAATTTCAAACAGTATTGTCATAAGCATATTCATTATATTATACATTATATTCATTATATTATACAAGGAAAATTATCATAATAATATAATTTAATTAGTTATAACAAGTATAACTTAATTAGTTAATTAAAGTCTTCGATCAAACCGACTTTTTGACCGTTATTTTAAAATTAAATAAAGGTTACAGTCATAGAAGCTGCATTCCGGCACAGGCGGAAAGTATTTGGATGCAATTGGCGTGCAGTCGCTGGCAGCACGCCAACTGCAGCAGACAGCAGATTTAGTTTGGTGCGGCATCATAACTGCTTTCTCTTACTTTGCAATTTATAAAAGATCTCGAGAACAAAACATAAATGTGTCAGCACTTAATAATATTTAATAATGTATGTGAGTATTTATTGTTTTAGCATTTGTTGTTGTGTATTTACTATCATAATATATTATAACAATAGAATACATAGATGTTATGGATGGAAACGCCGGGATAGTTGACCTCTGCGTAGGTATGCACCTTATTGGACCTGGGTCTTCCCATATCATCGACCTTTTTAAAAACGGCCAGGTCAAAAGTATAAAGAATAAACGGACATTGGATGAAGAGAAAGAGGATCGAAGTAGAGGTTGAGGGCTACGGTGAAAGAATTCGTCCAGGAATGTTCTGCTTCTTTACCTATTTCTACCGCCTATCAGTATTGTGAGCATTACTGCATTTCAGTTTTGAAGGGTACTGGTGAAATAACAGGCGCTTGGGACTTGTCAATTTATGTCCCTGGACGACGGGCGCGATGATAGCTGGTAAGGACAGGCATATCGCTTACCACCAGTCAGGCAGGTACGTCCCGTCTCCCCGTCGTGCCACGAGTGCGGCGCTGCGGATGACACCGCGCAGCACAAGAGGTGTGTAGCCGGTGGGATGAGTAGCGCCGCACTCTGACGGGTACTGTAGGGCAGGACCTCTCGCTGCCGAGCGTGGTTGCCGCCATGCTCGATAGCGAGGAGTCCTGGGAGGCGGTGGCCTCCTTTTGTGCAGAGGTTATGTGCAAAAGAAGGCCGCGGAGCGGGTGCGCGAGGACGTCGTAGACGCGCACCCGCTCCGGCGAAGACGTACGGGGAGAAGGTGAAGGCAGTTCGCTGCTCGCCTGATCCCCTAGTGAGACCAGCGGGCTCTGGACAGGGACTCCGGAGCCTGCATTGCACGGCCTCACTCATCTGGGGGGCGGGTAGGAGGACAACCGTCTCACCCCTCCGTTGGCGCGGGAGCCCTGGCGTAAGCTAGGGCGGCCGGGCTGCGTCGTGGTGAATGTTCACTGATCCCACGGCGCCGACTCAACCGGCGAGAGGGAAACCCGGGGGGGTTTTAGTGGGGTAGGCCCTCCAGTCTGGAGGGAGAGCCCCCACATAACCCCTGAGTCTCCCTGGGCTCAGGGGTATCCATAAAGATTGCCCCACCGTCAAAAAAAAAAGGTACCTCCCGTCACTTAGTATAATATAAAAAAATAGTATACACTAGTATGTGTGCACAATAAACTACCATAGGTATGTATTACGAAATTATACTTATAAATATATAATATACAAAAGTATATATCAAGCGTTCGCTTGTCAGAAAATTGCTTTGAAATCTAAGAGCATATTTACTAAAGGAAGTTTGAAAATGAGTCTACGTGAATCGTAATACAAAATTCCTGTAATACGTGAATGAGAAAATATTTTAGGTCCAAAGTCCTTCGTGTGAAGTCTTAAATTGCAGTGCTACTAATGTATTTCACTTGATTCTCAATGTGTATTTATTCAGAGATGATTTTTACTTGTCACTTTTAAAATATTTATATAGACAGCTCGTGTGTCACTTTGGAAATTAAGGAAACTTAAGCTCACCTCATATAATTAACTTTGATTCAACAATACAGTTAATATCCGTCTTGAAAAATCAAATTGAACTGTAACAATTAATTTTTATCGGTAATAAGTAATTCTCTTCTTCTACTTAGCGTGTTTACTTTTATTATAGTACTTAATGCCTAGTAGGTATTATTAATATCTAAAAAAACATAGACTCTCGAATACGGCATCATATTCACGGAACTAAAGTTAAAGTCAAAGTAACTCATGAATAATTTACGCATAACCTGGAAAAAAATTCAATAAATTTCAATAATTTTGAATAAGTGAGCGGTTTAACATTCACGCCGGCGTGGTGCGCGAACCGCGTATCGCTTAAATACCCAAAACTCCGCACACGTAATAACCTCGTATATTGTGTAAATAATGAATCCATTCTCACGTTTCTTTTGATTTACAGCACCACACAAAACCGCTATAAGACTCCGTAATGACACCTACCGCAGCCACTTTATTTTTGGACCTCATACAATTTTTTCACACGCAACGATTTAGAATTTTTATCACGTAAATTTTCCGCTTGAAAGGGAAAACCCTATTGTGATTCGGTACGCATCGGCCGTTTCCTCACGAACACGTGTTGGGAGATACAATATGTATAGTTAAATGAGTATATATAAAGAACACATTTACCTATTACAGTCACGCAATTTTCGGAGTTTTGAATTTTCATAGTTGGCCCGTTTTAGTGCGAGGCGTTTGGCAGTGACTCAATTACGTGAACGATTTATAGTTCAACAACACGTAAGAATAAAACATTGAAACATGGGTTTGGTTATTTACTGAGAGCCTTCATTGGTGTCATATTTTTAGTAACACACTTATTAAGTCAGCATTCTGACGTATTTCTACGTTTTGTCTTAAAGCATTTAAATAAACTTGGTTCAGAATTGAAACGGCGTAATTATGAAAGTTTAATAACGAAGTTGGGAATTGATTACTAAAATAAATTAAATAAACATAATTTTAGTCAGTTGTTGAACTTAGTGCTTTGTTGAGATCTTTGAAGGTTAAACGGCAGAAGGTGTCTATTACAAATGCTCATAGCAACTAGTGACTAAATTTTTTTCATTATAACGTCTGTCACTAAAAGGACAACAAGTAGGTATGTATTTTTCTACACGATCTGTTAAAATGTTTGTTATGAATGTGAGTCACTTACATATCGATTACAGGTCTTATTTTCTGTATATTGCTGCAGCAGCAGTTGGTTTAGATTGTCATTATAGGAAATTTAACGACAATCTACGCCTAGAAAAACACAGTAAAGTTGGAACACGTTTCGAGTATGTGGCAAATAGAAACCTTGCAATTGGAAATCTATTCAATGTACAAATGTCACTCCTTCACAATTTTACTCGAGGCCATAATATATCTCTTTAATGGTTGAATGCAAATTCGATTTAAATAATTAAATATGTATTAAGAGGTTGCGTTGTAATTCAACGAATTTATATTTGAGTGTGTCCATAAAGTTGGTGATAAGAAAATCTTTCTTGGACATGTAGAAACGGGTTATATGAATGAAAAATAATTGCTAACGATATGAAGATTTTGAGCTGTTGAAATATGAGGGCCAATTTTTTGTGAACGTGATTAGAGAAACATTTAAAATGAACAATTTAAGAAAAGTACTTAAAATTTCAGCAAATTTTAACTTAGGCTTGGGCAATGTGCTGTCTGCAAATTACCTGCAGAGTCAGACAAGAATATGCTTCTAATTATGACTGGTTATACGAACTGTTAACCCCAAGAAAGCGGATTCCACCCATTCTTACGAACAACTTTGACTGTGAGCAAGAACGTCCAACAACGTGAAAACAAGTTTGTTCTTCTATACATTGTCAAGTAAGTATGAATATTTAGTATTTTTAAGCATAAAGCCACATGTGATCCTACGTCAAAAATGCTGTTATAAAACATCATCATTCATCTTATCATCATCATTTCATCTTACGATGAAAGTCATAAAAGTAATACGAACTATATAAAACAAATTATGTAATATTTTTTAGGAAAAGAAGTCTGCAGTCTGCGACCATGTCATGGATAAACCTACAACACTAAATTAAATTCGACAAACGCTGGGTTCTTGCAAAAGAAGTCTGTAATCTACTCAGGATACTGCGAGAGGACAATTGAAATTAAAAAAAAAAATCCTTATAACAGGGAAGATGATTTCTCCGTACCACCAGTTTGGGATCCAGTATTTCCGCTGATGAAAAATCCCAAGCCGACTTAAAACTGCAATACTAATAAAAACGTTTTATTTGATTCTAATTAGTACCATTATTACTTAACTATAAAATTAAATTTAGTCAAAAAATATATTGTTAAAATAAAATAAGTTTGTAAAACACATGTAGCGTAAATTGAAATGTTTCTTTGAAAAATTTAAAAATAGGGTATTTAATTAATGTCTTTTGTAACAGTAGTGAAAAATAGGATGGTTTGCATTAATATTAGACATAACTGGTTGATGACTTTACCATCTCAGTCAGCCGTGGCCATGAGACCTGTACAGGGCCCGAAACGTTGGTTTGTTTGAAAAAAAATTTTATTATTATTTTTTCGTTTAATTTAAATCCCAAAAATTGCTTCATTGTCTATGTGTAACAATCACGAAAACCTAAGAACTCGAAAAATTATGTATTTGTGAAAAGTTCTAACTCTCATATTTAAGAATAAAAAGTTATTGACTAATTCAGGCTATCAGCGCGAAAGTGATAATATTATTTGAAATGGTACTACAGTACATAGGATGCTATATTACTATATAGGACATACATGATTACTAGGTATATATAAAATTAATTTGGCTGATTTTTCAATCCCTCATCAGAAGATGATTCATATAGAAATATGTGTGCATTTCATGGGATTACACCAGGTTTGCGCTAATAGCTACAATATACAATAACATTAACAGAACTCTTAAAACTGTGTCTTGAAAGTTGTCAATTTGCAGATATGGAGTTTTCGGAGGTATTGTATCCTAAGTTATAATTGAATATCCTTTAAAGATGTTACATTGCGACAAAAAATTAAATACTCATTTAAAAAAGATCTTCAGTCAGTCTATAGACTGACTTAAGTAACAAAATAATTGTTTATAAACACGTAGACTATATTATTAACATTCAATTTTACTACCACATTTATTTATATTTTATAGTCATGAAGTTATTAAATTATGATCGAAAGGGTTATAAATGACAGAAATATAATCACTACTACTCCATTAAACGTACCTATTTGCATGTTATTTTGTAACTGATACAAATTAAACACGTTACTAGGTACTTACTACTGATCACGAAATTAGTCGCTGTTAAATATTAACTATTTTAGTTAAATATAAGTGTGTAATTATTTAATTTTTAATGTTCTTTTCATTACACTTAATCTTATGTAAATTAACACCAATATATTTCATAAATACGCATTCATTACAATATTATTTCTATAGTTTTAATTTTTATAGATTATAGTCTCGTATTCGATATGAAAACACGGCAAGAACATCGAAAGACATTCAATCGCACTACAATAGAAATAGAGACAGCGTTACGTAATAGAGCAGTATTTGTCACCCCTCTCATTGCAGACGGGGTTATTGGCAGGGGTGCGATTGTATTGCAAATACGGACACTGCCCAAAGATGGTGCTACTGTATTTTGCTCACTAGCTAGTTCTACTTTTGATGAATAGATGGAGCTATAGTGCCGGCGTTCTAGGTTTGAAATTTAACGAACGTTAAAATGTTAGTTTTTTAATTATTGCAAATTATGTGATCGTAATTGCATAAAACAATGCCATTGCGACTATTTGTATCATGCTATATGTCTACCTAAATAATTTTTATTATCAAACTATGACTAGACTTGTATTATAATTTCCAAAACTGCGATGATATATCAATTATAGCATAATGAGGTCTACACCTCATCTCTCGTCGTCGTCTCATCGTCTACACCTACGGTATTGTAACAATCATAGGCAAAAGTCAGAGACAGGAACTCAAACCAGATTGAACCTGTAGTAAGAGTTTCATAATATTACAGAGATACCTGATACTCATTTTGTAAATTTTTGTTAATTTGAAAAACCAAATCGATACAAGACAAGGTAATAAGAAACTTAATATCGTGTTTTAAGACGCATAATTCAATTACCAAAGCTTGTTTAAAAAGCTTTCACATTTATTGAAGGTTATATAATACTCCCTTGATTGGACGCAATTAGTTAGGGACAGGTACCGTTCTTTTTATTCTTTTTACAAACAATGTGCAAAGGATTGCAATGGTTTTTTTCGATATACTAACTACCAAGGAGAAAGAGCAGAAGTTGCAGTAAAGGAGTGTGTTTTTGACATAGGTTGCAAGTCAGTTTACTAAAAAAAATTTTTTGTATATAAATATTTCATGCGGCAGGTTTCTGCCACGTTGAAGCTGTTACAACCAGGGCCTCACTACATTATCCTCAACCGAATTGCACTTAATATAAAATATTGTCTTTTATCCGAGGAACCTACTACACTTTACAATTTTATGTTGATTACTCTGAGATTGAAGCAGAATTTTCTGTAACAGTGGAGCTCCCTGTGAAAGAGTTCGTCCAGGGAAGTACTGCCACCTTATCTATTTCTGCCGCCAAGCAGTAATGTCAGCATTACTGTGTTCTGGTTTTGAAGGGCAAGGATGCTGGTGAAATTACAGGCACATGGGACTTGTCAACTTATGTCTCAGGTTTTGCAATTTAAAGCTCTAAGTGGCACTGCAACTGTTATAGACAGGCGTGTAGCTTACAATTAGGCTTACACAACTTGTTCGTCCCGTCACTTGTTATTACAAAAAAAATAAATTTAGTTGACTGTAATTTGTTCTTCACAGACACCTTTTTAGATTTAAGAATACCTCACGTCGCTATACTCACTCCTATAAACATCTTCAGCATTCAAACTCCGAAGCTGTCTAAAGCAGCCTAACAGTTTTTCTTTCACCTCCAAAAAGAGTTATGCCAAGATACAATGGCACAGTTATTGCATACTTTGTATTTTCTATGCGTTTTGACTGTTATTTACTGTGGGCTCATCATTAATCGTGGTCAAAATAGACGGTGTACCACAGGGAGCCGTTTTGATACTTTGTTTCTTTATTTTCAGTACTTAATACTAAATATTACTTTGATACATATATATATTTGTCACATAATGAATTGCCTACAATTTTACCTATTTTAATATGATTATGAGTACGTATATTTTGTACATTCATAGTAGATTTTGTACTAAAAAATTAACTTGAAAAGTTGAAAAAAATAGAAATAAGTGACTTACATCGTTAAATTATATAGTAACATATATTGTTTAATACACAATTTTTAACTATGTAAGTGCTTATAGACCTACCTTTTACCGGCTATCAAAATAGCAGATCAATATTTCAAATCGTCGTACTTAACACCTTTATGACTCTTGCGCGCAGTGAAAGAAAATTGCACAACGAAGACCGTAAAACCATCTAACCCTTTGAGGTCCAATACATCAATCTTTTTAAAACTTGCATTGAATTTGCAACCTTTAAAATAATGGAATAGAAAACATTTTTGTAATTCAATTGTGTTCGTGAAGATAGAATTTCTAACGGTGAAGATAATTAAATCACAAAGGGACATATAATCACAGGTATTATGAGTAAAAATACGAAAGTCAGTACACTTTTGCTTGCAAACCTGAACGTATCGGGTGGAGTTTTGAATATAAATTAAGTTTTAAATGTGTAGTGGAAAGATTGCAGTGTTGATTTCGCAAGTTATAACGACCTGATAATGTGTAAATATTTTTTTAAGGTACGACATTCTTTCAAATCCATAGTAAGGCCTTCAGAGATGAATTTTAATGTTCTTAAAAGTACTAGAAGTTTTATGTACGTTTCAAAGGTACGTATAAAACGCTATTTACTCTATTGAGTTTGACAGTTAGTATAAAATTGATATTTTTTATGACACCAAGTGACGGAACGCACAAGTCGTGCGCCTGATGGAAAGCGACACGCCTGTCCATAGCAGTTGCAGTGCTACTCAGAGCTTTAAATATCAAAGACTACCCTGAGACATAAGTTGACAAGTCCCATATGCCTATAATTTCACCAGCACGCTTACCCTTCGAAAACGGAATGCAATAATGTTCACGTTGCTGCTTAGCGGCAGTAGTAAGTAATTTGGCAGTATTTTTCTGGACGAACTCTTTCACAGGGAGCTCGAAATAAGTCAGGTAATTCCTAAGTTTGATCAAATTGAAGGGTGTACCACAGGGACCAATTTTAAAAACATAACTAAATAGTAAAATTTTTTATGGACACAAAACGAACTGGTAAACTTTTCGAAATCATGTTCTGAAAACAGTTAATTGATACGGCGATATAACCTAAATTTTTACTCAAACATTAATTTAAATATAGTTGTTCCAATGTTAAATCCAATACATACCACAATTAATATGTCTTTCATCGTTAGAGATATCTCCAGCATCGCGAGACGCTGCCTGTCCCAGACAGCATGCAAGCCTTTCAAAGAATTATGTTTACCGTGGTAAGAACATGCAGCCGAATAAACTTTCAGTGTGAAGTACTTACATAGAGATTGTAAGCAACTGTAATTGCCGGTATCTATAGCCGTAAAATAAATACGAGTACCTATGTCTTATAACATCACACTTCTATAAAAGTAACTCATTAAATATATATTATTCACTAAATCCTTCTAGATACAATATGAATACAACTTTGTTTCATAGCAGTTAATTGCGGTATACGTGTTGTATTTATTTACTATTTAAACTTAATGAGGTACCTATATAATAAGATATTTAGGTATTTATAGTTTGTAATTCTATGGAATTAGTGTCAATCCAAACTAATATTATAAATGCGAAAGTAACTCTGTCTGGTGAACGAATTTTGGTGTAGAGATAGATGAGATGTAGTAGAAGGACATAAACTACTTTATGTCACAAAAATAAATCTTAAAGGAAATAAAATAAGGTATGAAATTTGTATGGAAAACCAATAAATCTGTGAAAATTAATATAGCACAATAGGCTACTTAAAGTACTTATTCTACGCAGACGAAGTTGCGGGAACCAGTCAGTTTAAATATAAACACAGCTTATGCAAGTTTACTACCGCGCCTTTTTAGCATAGGTACAAATTTTAAGTCATAATTATTAAGTTAAATTCTGAGTTAAGTAATGAACAGATAGCGTATAGGTATGTGCTTTATGATGTGCAATTGTGCAGTTACCATCCTTTAGTAAGGTGTAGCTTAAAAATAAAAATCTAAATATTAAATGTAACATTTCTTTTACCGTGTGTATCTACAACTCTCACCTCTCGATATCAATGTTGTGGCGCTCAGATATCAATGAAAGCGTTTCCCGAGGCTCCATCGCCGTAAACTGTCCCATAAAAGATTTTATAGTCCATACGTACACACATTAAGCAGATACGTACAACAATAAATCAAAATTAATACTCGTATAAACCAAACCGAAGCAAGGGTTTGGTAGAGTAAATAATTTTATGACATTTACAACCTTGAATTGTCTCTGCCAATTTTATTGACGTATTAAATCATATTTGCAGTGAATGATTTAAGGTTTCCTTTTATCTCCTAACTACTCTTAGTTGCAATTTATTATAAAGATTTACGTAAGTATTTGCGTAGTAGTATTTGTCCGTCGTTCCGTTGACGTTTAAAGAGACTATAGGTCCGACATACAATGGAGACTACGTAAAATTGAACGTCAAAATACAAACTTGCCTGACTGTCAAATAATAAAACAAACCAGGTATAAATTTAATGGGCAAAAAGACAAAATTTATTGATAGAATATAATCGAATTTCCATAGGAATTGTAATATTCTGACATTGATACCTAATATACAGTAAATGTTCATTTTATCAATGTCACATTTTAAAATATAATATCAAAGGATAATACGATTGTCAGTAATTTACTAAAATTTCACGAAATTCTATAAAAATAAAATTTTAATTTGTTTCATAGAAATTCTTCCAAGTCATTTTTTAATTTAAATTCAAATATTCATTCAACGAGACAGTACATTCCATTGCCTTTAAGTAAGTTTTTTTTGCACCTGACGGTAAGCGATGCAATGCCACTTAGAGCTTTAAATCACAAAGATCTGAGGGGCACTGCCACTGTGCCCGTCACCCTGAGACAGAAGTTTATAAATCCCATGTGCTTGTAATTCCACCAACACCTTTACCCTTCAAAACCGGGACACAGTAATGTTCACTTTACAGCATGGTGACAGAAATAGGTAAGGTAGAAGTAAGAAGTGAAGAAGGGTTCATATAACACGATTCCCATCGGTTAATCCGAAGTAATTTATTGATTAATTTAATAGTAGGTATTGTACGAAAAATGTCTTGAATTGCAGCATTTGCGTCGTACCTCTTGCATCATTTACCTTCTACAAACATCCAACCTTCCCCATTGCTAAGTTTTCAAGTACTTGGTAAACCTATAAATAGCTTTTTCTATGTCGATGGCGTATTCCGTAGTGTACAACAATGTATTGTTAAAAAAAAATTATAAAGCTGTCAAGTTCTTCGGTTTTAGCGATTCTTACACATTGAAAATGAAACTTATTTTTTTTCGGATCGAAATCGCACACATCTGTTTTTTTTCAAACAAACCAACGTTTTGGACCCTCTATACCTAGATCCCATGGTCATGGCTGACTGAGTCTGAAAAAAATTTGCGCGACTTGGATCCGGAAAAATAGTTTTATTTCCTATTTATAAAACTAATTTAGTGTTTGCAATCAATTTACACACTAGAACATCAATTTTGTTAAATATTCCATCAATTTTATTAAATATTTTTATTTCATAGTTTTATAAAAAAATATTTTCACGGTCTTTATGTTTTTGTAATAAATCATCTACCTCTACACATCTGTTCACAAAATTTTAAATTATTCAATTTCTTAAAGTAAGAATCTTCACTTAATGTTTCCTTGCTACAAGAACTTTAAACGCCCAGAGCTATGAGTTAAATAATCAATAGCCGCTTCCATAAAGCTTATGTATGTTTCAATACAATATAGCTGTCTTACAAAACTACGCCTGGCTAAACTTCGATACAATAGTGCTCGAACAAAGTTTACCCACACATATACGCTCTCACAAGCAATGCTAGGGTAGCTATACTATGATTCATTTGAGAAAATCTTTTATACCTATATGTGAGAGAAGACGAAAGGATAACAATTTTAATAAAACTGTTTATTAATGGAAATGGCAATAACCCAATTAAGTACTTTATTAAAAAGTTAGTAAACAAAACTTGAATTTTAAAGTCAAGGTTGTGAGTGGGAAACTTCGACTGGTTGCGAAATGTAGCGTTGTATTTTGACTTTTCAAAATATCGACACCTGATTTCAAGTTTCAAGGCTTGTTTACTTTTTTGTAATTTGGCCCTTTCAATATGTTGTTTCAACGATGTCTTTTTTGTAACAGTGAGCGAAAATTAAAAAATAGCTGGCGTGGATCGTAATACAGTTGCTGTAGTATAACGAAACTTCGTGCTAGTTTCCCCATTCGCCACGCCGAGGGCCGTCGTCGGTAGAAACCAATTTAAACTTGGCGACTGGTTAAAAAGCAAAAGTTCCTTTACACTCCCGATGCCTTTATTTTACGTCTTTTACAGGCCGGCCTTTTTGCGTGCCGAGGCGTCTATGCAACCATATCTCGTCTTTTCTAACTTGGAATTTTCAGACAATAACGCCTATTCCGGTTTTTGTAGTTTTTATATTGAAATACAATCTTTTCACTTTACGAATATACTTTTAATTGCGTGCGGTAAAATTAAAAACAAATTTAGGCAGTACACGTAGTTGATAATCTCACTACAAAGTACTAAAAAACGACCTCAAAAGTCATTCATCCCCTAGTTTGCCAACCTTAGAGGTGGAATATTTTCTTCAAATTTAAATGGGACCACTACTGAGTTTTCCAACAAAAAAGAATCATCAAAATCGGTTCACATTTGCCGTAGCTATCGAGTACCATACATACAAAATAAAAAACATACAATAGAGAGTCTCCTCCTTTTTTGAAGTCGCTTGATAAATTGAAAATACGAGCATAATGTAAATTATTTCATAAGCATATATATACATATGTACCCCAATAATGTACATCGTTACTATGGTACAGACATATAATAAATATTCAAACAAATAGGAAATGAAACTATTTTTCCGGATTTAAATCGCGTATATTTGTTTTTTCAAACAAACCGACGTTTCGGGCCCTTTACAGGTCCCATGGTCACGGTTGACTGAGGTGGTACAGTTTTCAACCAGTTATGTACTGTAAAAACTGTAAAACAAATATACGCGATTTAAATTCGAAAAAATAGTTTCATTTCCCATGTGTAACAATCTTCGCGATTGTTACACAACCTAAGAACTCGATAAATATTCAAACAATTTATATAATTACATGAAACAAATCACGTTCATGCTTGTTATATTTACGATATTACCAATATTACAGAGAGTTGATCTACATTGTAACAATTTGATCTTTTAAACAAAATTAACAAGTGTAACCTGAAGGCCGGAGCACTGCAGATGTTTGAAAAGGTCAATAGTAGATAAACATATGCTACTCCAAAAATATATTGAGATGGAACACAATTGCCTGCAAATTAAATTAAAATTACATTTGAAACTATAGTGAAAGAAAATCAAATATGTCAAATATGTAGGTATATAGAAAAATGTCAACTGGTTGTTTAATTTTATTCCAACGCTATTTTACATTAATTTTTACTTTAAGGTTATTCCAATTTCAAAAACAATAAAGACAATATACTGCAAGGGTTTTGCTAAATAGCGTTTGCTTTTCAAGATACTTCAATTGAGTTTCAGGGTGTTCAATGTATTTTTGTATGCATACAATTCTACAACATAGTGTTTAAATTTAATCAATTCTTATGAGCAGTAAAAACATAAATTATGTGAACATATTTAGTGATACCAAAATTATATTATTATTCGGAACAACAACCAACCAATCGAAATAGGGTAATAGTAGAAAATTGGAAAAGTTTCAAGATAGGAATCGCGAGTTAAAACGTGAGGGCCAAGTTGCTTTAATCAGCACATTTGAAAGCGAATCGCGTACTTTAACAACAATTAACTGTCTCTACTTAAATTAGTTAAACTTTCTTGGACCCAATTTAAAGTTATTGTTTCCTTTTATAACGTATTTAAGTTGACAAACATACTGCCATCAGGTGTCCTGTCATATTTTCAAAGTAAGTAAAGGCTTGGATATTATTTTATTAATGCCTAATTGTGAAAAATGATCATTGTAATTATAATTAAATTTTTCGTCTTAACGACCATGGCAACAAAATTTTAATTTTCTCATCTAAGCTAAAGTAAACTACTATTCATAAATTATTTCGAGTTTTCATCTATTTCTAAAAAGCGTTCTACCACTCACAGACGGGATAATCTGTCGGCGAAACTTTCAATTACGCCGAATGTAATTAAGTGTCGGCAATCGACGTCGGCGAAGTTCTCTCCTATTAAATTGCCTTACTTTTATCGCTTATGGGAGCGACTTAATTTTTGAAGACGCTCACGAAGCAAGAGGATAAGAATTGGGAATTCAGGAATGCCGATTTAAATTTGGAACGGAATTAAAATAATATTGTCAGTGAGTAAAATTTCTTTCTCAATCTGCCAGGAACTAAAAAAGACAGATGCTGCCTATTATTAAATATATACGTTTTATATTTGTATAAAAATTGCAAAGAAATGTACATAAATTAATGATAAAGTAATTATTTATGTGGGTAAGCCATTTATATTAACTGGATTTGCCAATCGGCTCTAACGAAACGCTTTTCGATTAGAAAGTACCAGACACATATAAAAACCACTATTTTTAGAAACAAGTTTGAAGAGTTATAGAAATTAACAATATATTTTTATAATTATGTCTCTGTAAACAACGGTTGCCGAAATGAAGAAAGTTAAAATGATTAAATAATAAAAATCGTTGTTGACTACATCACGATGTCACCTTTGGGAAATGTAGGTGCTGTAGGAATAAGGCCATATTTTCACTTGAAGTTATTGCTTAATTACGTGTAGAAAGCACATAAAGTTCAACACGCGCCTACAAAAAATAGTCGTGTACAATTTAAGCACATCGCAGTACCTACTCTTTTAATTAGTAGAAGCTCCAATAATACAGTCTTTATTTGAGGTTAGAACGATATTTTGACAGATGCAATATCCTTCTATCGCCTTGGTATTGGTAATTACATAACCAATGTACTAGTAATATTTGATTTCGTAAGAATGTGTGCTGTAATAAATATTCTCATTTCCGTGTAGATTTTGTAATGTATATCAAATTGTTTATTTGTAATTAGAATATATAAAACAATTTAAGTTAAAATGTAAGTCCAATTAAATTGTTGTATTTGCTCTTGTTTTGAACTCTATAGTATACGCATTTTATGTCGTAGACGCATTCTAGTTCTCAATTTTTTATCAAGAGTTGTTTAGTAATAACCGGTTTATAATATAATTATAATTGACTCGTTCACACAGTAAAAAAAACGGATTCTGACTCAAGACTAGAAGTTACGTTACGTAACTATTCGGTTCTACTTCATCTTTTCATGTCATTTATATTTCATATTGTAGAAATGGTCTTTTAAAGATTGTTATTTTATGGATGTTTCTATATATGACTTTTCTCTAAGACAAAGGAAAGACAACTCCACTGATGCCCTGTCTGTTGAAATCGGTTAAATAGAGGCTCTTTAAGGTAGCGGATGAACATATGCATGCAATTTCTAAACAGCAGATACTACTCCTCATGATTTCGCCATGGCCATAACATATTTAGTATTTATTACAGTGTAGTAAATATTAAATTGAGTACGTTATATAAAAGATTTACTGTTAATTTAATTATAATTATAAATTAAATATATAAATTGCATCTGGGAAAGTGAGTCTTTAAGTGAAACTTCAACGTGGTACATATAAGTACTCGTACCTTAAGTAGTTTTCAAACAACATTTTTTAATTTAAATTTTCACTAAAAAAACCTTAATATATTTTCAGTTTTAACTAAAATAAAAAGGAGCAAGCATTTTAATAAATTCCTAGTCAACTTTGTTCGTTATAGAATCGAGGTGCTAAGTCATAGTTTTAAAGTAATTTCCTCGGAGCTCCAGGGCAAGTTTCCCCTAATTCCGTAACGAGTTTGGGGGCGGGAGAGCGTCATATTGTTCTGACAGCTTTTAAAATATGCTCACGATACGCTTTTATTACAGCGTCGGCTAGATACGTATAATTCATAATTGAAGAAGATATTACATGGCTTCGTTTACGTATATAAAGACAAAAAGAGATTATAACGTATAATTCGAATTTGTTATTATGCAAAAATGCGTAACTTTGTACAAGTGAGACACACTTTTAGACAGAGTATCTATAATAGTGGAGTATAAAATTAATCATTTAAAACAGAAATTGTCGTTATGATATCAAGTGACGAAACGAACAAGTCGTGCAGCTGGTGATAAGTGACACGCCTGTCCATGGTTTTTGAGCTTTAAGCCTCAAAGATCTGAGGGGCCACCGTGGGACATAAATTGACGAATCCCATGTGCCTGTAATTTCACCAGCACCCTTACTCTTCAAAACCGGAACGTAGTAATGCTTACATGACTGCTCGGTAGCAGACATAGGTAAGCGTCCAGTACTGCCCTGGTCGAACACTTTCACATCGAGCTTTTTTGCTGCAAAATTTTTTACAAGTACGGAATAAATATTTAGCTTTTTGTTTTCCCATTGACACACAACGCATTATTGTTTAATTTTTGGGCAATTTTGGATGTGATTGTCCTTTACGCCCGACTTAGTAGCTTAATCATAAACATTTAAATGACCAGAGACAAGAATTGCTCACCTGAGTTACGTAAGCCTCTGAAGCACGCTTGGCGGTCATTCTCTTTGACATAACGATTTACTATGATTTAAAACTTCCCATTCAATTTTGACGATGATGTCAACTGTGCGGCTGACTCTAGACTCTTGATGCAGTCATGTTTCGAATGTTTTTTGAAAGTTATTACGCTGAACATGTACAACATTTCTATGGAAGAAATAGTATTGTCTAAAAAATTCTATGGCGCTTGTTAAATTTATTACCCAAATAAGGAAGTGTCAATGTGAAGATTTTTTAACGGAAGGGTTGAATGCCTTCCATGTTTCATTGTAAAGTATTATTGTTACTTTTTTACAGGTTCTCTTAATGTGTAATGTATTGTTCGTGAGGACTCATTGTCTTCTGTTGTAAAGTTTTATTTTATTTGTTTTCATAATTTTTTGAAGTGCTCTTTTCTGTGCGCGTGACAGACGTGTTTTAAAAAGACAAAGGCTTATTTTTAGTTCGCTTTGAATTTTTTAATATTTTCTTTATTGATTGCCCTAGAGCAGTGTTTTACGTGATTTTGTGAAACTCAGCTGTTCTTAATAAAACAAATGTGAAGATAAATGAAATGTAAAGTAACAAACGATTTTGTTGCTGTTGTTGTAATCAATTTGATAACTTGGTAATTTTGCTTACCTAGGAAATAAAGATACTTTGAGTTTGAGTTTCAATATTAGCCTAGTAAAATTAAGACTATTAGGGCTTGAACATACCTTACCTTTGCGTAAGTAACAGTTTACATACGATTGATAATAATTATCACAACAGTAAGTTCTTATATCTGCAACTTCTCATTACAATGTGGGAAGAAACACTAATACATACCTTATAGGAAATCTTTTATAGGAAAGCGTTTTATTGCAATCGTTTTGCGAATAACAATTAGGTAGTATTACAATGTAGCTGGATGTTATGTGAAACTATGCATTTGTTCTGCATATATGCGCGTTGAAGCATCCGTAATAACCGGGGATAGGTCACGTTTAACTGGATAACTCCCTCGTAGCAATAGTAATTTAAAACGCAACGTCGTTGTTAATCTTTTCAAGTGCCTTTAATAATACATTTCTACTGTACTGAAAGATTGGTACAGCCAAATGGCGGAACGTTTGCTTCGAATTGAAAGATCTATGGTTCTAATCCCTGTGATTGGTGCGTTAGTGAATACTTGGTAGTAATTCCTCTCACTGACGGCGAAGGAAAATACCGTGGTGAAACCTGCACGTAGAAGAAAGTTCACAACCACAACAAAGAAAAAGCTGAAAAACCTATTTCTACCGCCAAGCACTAATGTGAGCATAATTGCATTCTGTGAAATTGCAGACACATAAGACTTGTCAACTTATGCCTCAGGGTGACACGCGCAGTGGCAGTCTCTGCAACTGCTACGGAAAGGCGTGTTGCTTAACACTGCGCACGACTTGTTCATTCCGTTACTTGGTAGGTATCATAAAAACAACCCTTGGAGAACGTGTGAAGCCCCTAACATAGCGGGATATGGCCCACACCCCTCCTTAGAAGAGACCCGTACCCAGCAGTGCAGTTTGCAGGTGCAGTTCAGTGCAATGTAATTTAAGCAATACACTATTACATTATACACAAAACAGTGTAAATGACAGGCATGCAAGGCTATACAAGAATACGTATCCCGTATGAACTTCTGACAAGTGCATTCATACTTTTTATGTTTAATTGGAAATAGGGTCATGATTCGCTGATCTTTCATAGAATCGAATAAAACTGTTAATTTGCGTGCACAATTCTATCAAAAGCGAAATTGATATTTCTATTGTAACCTTTTTTCTGAAGAGATTGCCGTTATGTCTCTAATACATTTGCACTGAATACTATTTAATTTATACATTAAAAATACCTTGCTACAACAACCCTTACATTTAAAGAAGTGATAAAGATTCTCCAGAGACGTGTAAGTAGTAGTATCTATTTAAATATAAAATTATAACAGAGACTTTTTTCAGAAATATTGCACAAATACAGATTAAATACAAATGGAAAAATAAAAACATTTTTGTCATAGCAGAGTATAGACGCTAGTTCAGCATATGCTGAAGTTCTCTTAGGCGCTGGTTTTCTGCCAGAACCAATGAGAGGGACTAAATGTTTTTAGTTATTTGTAAGCAAAAATACTTACATTAAGAATCGACTCTATGTGAAGTTATTCATTGAATTAATAATTAAAATAAAGTTAGTAGCAACAGAGCTCCTTGTGAAAAAGTTTGTCCAGGTTGGTACTGTCACCTTACCTATTTCTGTCGCCAACACGGATCATTGTTTGATCGGCCTCAGATCAGCTAAGTAGTAATGTGAGCATCCGCTCACGCGATGCGCTCTTCCTACCGCAAAATGGCGGCGATTGGGTTTCGCAAATTAGAAAAGCATTCAGTTTAAATACAGTTTTTATAAATAAAAATTATTATTCTGCGTTGCTAAATAAATACCCTCCGTACTACCAACAAAAACATCTCAAATAAAATGCAGTAATACACCGCAAATCCTGCACTTAAAAAACACTAATGAAATTTTTGGTGTACTTGGATAAATATGATAATATTCCGTTTGAGTGGTTCTAACGTTTACCATGAAATTACTCCTTAAAGTATAGTTTATAAGCATTTATATTCAGGGTAAACTTAAATAATGCTACTTACGGTATGTTTTCAATAAATAAACACCGAAATCACCAGCCCAAACAATAACACACACGATTGTCGTGACGTATTTTTGAAGTTGTTTATTTTTTTTCAATGACAGACCCTGGCAATAAAAACTTTATGGTTTGCTAGAGCAGTTACCGAAATAGCAATTAATGTTAGTTCTTTTACCTTCGATATCCGATAAATCGGTATAAAATCATCACCAGCACCTCTAGGTGTGGTATGCATCTACGGCTGCATGTATCGCGTGAGCGTACAAGTACTACGTGGCGGTTTTGAAGGGTAAGAGTGCTACTGAAATTACAGGCACGTGAGACTTGTCAACTTATGACATATTATCTTAAGGTGACGGGCACAGTGGGAGTGCTCCTGAGATCTTTGCAATTGAACGCTCTGAATGACACTGGAACTGCTATAGACAGGCGTCCCGTACTGTGATATAATAAAATAATAATAATAAATTGTATATAGTGCATCTGAAATTTAACCTATATTTGACGTACTGTGCAGGTGTGAATATCAGTATAGTTGTAAATATATATTATGATATTTTAGAATAATAACTTTAAAAAAAACTACTTCAAAAGTTCGTGGAATTACGTACATCTATTTGCCAAGTTGTATTGAAATTATTTACCGGAAAGTGCGCGAAACCGGATTCATCCCTTAGTTTGTCACCCTTGGAGGTGGAATGTTTTCTTCAAATTTAAAGAGGTGTGCCTGCAAGGGTGTGCCCTTGCCAACAAAATAAGAATCATTAAAATCGGTTCACAATCGGCCGGAGTAATCGCGTAACATATATACAAAAAAATACAGTCGAATTGAGAACCTCCTCCTTTTTAAAGTCAGTTAAAAAAGCAACGTAAAATACACATGGGACATAAAGAATAATAATAATAAAATTTCAACAAAGGCAACAGATTTTTATAGCGAGATTAGGACCATTTATTTACCTATCAAATTCATTCCAGAATTACCTTCTACGCAACCCTACAAAACAATCAAGCACAATATGCAGTAACAATAAGAAGTGCAATATATAGTCGTACATCAGTCGATTACGACTGATTGTGCGTGTTGGTAGCATTGATTAAGGAAGGTCGTCTGGTACTAAGACGCCTTGTTATGTCTGGGCGGAATTCATGTTCATATTCAAGAACAGCTTTTCTTTTTACATAGTCGTTTTACTTATTAAAATGGCATTTTATTCTACACTGAAACACATTGACAAAAATCAAGTTAATCCATCAAAATACTTGACAGAATTAATTATGAGAATTTTTTTCGGATCGAAGTCGCGTAGATATATTTGATTTTAGAGTTGTTTAAAGGCAGTACAGTTCCTTGTGAAAGAGTACGTCCAAGGAAGTACTGCCACCTTACCTATTTCTGCCGCCAAGTAGTAAAGTCAGCATTACTGCGTTCCGGTTTTGACGGGTAAAGGTGCTGGTGAAATTACAGGCACATGGGACTTAACTTATGCCTCAGGGTGACGGGATTTAAAGCTCTGAGTGACTGCAACTGGTCAGGCGTGTAGCTTACCATCAGGTGCACGACTTGTTCATCACGTCACTTGACATTATAAAAAAAAAAACAAATTTTTGAAACATCAACCTTTCGGACCCTTTACAGATCCCATGGTAATGGTCGACTATACGTGATTTAGATCTAAACAAATAGTTTTATTTCCAATGTGTAACAATTGCGGCAACTTAAGAACTCGATATAATTAAATTTATAGCTAAAAATGGTTGCTGCAATCATTAAAGTTGTTGCTACAATCATAATAGGCACTTGTTAGACCATAATTATTATAAAGAAACAAGTCATATGATCACTATTATTAACATCTTGTTTATTTCAATCACATTGTTTTTCAGTGTAGCACAAAATTCAATATTGATGTTGATATAATAACAAAAGATCGTATGTAATACATAATAAAAATTGTCAGAAATGTAAATAGTGACTACACTACTGGATACTACTACAATTAATTTAATAAGTCGTCATATTATTATGTCTAGGGTTTGTCCTATTTTAGTCAGAAAATTAAAACAAAATACTAGTAATATTTATGAAGAGCTATATTATTATCTGTTTTAAATTCTCTCATTGCGTGTCTTCGAAATAGAGACAAGTGATTCTCATTAGAGTACATTAGAGTATCACTTGTAAATTCCAGTATTTATGTAGTAACATTAGAGTACTACTTATAAATACTGGACTTTACAAAAAAATCTTTACTTAAATGCCTTAAGCTACAGATTTAACGATCTCTGTACGATTATAATTCAGGCAATATAAAAAATATATGAAAATTATACAAATATTATACATTGGTTTAATGTTACAAATAAATATTTCATAACGTAACTTACACGACGTTAAATAAACAGTGCATTTTTTTGTAACTTTTGTAAATTAGTTAGTTATTTTGAACAAATGATTATCATCTTTAACTCGAAAAAGACTGTAAACTGATGAAGTTTTTTTATTTGTAAAATAATTTTAATTGTAATGGTTCGTTAATTTATTTTTATTAAGGTTTTTTACACATCCAGTACAAATATGTAGTAGCATTTGGAACACGGGACGCTTTGATATTAGATAACATTATAACGAGTTAATTAAGAAAACTTTTAAAATATTTAAGTTCAGTTGTTCAAAAAGTAACAAACGATCTTAAAGATACTTAAACTTAAAGATACGTAAATTAAATTCTAGACCTATCAACGATTGCAAAAAGGATAACGTGTTATTACCAAAATATGTACGTGAAAAGAAGTAACACCAAAATAACAGAGATCCGAATTTAAAAATTAATATTCAACAAATCAGCAAGCTTTCCAGACAACCTAACACACTTTTACATACAAAACGTGGCTTATCCAACGGAAACCCCCTCCTCGCCCCCAACAGGATCCTCTCATTGTAATGCAAATGCGTTCGTTGTCTGCCTCGAAATTATCCCTTCGGTCAAGCCAGAGAGTTCCGATGACCAGACATTAGAATCCACCCTTTAAAGCATAATCGGACCCTTCTCTTTTATTATACGCGTACACAATTCTCCGCAGCACCTAAACTATCTATTATAATTCTTGTTCCATTGAGGTAAGGCTGCATAACGACTAACTTACATGTACGTATGTATGTAGATGTGTATCTGGGACATTGAAAGGCATATTTCACAGAGATATAGTGTTATGAGAGTTGCTAATGTGGTTACGTATAGAGTGTTCACATCAATTGTGTGGACAATAATTTAAGGGCTGCGGTACATTAAGGAGGATAACGACGCTGGGATATTCCTTCACTATTTTGTTAATGAACTCGATAGCATTTCGCACCTTCAAGGGGGAGATACTTAATTGTTTGGATGGGAATTAATGGATTGTACTAAAAATATTTTTTTTGTTATTAGAAGATGAAGAAATGTAAGATATGACGACCTCGGTGCCTCCAAGAGTTTTTGCACCGTGGACGCAGGATGCAGAGGTCCCGGGTTCGATGGTCGGTAGGACCCTTCTGGGAAATGAACTTTTCTAAACTGATTCTGGTCTGGGTGTACTGGGAAGTGCCTCAGCGTGAATTCCATTACGTTGGTACTCATAGTACACGGAATTATCGAGTTTAAGACTAGGCAATTGGTGTGGTTATCTTGCACATTATCTGGTACAATATATTCAAATTCATTTATTCTCAGACCAATTAGTCCATATTTATTAGTAGTAGCCTTATGAGCTAAGTTAGTTGAAAGAAAGAGATCAATTATAATAAATTAAATTTAATTAAATACATATCGAAGTAGAAAAAAAAACATAATATACATAATTTATACTTATAGTACCAACTCGTATGTTATTGTAACATAAAAATTAAAATAGAAACTAAAACATAGTGAAACAAAGTTTTAGTAGCAGTAGAGCTCCTTGTGAAACAGTTCATCCAGGTTGATCTGCCGCCAAGCAGTAATGTCAGCATTACTGTTTTCTGGTTTTGAAGGGTAAGGGTACTGGTGAAATTACAGGCACTTGGGATTTCTCACTTATGTCTCAGGGTGACGGACTCAGTGGCAGAGCCCCTCAGATCTTTGCGATTTACAGCTCTGAGTGATACTGCAATTTTTATGAACAGGCGTGTAGCTTATCATCAAACGCACGACATGTCCCCTCACTTGACATTATAAAAAAAGAATATATATTTATTCAATAATTGTAAGCAGATATAACAAGGAACTACATGGATTCTTCTCTAGTCTTAAAGTAATGATTATTCTTCCATTCCTACATTTAGGTTACATAACAAAAACTTTCTACCACGTAATCTTTCTATAGAAGTGCCCCATTTCGTATACCGCCATTAATAACTATAGGGCGACGTCGCATCGGTAAAATGTTCAATTTATACCATCCTTGAACCATTATCTACTGCGTACATTCTAAACGAGAAATTTCGTATTGTATTAAACTTGTTTCTTTAATCTCACTATGTGGTATAATTTCATGTGGTTTAAGGTACAATATAGTGAATAATTCATGGTTACTTTTTATGTTCAATAGTGTGGTTAAAGGTTACCTACAACCAACGAATATGGTTTCTTCCAAAGAACTTTTTCAGTCTCATCGATACGGTTTTCAGGAGTGCCCTTTCGCAAAGCAGTGAATATTGGAACTCCTGAAGTTAGAGTTTGTATTATCCCTATCCTATCTATCGTCACTACTAATTGCAAACATTTCAGGACAAATTCTCGTTGTCGTATCGATGGCATACACTATATTATTGCCGCGCAGAATTTAGCCACACTGATCACGCTAGAAGTAATCGCTATTCTGAACTGTATTCTTTTTTTTTTACAATACCAAGTGACGAGACAAACTAGTCGTGTGCCTGGTGGTAAGCGACAAGTCTGTATGTAACAGTTGCAGTGCCACGCAGAACTTGAAATTGCAAACATCTGAGGAGGACTACCACTGCGCCCGTCACCCTGAGACATAAGTTGACAAATCCTATATAGACGCCACACAATGAAAATACTAAGAAGGATAGATGCCCTTTAGAATAAAATAGCAAAATTCGTAATAAAATGTTTTATTTGTAATCTTTAATATATTGTATATATACGTACTACATCTTTAATAATAAATATATTCGTATTTAAAGTTACTACCTACTTCATTTCGTACTTTTGTAGCTATCTAAACATTCTATACAAAAACGTTCGCTGTTTAAACTATGAATTCTTTGTGTTTTTGGTACTTTCACTTACTTTTAAACTACTATCATTTACTTGTCTTTCACTAAAATAATGTATTTTTTTATTTTCTTTTCTTAACTTTCTTGTCTTGTCCTTTGCTCCTAACCTATATCGCGAAAAATCGAGGCGTCTATCCTATTCGATATGGATAGATGTCCTTTTATTATACAACTAAGCTATAAACAAAATATCGATTATTAACACCTAGGTGCGCAGTTAATAGTGTATAGTAACCAGTGTATAGTTATAATAAAAAAAAAACGGAATTTATTATAATTTACAAAATTATGCGACAGTAAATACTTGCGTCTGAAATTTTGAACCGTTTATCATGTTCGTCGCGGAGATAAACGCATGCACAAGCCAAACGCGTCTATTTCGCACGAAGCCCTGCAGGAACTTTGATGAGTGGTGTCTATACTTCTTATTTAAACTAATTATTCTTTGTTGCGATTTGGGGAAATTAGGTTTTTTGAAAACGGGGCACCTATCCCACTGCGGCATCTATCCCGGTTTTACCCCACTAGGGATCCGTTTCCTATGTAATTGCGGGGAGGCTCCCCAAGCAGCACATATATATATATATATATATATATATATATATCTCCGAATATATACTAAAGATATCTAACAGCATTTAATTCGATTGTATATTTTAAAAATTCTCTCAAGATATCCTGAAGAAGGTTTTTAGATAATTTAAAGTAAAAGTGGGCACAACTTTATTAGCAGATCACAAGAGTGCTTTGAGAAATTATCTTTAGGTAGTGTTAAGAGTGATTGTTATCTTTTTTCTCAAGTAACCCTTCTAGAATGCCACAATACCATTTGTAGTCTTGTAGACAGTTTTTTGATATTTTACGGTCTATGATAGTTTTCTTAGTAATGCTATTCTAAAACCAAAGTAACTAAAGCGTTACAAACGTAAGACGCAATTCTCTTAATATTAGGGGTTAAAGTATGAAATTGCCGTTTTATTGCAATAGGTTCTTTGAATTTTCATAGAATCTTCATGGTTTGAGGTTTTCGAATGAAACTTTTTTCAAATGGTTTCTGTGATTTTTTTTTTTTTAAATTTGAAACATTTGAATATCGACTTTCAATTGTTTTTGTTATTCAATTTAGACAAGAAAGATGGATACTGCGAAAATTCGAGTGATTTTTGAATACGAGTTCCGACGCGGAACTAACGCGGCAGAAACAGCCCGCAATATCAATGCTGCGTTTGGAGAGGGGTCTACTAATGAACGCACCGTGCGATTTTGGTTTAAACGCTTTCGTGATGGAAATTTCGACTTAAAGAACGAGCCACGAGGAACACAGGTGAATAACGATGAATTAAGAGAGATAGTGGAAGCCGATCCTAGTCAAACTACCCAGGAATTAGCGGCATGGTTTAACGTTACCTTACCCACAATATTGACTCACTTGCGTCAAATCAATAAAATAAAAAAATACGAAAAATGGGTGCCTCATGATTTGACTGATCTGCAGAAAGAAACGCGTGTTGAAACTTGTGTTGCCTTGTTGAACCGGTACAGAAATGAAGGAATATTGGATCGAATTGTAACATGTGATGAAAAGTGGATTCTTTATGATAACCGGAAAAGAAAAATGCAATGGCTGACCCCAGGTCAAATGCCACAACAGTGTCCTAAAGCAAAACTTACCAATAAAAAGGTAATGGTAACTGTTTGGTGGTCTCAGCATGGTGTTATTCACTATAGTTTTCTCCGATCTGGTCAAGCAATAACGGCAGTAGTCTATTGTGCCGAACTCCGAACCATGTTGACAAAACTAGCAGTAAAACAGCCCCGACTCATGAATCGATCTTCACCATTATTGCTCCACGACAACGCGAGACCTCACACAGCACGAGAAACCATTTTGACCCTTCAGGAACTGCAGTTAGAAACCATTCGTCATCCTCCGTATTCACCAGACCTTGCTCCAACGGACTACCATTTTTTCGTGATTTGGACAATTATCTACGTGACAAGAAGTTTTCTTCCCAGGAGGCAGTACAAAATGCTTTCACACAGTTTGTGCAGTCTAGATCGTCGGAGTTCTATCGCAAAGGCATTAATAACCTTCCCATTAGATGGCAGCAATGTATAGATAATAATGGCAACTATTTTGATTAAATAAATTTGTTAAAAATTTAATAAATAAACAATTTAGATTTTCAGTACAAATCGGCAATTTCATACTTTAACCCCTATTACATTTCAAGTTTAATGGCTTACAAAATATAAAGTATCAAAATTGCAACATGGCGAAATCAGATATAATATTTTTTACTTTTTTGCGCATAGTTTAATCGTTTAGAAAGCGCGAATTGACGTGCGACTTTAAACACACTGGGAAAAGTAATGAAAAACCTGTCATAAAACTAATGCGCTCGCTGTAATTTAAATATTTATGTATAAATATAAACTTAATTAAAGTACAGTTATCGATTTTCGGTTTTAAATATTTATAGAAAGCTTAATTAAACAAAATAACTCACAAAACAAACCATTTCCAAGAAGTTCTAGGCTTCTTCAAGCTAATTTCAACTTAGATTTACTTTTTTAAAAGAAAATAAATTTTTCCCGGCTACTTCATAGTCATTCTTTAAAAATAAAACTGGCGATAAAAATTTAAAGCTTTTTTCAAAACACTATTGGGAGCATTTTGTCTATAGTTTTATCTATAGAAAAACTTTGGAATATGAAAAGATTATTTTCACTTGCTTTAGTGTAGTTGATCTTGTAGAAAATTGTCTACAAAACGCGATGTTTCTAAGCGATTTTTTCTTTTGACAGTATTACAAAACCTTTTTATAGAGTAAAAGTTGAAGAATGGTGAGCGTATTATGCAATAAAAAACTTTTCAAAACACAAGGTCAAAAAACAATTTAAAAAACCCAATTTGTCGCAAAAAAAAGTTATTCTATATAATTATATGAAATGTGTTATATGTGGCTAGAAAGGTGGATAAATTTCCTATCAGATAAGGTATATTTCAATGATATACCTAAGTTATGTTGGAAGAAATAAAATTTTCATTACAAAATTGAGGTTATTTCTTCACGCCAACCACATTTCACACAATGATTTCACTGTATTCAATTGATAGACGGCACAATACACATACACAACATTGAAGTACAGTACTTTACGCGCTCATTTCAATTGTTTTTATCACTTCAGAACACGGAATTACTTCACAATGTTTATTTATTTGTCAACAAACAAAAATGCACATGCCCGACTCGCGCGCGAATTACCGACTAATGAATCGAATGATGTGACATAATATCCAAGGTTCACCATCTTCACCAGATCTTTTAATATTCCTTACTTTATCCATTTTGCATGAACTCTTACAACGTCCAATAGAGTAAAAACCTTAATTATAGTATTTTTTAAAATAAAATCTACTGAAGACGCGCTACAACGTATTTGTCAATAAGCATACACTACAGAATGTCTATAAATGAAATATATCTAGAATAAACTTAAAAACACTTGTTTTTAGAGTATTAATAGACTTTACTGGATGTGTATAGATAAATTTTACTAAAAATAATCAGTTGATCTACAGATGAACTAAAAAATAATGACTATAAAAAGTAAATCTTAAGAGAGATCACACTTAATTAAGTTGTTTGGTATTAAGAAGCTTTTAAAATTTTTATGTGAGTGAAATAAGTCTATAAGACCAATTTCTCTTTTTTAAAACCATTTATAGAGAACTATTATCTAAACCTATGCCATAATAAGACTGTTTATAGATATAATAGTCTTGAAGCGTATAAAATGTGCTCCTTGGGTCATTTCGTGCACCGATAATCAGAGCACCTGATTAGGTAGGGTAAAACCGGGATAGATGCCCCACTTTTTGAAAGGGCCTCCTAATATAAAAATTATTACTTTACCACGAATAATTCCTATGGATATCACTAGTTTAATCGTTTACATTATATTAGTACTTGATTTTATTGATCTAACATTTACTGACTTTGAAGATCTATCCATATAGGTAGGCATCTATCCTCAAAAAAAATGGGTTTGCAAAAAGTCAATGTCTTCAAAATCAGTCAATGTTAGATCAATAAAATCAAGTCTTAATGTAATGTAAACGATTAAACTAGTTATAACCATAGAAATTATTCATGGTAAATTAATAATTTTTAAACTAGAAGGCCCTTTCAAAATGTGGGGCACCCCGGTTTTACCCTACGGTTCATATTGCTTGGGTCGAGCGGCAGTGGCACTGGCTTTATTTCAGAATTTATTTTTTATAAACGAATTTACAGCCATTTGAAAAATGTATATCGTATAATATACTTACATGTTGTATTCAGTTCAGTTGATATTAAAAAAATCATTGATATATGTGAAGTAGGTACCTATTGAATACAGCGGTTCTTTTGTAAAATTTCAAGGTAAGTTTTATGTTTTTTCTATGGTAAAAATTTTTGAGAATCGTGTTTTTACATCATATAGTAATCAGTCTACATCCTCAATTTTACTATATATTTCTCCCAATAGTGATTGATTCAACGCTCTTAATGTATTAATGCGATTCTGATTTTTTCACATTTTATATCTAGATAGATATATATATATATATATATATATATATATATATATATATATATATACATACATATATACAATGTAAGTCATTTGTGCATATTGAATTAGTAATTATTATTGAGTATGTGTCACTCGCGTATTTAAATTCGCGTAAACATCATTAGCAAAACAGAAACGAACTATCTTCTCAATTGTGTAAAGGTTAAATGAAAAAAACATAAATCGGTTTATGATACAAGCTCAACTTCGTACAATATATTTATTCTTTTATGGAGTCGCCACACTCACACGAATCGCATTAAGTCGGCCAGAAAAAGCTTTATGACCATGGGACAAGAGCGAAAAAGACGTTCTGCGTTTCGCATCGGCGGCAGTCCGAGCAAAACATGCAACAACTTTTACATACATAAAAGAGTACATACATTACAACTAATATAAATTTTTAGTTTTGACATAGTATCAACTTATCGACAATCATAAAAATAATTGAACAATTTTTAACTTTGAATCAAATCGAAAACTTGATAGGTATTCTAGTACGTCCAAGATATAAAGAAAATGTAAAAAGCTACAACAAGCTAGGACAACTGTAATCCCTAATGCAGCTTTGTGTTACCTAAAACGAATTGTATAAAACAAAAACAAAACAACGAGGTGTTTAGTCCAGACGGTCTCCCTTGGGCACGAAGCAATGGCTTCAGCTTCCTCGCAATTTCACAAAATGCAATACTCCTACCTCGTCTACTACTATATAGCACACATGTACCACCAACTTATAAAGACCTTCTACGCGTTCTACACCCAATCTTACACAAGGGATAGAAGAGGATTTGTAAGAGATGTGAGAGTTCTTTTTGAACTGGATGAATACGCTAGACGGAAATAACTAGACAGACTAGGGTCTAAATTAGAATACGTATTCCCTAGAGATGGGTTAAGTTTACCTATAGCACTTTATTAATTACTAAAAGTTAAAGACCGAATATTTGTATATATTTAGTTGCTACATTTCTGTAGCTTTGCGTGTAGCTATCTATTTGTATTTATCCGTCCCCAACCCTTAACTGGCTTCCTTCCAAACGACGACGTTTCCCTACAGATACCGTTGTCACTATCGCCGCATAACCGTAAAGAGATAGGCAGAAAACCGCTGATCAATAATTTAATAACACCATGGGTCGCATAAAAATATACATATGAATATGTAGATATTACATAGATTGTAATAAAAGAACATTTATCAAAAGTCGATAAACGTAAAAAATCTATTCACAATGGTATAACTGGTATAAATGGTATAAATGGTATAACGTATAACTCATTTATCCAGGCTATAATAAGATCTTCCTCGATCCCCGCGCTTCTTTTAAATCGTTTTAAAATTACGCTACTCAATGAATTTCTAGAGATCAAGTGTAAATGGTTATTGTTACACAGACAAACTGCGGGCGGTATTATGTAATTACGCCATATCGATTTATTTTATCTAAAACAGCCGCAGTTATGACATTAATTTAGATGATAAAAGTTATTCAATGTTCACATATAGGACGTTAGAATCGAATAACTTAATTCGGTACCGCGTGAACGAAAATGTTTTTGGTCGATATTTTTTGTTCTCTTATAGGTATTAGATACAGGTAAAGGTGTGGGAAGAACGCCGAATGAGACGATCTTTACAGTTGATCAGGTACAGATAAATTGTATGGAACGAAACGTGGCGCCCACCGTAGGAGATTTCTTTTCATACCCATATATACTGATACGATATATGTATATCTATAATTCACATGTATTGATGCATTGATAATCTCAGCCTTTAAACTTTAAACAGTTTGTTAAGGACAAATTATTAAATCTATAATTTATATTGTGATATAATTTCCGCTATTGTGACCACCGTGCCCTCTCAAATACTGTCGTTGTCATTATCAATATGTCTCACTGTTGAGCACGGATTCCCTTGAAGGTGAGGGTTTTAGTACGTAGTCCATTACAGATTATAACTTCACACCTGTTTGAAGAGTAGAGGACACACATTTGTAAAGAATATTTTTAGATCTAGAGACGACAGTAACAAGTACGGAGACAAACAAAACCTCTGTCAATTTAAAAAAAAGAGGTTTGATTGATAGACTTACTTAATAATTTCATTACAAACGTCGTGATCATTCACCACCAAAGCAACATAATATAAAATATTACGTATATTTGTTGGAAATAAAATTTATATTTAATTTCTCTTTTAAAATGATAAAGATACAATACCAATGTTGGTGACTCCTCGCCAAATACGTAAGGAGACTATTAATAGTACACTTTATGAATAATAATTTGCACTTACGTGCTTTCGCGTGATATTAAAATGGACGTGCTTCCAGTCATGTACGCTGTACTAGTTTTTTTTTTTTTGTAAATTGAAGTCAATAAGAATTTCTTTTGGATAAATACTATGAAGAACCCGCATTACTCTATAGTGATTATATTTGACGCGCGAATAAATGCACGAACAACTACTCATGTGTATCCCATTATAATTTAATGTAATGAAAATGTGCCAGACAACCACATAAATTACCTGATCACAAACTAGAGAAATCCCTCTACTATAAGCATCAGAGCATCTGAATTCACTCCTGGGCACTATCAGAACACCCAAACTAGAAGCAATTTAGTAAAGTTCATTTCCGAAATTGGTGCAACCGGAAATTTAAACCAGGGCCTTCTCATCCAGCGCCCACAGTGCAAAATATTGCGCCAGGCAGGTTTCCAAAATCCGATTATATGCCATACCAATTAATGGATCCAGCTTGGTGAAGTGCTGTTCAATGTCATCAAAACCGGAACTCAGTAATGCTCACACTGCTTGGCTGCAAAAACTGGTAAGTATGGCATGTTTCCCTGAACGAACTCTTTTTCAAGGAGCTCTACTGCTACTGAAATTGGTATTTGTAATTGATTCTTATACAAATACGTATTCGAAAAAAATATAATAAAAAGAAACTTAATATGAAAATTCGTATACAATTGTTAGAAATAGAATTTGAGAATTTCGTGGTTATTCACTGAAGGATTATCACCCCTAAATATGGAAATTCCAATTCCTCTAAATTTATGTAAAATGCTTACTGCTTTTTTCTCTTAAGAAATACTCTATCCTACTGAATAAAACAACTACCCCAAAAAGCTAAGTCGTAACATTAGCCCTCCACGTAGGGTAACGGGCTGAGTTGTGGCCGCCACGGTAACATTAACTGACAATCTCTTTAAATCACTTGCAGATCCCCCCTTTGGACCTGGCTTGCCCTTATTACAAGGGGTGGGAACAAATGGCTCCTTGGTATTAGAAATTTTAGCTGCTGGAAGACAATGTAAGTAGGTCATTAACCTTTCGAGAAAACAGACCTTCGAATGCAGAACTCAAAAGTCTTGTTTCAGTGAACAGCTTACCAAATTATCATATCGCCCATGTCTAATTTTAAGTTGTTTAGAGGTAATACTATTTGTTCTGTGACAAAGAAGAAATATCTTTGTAACCTAAATTCCAAGTTCAATAATAGGTACGTACTTGATTGTCGAATGTCTAACGATTCGTGTGTCAAAATACCAAAGATCGTTTCCTACGTAACTACATAAATATGAGCTGTTATTTTGTAGAAACTTATTGTAAATAATAAACTTCAGTATGTAACACACCTATTACATTGTTTTACTGTACGGGTATGGTCCCTCGTAGGTTTATAACATTTCATACTTCCATCTATGGAATTTATGTTCTCAAACCTGTGTTTACCTCACATCGAAGTTTACAGCTCATAATTCTTTACATAGATTATGAAAGGAAATTTTCTGAACTTAACCAAAATGATAAGTTTACAAAATATTGTATGATAGTTAACAATAAACTCTTTCTTTCTTACGTCGTTATTTTAAGGCCGCGAATTTTATTTCGATGGTTGAACATTGGAAATAAACACAAACTACGCTTATATATTTATCATTCCAGACATTTTATAAATCTATAGTTTTCGGCCTTATTTCAAGACAGTAGAAAAAACAGTTTGATTCGTGCAACGGCAAAGTTAAATCGGTAGTGAAAACGCATATTGTTGAATATTACAGCAAACAAGGGGTCGCACAGTGCGCAATGTTGTGTATGAACCCGCTGTTTTATGAGAAAATACTGGATACAGCGTTTTGTATATTTTTTTCTAGTAAATCCAGAGATAATCCTATGCTGTTTGTTTCCGTCCTAACATTTTAGCGTATATTTATTCTCGTAGCGTAGTAATTTTATACGACAACATCCATTATATTTTAACGCTCCCTTCTCGAATACAGGCAGTCTCCTTGTTTCTTGACTCTCACGACTACTAAGTGCCTAATTTAGATTTTGCAACAAAGTCAACGTATATCACAGTTCCGTAGATCGATCCCGGACCCCTCAGTTCCGGTCGCGGCTAAAACTTCCGACCCGTTTTTAAAATCCCCAACTTAAAAGCGCCCAGTGTAACTGAACCTACCGCACCTCTTGGTATGTGTTAGATTTCGGCGACTGGAGGGGTTGGATAAATAGAAATGGGGATCAGTTTAAATTAGATGCGTTATCTGCAGCAGGTAGCAGGAAGCTAATTGTGTATTCTTTCCTCGCATCCAGCGTCCTTTAATCCGGCCCTCTTTACCCCCTCTCCATTTACCCTCTGGCTACAGCACCCTAACTAGGCGGAAAGTTTTAAATACACAGTCATATTATGCAGATTTTTAGGCACTCGCTTTTTATTGGCACATTACGAGTGTTTACGATGTTTAATACTGTGTCAACATAGGAACGTGACAGTTCTGTGTCAATTTTCGTGTAAGTAGATATGGCGAATGTAGCTACACGCTGCATGTGTTATTAAATTAAACATTCCAACTAATTAATACTGCTTACACTTTTGTAAGGCTCATAATCTTTTTAATCATTGTGACTTTTGGGTGCTACTACCCTTTATAGGATCTGTATAGGACGTATCTGTCAGACGTTTATATAATGAACATCAATTTGCGCGCAATTTTAGTAACGCAGAATTTGAAATCGATTCTCAACAAAGGCGACAAAATGCTATTTACAGAGATTGTGATTTCAATCTGCCTTCATTTTTATAATACGTACTCAAAATCTTTTTAAGAATTGTATCTTTTAGATGCTATCCTTCTATAATACTACCTATCGTGTAGGCGCGTTTATATAATGAGCATCAATTTCTGCGCCAGTTTAGTAACGCAGAACTTGAAATTGATTCTCAACGAAGGCGACAAAATGCTATTTACAGAGATTGTAATTTCATTCTGCTGCGCGCGTGAGATAACCACAACTCGATGGCACGCAAAATTAACAAGGAAATTGGGGTATGTATACATACCTAGAGGGTAAAAAGTATAGATAATCTACCTTGGAATACGTTAAAATGAAGGCGTCCGACGTAATGCAGTAACCAGTAGAAAAGACCGTAGGCGAAAATTGCTAAGGAAAAATTTGCATCTTTATTGAATGTTCCTTAAGTATAAACGCTTGTAAATATATATTAGCAATTTTAATGTTCAAATTATAATAATGAAATGTTGGTTCACGACGTTTTTTAATTAGTATCTTTCATGTTAAGCAAAAATTGCGTTACGATTACATTTTTAAACGTCATCGAAATATATACATATGTACCTAGATGTCATGGGCGTTCTTATTATAGAATTCCGTAATTCAATTTTATATTTTCTTTTCTAAATATATAGTCACCCTTTATACTTATGTATTAAAATGGTAAATATTACAGAATATGTATATTTATAATAAGTAAGTACCTACATTCAACGATACGGGTGGCATTAGGGCTGGCCTGGCCGTTTAAGATTGTCGATTAACAAATTAATTAAAATTCCAATAAAGCCGTTTTCGTAGGCAAGCATTGCTTTTATCTAAACTCTAATATTTGATGAAAAAGATAACGCTCTAAATAGAGTAAACTTATTTATCAGTCCCACACTTAATTAAGTAAAAGACATATGTATCTTGTAAAGGAATGGTGTTTTTCTATATCAATTATAGGATAGTTATTTATGTAGTTTCTTCAATAACTGCATAGATCATTAAAACTGACACAATATTTGTGTATATAATAGATATTACTTAATTTGTAAGTTACGTACGTAGTTTTATGCATATTTTGCAGCAATACTTCTCGCTAGAATGAAAAACTACGTGATGAAACCTGCATATCGAAGAAGGTTTAGGATGTTTGGAGAACATATTATGTAGTTCCCAATCTGCATTGCCTATAACACATAAGCGCTTTCCTTGAAGAGACCCGTGCCCAACAGACGAATGTACATGTTGACGTACATATCGCAAATTTGAAAAAGAAATAATACAATATCGACAAAATATCACATCTCTACTTTAGACGGTAGACAATTGCTATACATTTGTACTAACGTAGGTAGTCAGCTAGGGAGGGCTCCAGAATAGGAAATTTTCTCGAGCGGATATGCGTGGCCCGATACCCTTTTCACTTGTATTGTTTTTATTTCTGTCCTAATGAAAGGAGTTTTCGTAATATCGATGCTGGGTGCAACATGTGTCTTGATTTTTGTTCATTTGAGTTTAATGGAATATATATTTACAGTCTTACACTATGGATGAGAAATGTCTAATCAAAAGTCGTATTTGAAACCATCATACCTATGACGTGTGTCGGTACAGTGTTTTCATATATACTCGTAATTCCCCTCTACTACTTATATATGCTCTCGAAAGGGATCTTCAGTTCTTTGTCTCATTTAAAAATAACAAACTACCGATACGTAGTATATTTTTAATGAGATCAAATTTTGCAAAGTAACGGATATAATATTCCAAACAGCGGGACAAGTCCGTATTAAATCAGCTAAGAACTCAATGTGTGGTGGCCAAAGGTCTTCATAATTTAGATAATCTTAAGACTATGAGATGTAGATTGGACACTTCCAGAATTATTTATGTTTGTCTATTCAACTTTCCTTTTAAGTAAACAAAATTTTACCAGATTCATTTTCAAAATAGTCTCAAAGACTATAAAATTCAACCTTTAAGCCAATAGAAATTTACGATTCCACAAACTAGGGCACAAAAAAAATGCCTTTTTGTTCATCAACTTTAAATGTCCCCGCAAATTGGTCATAAATTTCTGCTCTATTAAAATTTATTACCTCAAAACGTTTATTGTAACATTACGTAACTCGGTAACCTTATCGTAAAACAATGCAGGTAGTCTGCCATGCAAAAAAAATATCTTGGTTTATATAACACCTGTATTTTAGGATTATATTTCCTTGAAAGGGTAGGCTGGATTTTATGACGTAGGGCGCAGCTGTTTACGACCTCTTATCGAATCGAAAATTCTCTTTAAAACAAACAAACCTGTAACGTATGAATTAAAGGACGATTGAAATCAATATGAATTAAAAGAAAATTTTGGGATTATATCAACAAATTGTATTTTACTTTAAACAGCCGATACAAAGGTATTGTAGGTATACCTTACCCATACATACCTTTATGAATTTGTATTCATACTGTTCATTCTTAAAACCAGTTCCAAGACATGCACTAATTATTAGTAAATACACAAACTCAGTATTATCTCAAGTCAATAATCCAAAACGTTCCTATTGTTGAATACTGGAAGTACAATTTAGAGATGCGATAACAAGGAAGTGATTACTTTATTCCGAAGGTCACACAACACAAAGATAGGCCGTAGCCAATGCAATTGTTGTAAAGTCCTTTGACACTCAACACGTACCTTTCGTTTTATTCAAGATAAAGCAAACACCGCTCTGAGGAGATAAAGAGGAGAAATCGACCGCAACTATATAAAGGTTTGCAGCGATAAAAATACCATGTTTATTTGCACGTCCTACATCAGCAGAGTTATCGAGGAAAATCGCCGTATACGCCGAGTAATGAATAACAAAAACACGTTTTCAACGTGAAAGATATACGATCGATTTTCGAATGAACTATGTATCTTTGAAGAAACGTTTTGTATAAAGAACCTCGTTGAACTTACATTCCTCTGTATCAGTAAATTCGGATCCCTATCTCGAGTAATTTTTTTCCCTAAAAACTTGATTTAAAAAGCTGCCAGACGAAGATGCGTCAGTAGTAAGGGCTAAGTTTTATGTTTGTATTCTTAAGCTACAGGTGGCACTCGTACCTACCTTAATAATTAAACGTTAAAAGGATTAAACTCTGAATACTGATCAAAGGGAAGATATTTTCATTTTCCTATCGCGTGTTGTATTGCCCTCTGATGAATATTTATTTTTACAAGCTATTGATAGTTTATATTTCCTAAAGCAGTTGAACATAAACATCTTTGAACTTTTGACGGTAAATAAGCACCAAACTGTAACACTGTAACAGAAAACAAAACAAATATGTAATATTCTTAAATGGGTATTAGATCCCTTTCTATTAATTCTAAAATTATTAATGGTAAAGTTATAAAGAACTATATTTTAGTGAGTAGTAATTCACAGAATGTAAGAAACGTTTATACTTACTACATTGGTTACAATTTCTGTAATTTTTTTCAATGTGCATTTAATAAGATAGAGAAGAAACGATTTCACAAATCTTGCGTTCATGATGTCGTAATTCTAAAGACTGTATGGATACAGTCTAAGCAATGGAGATTGTCTATTAATTACCGTTTTTATGGTAGTAAATGCTATCATATTGCGAATTTAAATAAGGTCGTATGCCCACTTACTTTGTTTTATATTGAGCAGTTACTTTGATAGTGTTTTTATATTTTTAAGAATGAATATATCTATGAATAGTAATAGCATCAAATAATTTATTACAACGTGTAATTAAATAACTCACAGCATTGAGTCGTTGGTACACACTTCATCCTTCGTATTATCAATTTGCATGGTCTATTTCTAGGATTATGTCGTAATAATTCTCAATTATTACTTATCACATTAAACAACATTAACGTAAAGTTTATGTTGTTTTAACTTTATGGCTAAACATAGATTTCTTCTTCTATGATAATGCCTAATATATGTAGTTTTTGAGACGATGTTTTGTTATTTTCTGAAAGATATATTTTATTTTTATGTATTTTTTCCGTTACTACATGTATTAACCATATTAGTATGGAAGCATTTGCTTTTATTAACCAAATTTAAGCAATACAAGAATCAATAAAAGGCCTTTCGATCGAATGCGAAATGTATGCTAATGCGATCGGCAAGTAGGTGTGTAATTGACGAAACTTCCTCTTACGGAATCATTCGATCATATAGATTGACGTTAAGAGCGTCAGTTATAGAAGAAACTCATATGAAATTCCAACAAAAGAGCGCCATGAAAAATTCAATAGGCCGACGGCCAAGTCTCGGGAACGAAAGTGAAAAAAAAACATTAATGTGGATTTAATCAGTATTCAGAGAGCGACATGTCTGTCCACAGCTGTGAATTTTGGCAAGCGGACAAATCCTGCGGACGTGTACTCAGAGCTCCTGCCGACACAGAAATAGGGTCGCAGAGTCATCAGTTGTTGACGACAACGTGAATTTAAAGCGTATTTGACAGCGAACATTACAAAAAAATAATTTTCAGTTTACTGTAACATAGGAGCTGTATTCTGCCGACTAAAGGTAGGTAGTAAGGTAGATTCGATTTATTTCTGGCTTAACCATTTGATGCGCGATTGCCATGAACATCGATAAATTAGTTTCAATTACCAATCGCCCCGTTTTAGCGTTATGAAAAGAAATAGCGCATGAAAATTCGACAAGTATTATATCCATATAAAACCTTGCTCCGTACCCAGCACACGTTCATGCGCATAATTCGCACAATTGACTTTATACAGAATGAGTAATCGGCCCAATGAAAAGCGTCCGCCGGCTCCTATTGTCATAAATAAAATCATTTTAATGTCGCTTAAGGTCGGTCGAGTCGGTCATATACCTGTGTTCAAATCAAATACAAGTGTATTTGGCTGCAATTTATACTTCCAAAAAAGCGCTCCTTTGTTGGATCTAATAAATAATTTAGTACGCGGTCGGACTGTTCATGAATTCGCGGTCTGTTGAATTTCTGGTCTCTTAAGTAAGTGTATAAAAGTTGTCGAGGGTAAACTTGATGTGATTTATACAGTAATTAATACTGATATTATTGAGTTCAACGTTCCGAATACAGAGACTAATGTATGAAAACTTTGCAAAATTATAGTACATGAATTTAATCTACGCGGTGTAAGTAAATCATACCCTGAACGTCTCCTTAATATAAATAAGCACTACACGAAGTACATTAATAAATCATAACATCCTAAAAATTCGTTTTCGCAGAAGTTCAGTGAGGTAGCAATTCATTAAAATATACAGTCGCACTTTGGTTTAAGAAAACAAAGAGTGTATTACATTTAAAATTCAACACTGAAGTATGCAATTACGGGCAAGGAGTCCATTTTAACATAATTTTGCTGAGAGCACACATCGGCCACCCATGATTTGCATGCATTTCATTCATATGCATTGCTCATGTACTTTTTATTATTGCCAAAAATGTTTTGTTGTCTCGAAACATAATAAAACTATATACTTATTTACACATTTCGGAGATAATTTTATTGGAATGACTCAACAAACGTTCTTGGTTTGAAATAATCTTGGCACTAAGACAATATCAGTGGTTTTTATAGGATATGCATCAAAATGACTATTAGTAGAGTCCCATTTGTTTAGTAAGTAATTTATGAGACACAAGAATACTTTTTCAATGCGACTATTTTGAATGTATTAAAAATCATATGCTTGAATTAAAAAGTGTCCGCTTTCAGAAACACCACAATTGCAACTAAATATATTAACAAGTTGCTAGTTTGCAAACCACGTTGGTTCTTCACACAAATTCCGTAATGTAATTACCGATAGTTATGTCTTAAACTTATTACTAAGTAGGTACTATAGGATGTTTTGCGTCCGACTGATTTAACTTTAAACGTTTTATTTGTTTTTATTCTACCTGGTCAATAAATAATCGGTGTTATTATCCCTATTTTACAGAAAAGTAGCAAGAAATGTGAACAAACACAAAAACAAATTGAGAGAACGCGCGTCGTACAATGTTACGTCGCCGCATTTTAGAGCGACGCGGCGTTTCTTTGCACAGATAACAATGTCTGCTATGGAGATAGTTAAACAACCTACATACTGTCAGTTCGTCGACCCCGCAAGGACGGAATCAGTCATACGTCAGGTCAAGGTCACGTCGTCTCATGTCACAACTCCTGACGTAACATATCTGCATCTGTGATCGTCTACATTGATAAATCCAGCTGCGTTTACCCGAATCTAAGTTCTAATGCGTCGAATTAAGGTGTTTACAAATTCCAAATTTAAAAATAGTCGGTGCAACGACCTCTATATTCTGGAAAACATTTACATCGCTTTAAGAGATGTCACTTTCGTTTTGCGTTTGTAATATGTACCTATATATGAAGTTACCTACGGATAAATTTGAAGCGCTATTAAAGTCGCAATTCAACAATTTATACATAAAAATTGAAAGAACAACTTGTATAATTTAGCTATCAACCTTATTAAGATATGAACAATTTGCACCTACCATCAATTAGGTAGAATCTCGTGATTTCAATCAGAAATTGGTAATTCTATAATCAAAAACTATACAACGAAGAAGTATACTCTACTAGTCTGTGTGGATTAATCACATAAATAAAGGCTACAACAGATGGCGTGTTCGGCCGCATCCACACTTTTTTATTCCAATTAAAAATTTTACAACAATAAATTATAGAGAGGCAAAAGTATAAAATTATAAGTCGGCATTACAAAGACAGATACAGTTGTTAAGTTGAATGGTGGTCCTTAATTATTTGAGATAAAGTTATGATAGTACTTCATTAGACGCGTCCGGGCAATTTTGAGTGTATAATAAATAATTTGAGCTACGCTATATGGGGAGCTTGAGAGAACAAATAATTACTACATAGTGCACAATGGGAAATAACTACATACACAGGTGGATAAGGAAAACAGCGTCTTTAAGATAGTGTTCTACAATATATTTCAATGTCTGGTGCTTTGAAAAACTAATAATTTGGTCATTTTCATGTTAGTTTTCTGGACCAATCTAATTTCAATAGCAATTCAAGTAATAAAAATTATACTATAATTACACTGAAACTTAGTATATTTGAGTATATTATCGTGAAATATAAATAATATTTCAGGATACCATGGTCAAATATTAAATAATACTTCATAGTAATATTGTAAAATATACAAATAATAAAAATTGCCACCGAAATCAGGTAAAAGTAACCTCAAAATTACCAAAGTATGTTATAGAACGTGCGTTAATTTTGCACATAGACAGTACCAAATTAAAGTTAATAAATAAATAGAGATAGTCGAATAATATTAGCATTAAATATAAGTGAATAATCTAATATCATAAAAGAAATTTAAATAATAACTTATAGAGAATAGATAAAACTGCAAGTTTTTGAGTTATTTTTATCTTTATCTTCTGAAGATGAACTTCTTAGGATCCTTTAACCGAATTTATATAACTTGATGAATATTACTTGCAAGTTATACTAAACTTGATAACAATTCAATGATTGCATTATAAATTAATGTAGGTATAGGTAATTGTAGTGCATTTTTATAAAATGTCATTGGACGTTCAAGATATTCAGTAAGAATTTTATTATGTCACCACATTACAAATATCTAAGTACATAGGTAAGTACACTTTTTAAAAGCTAGCTTGGTAGGATCTAGGTTACTATATAGCTTTATCTGCATTTAGCATAATTGTTAGATGAACTTAGTACCTAGATGCATTTAAAGTATATTCCATATACATATGTATCTATTACTATTTCATGGAAGAAATGTTATTCTAAATAAAGCACCATGCCATGTTTTGAATGAGGAAAATCTGTATAAATAAAACGTTATTTATAACTATATTTTTGAAACTTATCAAATTTATTACCGCCTCCTTCAACATAAGTACGCATTAAGAGTTACGAAAATGAAATTAATTTATACTTAACTAAAATACTTGTACTGTAATCGCCGCAGTTAATCGATTTACAGTGTAAAGATTATCCTCGATGGCTTGTAGACATGAAACTCCATATTTCGATGTTAAAATCTATTATTGGATAGACTAAAATAATTTTAAAGCTATTCGTAGACAACAAAATCAACAGTCAATTCAAATCTTTCAACCCATCACCGTCTAGTCACTTCAGATTTTAAACGCTCCCCCTCATTCGATTACGGTGCATCCTAAATGCGTTTAGGAGATAAGCTGAACGCAAGAATGCGGGCCTACAAGTAGAACCGCGGTTACCGCGATACAAAAATATCTTTACCGACGCTAAAAACTGTTTTACCGACGTAGTACAGTTGAAATTCGAAGTGGAGGCGGGGAGTGGTATTGGTAAAGTGGCGGCAATGGAGGGCTGTCATGGCGCTGTGACGTCATTCAGCCAATGAGCGCTCGGCGCGGTGCGATGCCAGCGCCACAAGATGGCTGCCGTCGGCGCGTCGCCGCCGCCTTCTCTGGTTTAGGCCTAAATGTCAAACTAGTTTTGATTTTTAATCAATTATTTTCAATAAAATAACATTGTCATAATTTTGCCAAAATAATGAGACAGATTTAATCTAAATTTCCATAAGTTAAAATATGTAGTTGTGTGAAAATATTAGTGTACCTGTTACCGGTAATATTTCCACAGGTAGGTAAGTATTGTGTTTTGGTTTCTTATTTTTTTAAATTATCAATTAGTTCAATCATTTAATTCAGAGGTAAACTGATAGATTAGTATGATAAATTCAATAATTTTTATTGCTTTTTAAGATTGTTGTTGATTCCAATAAGCATTTAACATGATTCATGTAGAGTTTATGCAAAAGTCCACCTATTAGATTAATTAATGAAAAATGCGACTCGCAAAGATAACAATTCCTCAATTTCTAATAATTGTTATTTTATTATCTGTAACATTGATACTAAATTGTCGTAAAAAATTCAAAAACGAAATGATTTAATTATTACAAATTTTTTTGACATCTCAATTATCCGGAAACCATTATTATTACATACTAGGAACTTATATTTTAACTACCATAGACAATTGTAGACATACAAAAAATTGTGTACCTTCTTGTAAATTCATTAAAACGCAAATTAAAAGAGCAGTTCCTGTTAGGTAAAGTCAAAAGGTGGTAAGAAGTAGCATAAAATTAAATATGAAGTAATAATTTATTCAGATTATAATATAGGTATAGGTATTGTGTATGTATGTTTATGTAGGTGTACCTATATGTCATTCATTTTTCTTTTGTCATCATCATTTATATATATATATATATATTAATTATTTACACTAACACTAAATTAAGTAATCCCACAGATTTCTTTTATTCACTAATGTTAAAAGAGACCTTCTGGAGATAAAACAATTATTAAATTATCAAGATGAATTTATTTATATTATTTAGATTTTTTCCCTATTTCAAGTAGTAAGCACATCACAATGATACGAATATTATTATTCATCATATTCATTATTCTAAAGAATAATGTGAAAAAAATCGAATAAATATAAATGTAATGAAGATATATCAATCAATATACAGAATAAACATTTTAATTATCCAGCGTAAATCAATGATATAACGCTATAAACAATTTTATGACAAAGTTATTCATCCTGCAGTTATATTGCGTCAATTTACGATTTCTTGTTGAGATCAAAGAGCACTTTACTGGCAAAAATGACGTTGAATGCAGGCGCTAATTTAAAATCCCTATATGACACGTTTCAAAGCTGATTCAAAGAGAAACAGTATGTAATTTGATTGTTTCGTTAAACAACTTTACACGGCATTTATTTTACAACTCTATCATCACTTTTACTTGATTGGTATACATTATAGTCATCCAAGCTGTAGGTACGTGTGCAATTTATGATATAAGAATAATCTAATTAATGAAGTTATTTCTTCATTAATTACTATTACGTCAAAATAGAAAAATCTAAGTGAATATGACGTACTTACACTTTATATAATTCTCGATAAAAAATTAATTTGTAAAATTGTAACTTGTAACACTCTTGTTATGATAGTAGTAAATTAACATTTTTATAGATATTTGCAGGTTGTTTAATATATACGAAACATGATTATACTGTCACTGTTTTTGTTATACCATGATTTATGTATAAAACCGAGTTATTATTAGAATTATAAGAAAGGTATTTATTATGTTACCGGTATGCCGCTTTATTATGTTATGTCCACGAAATTTCGAGATTGTTAAAAATTCATCAATACACCAATACATTACCTATTTCTACCGCCAAGCAGTAATGTGAGCATTACTGCGTTCTGGTTTTGTAGGGCAAGGGTGCTGGTCAAATCACAGGCACTACTTGGGACTTATCAACTTATGTCTCAGGGTAACGGGCGCAGTGGCAGCGCCACTCAGTTCTTTGCGATTTAATGCTCTGAGTGGCAATGTAACTGTTATGGACAGGCGGGTTTCTTACTTACGTATTATGACACACTTTTAACAGATAATATTTTACAACCAATTACATAAGATGTTTCCACATTGCGATTACATTTAACACAAACTTTTTGTTTAAGGCTCACTGAAAATATTCAATGAAATTTAACGAACTTCACCCTAGACAACCGTGCACACCACCCAATCATTGATGCATTATTGTTATTACGTTACCAAGTGAACTTTAGGAAATAAATCTTAATTTTTTCGACTTGCAGGGAACGACGGCACGTCCCCAATTTTTTTCCCGTCCCTCGGCATTTTTGGTGTAACGGCCATGAAGCTATCATTTGACTGCCAGACATGGAGGAATAGCAACCTAAGAAGAGTAAGTTTTAACGTCAATGTTGTTTGAAACTTTTAATTTATTTTTGATTTTTTTTGTCTTCTTGCTATTGTTTACAAGTCACTTATTGTTTTTTACGTGCGTTTGTTCTGTTAACCACGGAATTCTTCTAAGGATAGCATATTTAACACATATTTTAACAAAAAGGTTTAATAAGGGTTTGTGATCGTAAGGTCTTTATGTCATATCTATTTATTTGTCTATATTATATATTTTGGAGAATATTTGTTAACCCTATCAAGGTACAAGTCACCGGAATATCAAATATAGGTACTGTTTTTGTGATAGATTATAGTGAACAAATGCGTGGAAAATGCATGGAAAGAGCATCCTCATGTCTCACACAGGTAACAGCTATACACGGTATTGTAGTACCTACATTGGCTGAACTTTCCAACCCAATTTGTCAATTGATTTACTTGTACAGTAAATGTATTAATTATTTCCAAGAGATAGAAAAATAATAAGCACAACATTTAGGTAGGGGTCCTACAGCTGGAATGTAATTATCTACGAAGCAAAGAGCTATGTTTCAAGTATTAATAGTAGCGGCAAGACACTTCTCGGCACCTTTAGCAGAAGCGCAGTCTCAATTGTAGGCACCTACACAGAAAAGTATTGACGTAAATCAATTTACCCTATTCATTTTATTACTTAAAATGGTTGCTGCAACTTTTGTTATTATTTATATTATTATGTCTGATCTCAGGCTCAGAACATTTTAGTAGCAGTAGAGCTCCTTGTGCAAGAGTTCGTCCAGCGAAGTACTGTCACCTTACTTATTTCTGTTGCCAAGCAGTATGAGAATCACTGCGTTCTGAATGGTAAAGGTGCTGATGAAATTACAAGCACATGGTGGTGTCAAGTCATGGTCAGGGCGACAGGCGCAATGGTAGCCCCTTGTATCTTTGCGATTTAAAGCTCTAAGCGGCACTGCAACGGTCATGGACAGCTGTGTCGCTTCCCATCAAGCGTACTACCTACTAATTTGTCCTATCATTTGGTATCGTTATTACAAGAAAGTAAGTTGAATGATCACCTTAAACAACACCTTGTTTATTTATATCGTCGTTATTAAATAAATGAATTTATTATTATTATTATTATTTTATCAGTTTGGTACAAAATTTAATATTGAAGTCGGTTTATATATTATACCTTATAAACTTTTTTCAGTATACAAGCTGTTATACCGGTACAATTATTTTTCGCAATGTTCTTAGTAAATTGTAACATTGAATGTGATTAACATACAAAATCGTTATTGGATAAAACATAATACTAAATATTAGCACATACATTTTGTATTTGTATATTAATTAGTAACTACTACGGATAATAGGTATAGTGGGGTAGATATCATTGCTGTAAACTGTTAACAAACTTGATTTTTGGCATTTTGAATTTAAAAAAATGGCATAGGTACCTCTTTCTTGCCGCTACAAAAACAATACAAGACAATAAAACAAACGTAAAGCAAGTATAAAGCATTATTAGCGCAGACATTTAAGATAAAAGAAAAACACAAAGTCTTCAAGTTTATTAATCAAATTTATAACTTCATAAAATTCGTAAAATTAAATACAATTGCACATTTCACATTAATTTCATTTCACAAATTAATTTCATTGGCGTATTATTTTAACTCGATCTTATCAGGACTTATTAATTTAGCAAAATATACTAAAAATATAATTTTTCGTAACAAGTTTGATAAGCGAAAGGAAACAAAAACCGTTACCATGCCTACAAAAACAAGTTTCATTAAAGTTACGCATGAAAACATTTTGGTTAACAAAGTTAATTTGTCTCTGTTGGGAATCGAACTCGTAAACAGTTATCGATAGGAAGGACAGTGTAAATGACACCTAAAAGTTTGCCAATACACGTTCAACCTCTTTACCTGAGTAGTTTGTTACCTGTTTTTATTAGAAAAGACACAATAAGAAGCGAAACACATGTTCGGAGGAAACGTCGGGTCTTGAAAGTTACATTTTTGCTGTTTTGTATCGGAATTTATAGTTGCAAGTACATTGGAAATATTTTATACAAACATTTATGCATACAATTATTATTCAGGAGGTCCAAGGTTCCATTCCCGCTAGAACAAATTTGGGATATTATCTTTTCGAAATTGGATCTTGGTCTGGGAGTTCTGGGTAGTGCCAAATCCGTCTCATTGAAATCCGTCTAGGTATACCCTGGGATAATGAGGTTCAACATTATGTTTAATGCCTTAAAAAATTGATATTATAATAAATCTGCCTGCGAATGAAAAAGTCAAGAAACTAGCCGTGTTCTGAAAATCTTATATAAGAAAAACCAGGCTACGTCGTACTCAAGGCAAATACAAGCGGTCGACTTATAATATTTTAAAAGTAAATTGAGAATACTCAGAAGGCAGGTGGGTAGGCCCTCTGCTTTATCTTAATATCGACTTTTCATCTGACGAATTTTCAAGAGTTGCTTTACCACGAAGACACTTTATTTGAAATTTAAACAGTAGTTACTAGATAACAACAACCGTAAGACTTAATTTGTGGTGAACATACTCGCATATTTATGTGCGCGTAGGTGTTTCTGCCTTAATTTAGGGAGGAAACCTTCTTTATACAGAGGTACGATTCCTTAGGATTTTAATAATTATCAGTGGGTCAGGCGAATAATCTCGTTAATGCATAGGCGCCTAAACAGTGGCGAATCCTAAGCAAACTCTCAAAAAACATTACGGGGTGCAAATAACAACGATCATGGCGTATGTAATGAAAATCTTGCATTGGGATTAGTTGTTGGGTGGATCGGCGCGCGCCGAGCGAGGGCGGTAATCGATGCCGGCAGGGACGCGCGCCCCGACGCCTCGCTAGACCGGCAGACGCCCAGAGACGCCGCGACTGGCCACACGTCTCCCACTCGCGCCACCCTATCCGTCACCATCCGTCAATGTTTACTGTCGGACGCCACGAACAGCTGACCGCACCGGTAAGTCACGTGCTCGCTCTAACCCCTTGACCATCTAATCAATCTCAGTCGCTGCTCTCCGTTCCCTCGCCGTTCTTGCAACTTCATAGGCATCTTTTGACTTGCACTACTTATTTGAATATTTTATGCGACTCGTTTGTCCATTAAAATCAATAAAAATTGCAACAGACCCGGTGTAATGCCCCGTTTGCATCGTAAATTATGAAAATAATGCACCCTTGCTCTTTCATACTTTTCTATTCATTGTGATATACACAGACGAATTCTTTATCTTTACGAGTGGTCGAAACGGCGACTCTTTTGTAATTTATCCTTTATATGCAACAAAGGATGGTGGACAAAAGGCTTTGACTCTGCGGGCGGTTGTGGTCCCACCTTCCTCAAAGGACAGTAAAAGACAAAAGCTCGTCCTGCTACTGGTTCGCAAGTTTGCGAAAATAATTTTTGCAAACCAATAGTCTTACGCCTGCAGCTCCCTCATTGGTCTTAGGTCGGACAATAGTCTATTTTGCATTGCAAAACGCACAATGCCGTTTTGAATTTTTAAAAACAATTTGTCTATACTTACTTATTTACAATCGCACATACCTTTTCCGAGTACGCCAGAGGCGGTTATCGGGTAGAAGAACTTATGTGCTATCAGTGTTACCCTTTTCGGTTTGAAAACCCAAGCGTGTTGTAAATCGGTTGTTTTATTTTATAGATGGTGGACCCCGAGGGGCAGCGGGGCGTTGGAATCGAGCGCTACTTCGGTCGGTGAGCTTTTAAGATATTGCAGAGCGCCTCGATATGGTGTGAAAATGCCACAATTGAATCGTAAACTTTCGATTTGCGGCAACGTGGCCTCTTAAATTTAAATTAGGCTTTATTAACATCTTTGTCGAGAATTCGGTTGAACATAATATTCTAGTGTTTCAGACTGGAGCGCTTCGTTCTTCTTTGTCGAGGAGAAGACTTGAGAAGAGAAGATATCGTGTCGCCTTCTGTACGTATACTGAATGTATCCTGAGTGCCTCATTCTTTCCGGTATACCTTCAGTATACGTAACAGAGGATGACACCGGTCGTCTAGAAGAAGAACCGAAGATATCTTGAAGATTATTTTCTTATCTGTGATCCTGTTTTACTTATTGTCATTTTTGTGTCATTGTACATAAGATACTATAATACAATTGTGATTTGTATAAGCCTTACATTAAAACATACAACGTATATACGTTACAGAGAATTTTATGGAAAATATTATGTAGATACAGTATTTGTACAATTATACACATATTGATCGTTTAATTGTTGTATAACTTGTATACTTACCCTGGCTATACACTTATCTTGTATTAGTTAACCCGAAATAATGCTAATTTAATAAAACTGTTATAAATATTTATTGTTTTATTTCAATAATAGAAATAGAATAATATTAAATAATTAACTAAGAGGTCAGCCAACCGCAACAATCGCTACAAATCTTTTTGTATTTATATTTTTTGTACATAATATTAAATTTTTTATTAAAGTTCTAAATTTGACTGTAATTATTCATGGCGCTTTGTTATAAAATATTTTTTTTGTGTCATTGTTTGAATTTGCGGCTGTCTGTTTACGTTATAAATAAGTAATATTGTTAAATAATAAAGTTTGCAAGTACAATCTATTTTATTAAATTAGCACCTGATCCCTAAACGTACACGAAATACAAACAAAATTTATGATAAAGAAAAATGAGAGGCTAGACATACAGTCATTCTAGTTTATAAAGACATATTATGAAAAACTACAAAGCACACTCCAGTAAGTATAGTTACAAAACCATTATTTTGGATAGTATAATTAATTATAATATAACAAAAACTCAGGCGACAGTAGTTTATGAAAGATATTATAGCACTACATTGTTTTTAAATCTCCTAAAAGAGTTACGTAGAAAGAAATGCGCCTGCGTGTATTATATTCCGACACTTCAATTCTACTTACAATTATAACCAATTTAGTAATACTCATTATAAATTCATATATAGATACAAAACAAATGGGTTAGATTCCCGTTGAAACACTTAACGTAGAATTTTCATGCGTCATTTTTCCATACGACATCATACCAATACAAGCTATTACCTGAAGTATACATACATTTATACATATTTATCAATTATAGTTAACAATAGTAATTGATTCTTCAATTTACAAGCACGTGCGAAGAAAATAAAAATAACAAGTTTTAATGCCCATAGATAGTGGTGCCATCTTTGTTGACAAGGCGGAACTTTTACAATATTATACTGAGTGGAGTTGATACTTCGGCTGAGGTAAAGATTGGACTGGTATAGTAGGCAAAACCAATGCATAAATATTTAAATTATAATACGACAATGGTATTATAATTGCCAACACAAAAAAATGTATAGAATTTAACATACTGACAAACACAGTAAATGCTATTAAATGAAGGTACATAAGTAAATTATTAGTTGGTTAAATTGATATACAATATATAAAAAAATATTTTTAAATAGTATTTATATTTTTAATGTTTTTTTTAAACAGTATTTATATTTTTAATGTTGATAGATTCACATGTTTACTGAGAGACAGTTCTGTGATCTAGACAATAGATACAGTAAACCTAGGTGCATCACAATACAATATTAATAAAACAAAACAAGAGAACCTGGAAAACAAAATATTAGAAGTACAAATATCCTTTAAACACAATATTCTTTTACATGCACCATCTGTGGATCAGTTTTGAAAGGAATACCATAAAGTCATTGTTTCAGCGGTGAAAGTTAGAAACCCCTTCCGCATAGAGGTGCATCCAGGAAGAATAGAAATTGTAACAAAAAAGAGAAAGTTTGTAAGGTAAAAAAATATTTAACTGACCAATGAGAGAGCTGAATTGAAACTTTCTAATTTGGAAAAGAATATGTCACATTTTTGGGCCAGTCATTTGCACGGTAGCTTTGGTGGTAGAAAAGTGATTACAACATTAACGTAATAGATCGAGTTGAGGTTTTGAAAGTGGTTGTTTATAACATTGATGTGAATGAAAGTATTACGTAATATACTTATATAGAGAGCGTTTCTGTGTATGAAGAGCTTGTTGTAGGCATTACAAGAAGAGAAGACTTGAAATAAATAAACAGTGTTGAAAAGGCGACCTTGATTTGAAGGTGAGTATGAGTTAAAAATATACCAAATAACCTTGTTTTTAAATACCTTTCTATGAAAACGACCAAAAGCATGTATAAACAGTAAATATTCATAAACATACAAACAATGGTACCTATATTTTTATAAAAACATATCCAAGTAGGTCAGCAGAATGAAGAATTTTTACATTTTGTAATCAAATTTGCCAAAAGTTTTCCAACAAGATTCCAAAACAAGTACATCTTAAAAAACATTTCTGCTAACTCTACATATCTGGCATTCAGCCATTGCGGCGCGAATATAGCGGCACATCACCCAAAACCGGTCGCAGCATCGGACTAGTTAAGAGTAAGCGAGATAAATGTAACTTTGATTGTGTGGCTGCGAAACGCTCGTATCGAGCGAGCTGTTGTCATGGCAACAGACAATGGTTTTTGGGTGCATAATATTTTAGGCTGCGTCGGGGTGCGGGATAGCGAGCGGGGAAGGGGGTCGAGAGAGCGGCAGCCATCTTTAAAATTATATTTCCAGTTTGGAAGAACTCCTTCGATTCCACCGCTACTTTTTCCTTTGATGCTGAGCGTAAAGACTATGGATGCTTAGGTTATGCTCCTTTACAACATGTAATTTTTTAAAAAATATCAATAGTGATCGGTAGAGCCAACAGTCTCCATACGGGTTTTTTTCGTAACGGGGACTTAAGTTTCATTTCCTTAATAAATATTTGAATGCGATTAGCTTTAATCTTGAACATAAGCATTATAACCGACGAATACTTGGGTACCAGTTCGTAATTGATGATCACAAAGTTTACGACTGTATAGTTCAAAAGGCCTCATGTCTTATGTATAATTTTATTCCCCAACGAAAACTTAGAAATTGTCTATAAAATATGAATTTGATTAAGCAACATCAAAATATGATTTGATTATCGAGACCCAACCTAATCTTTAATTATTGATCTAATTATTTTATGACCCGGAATTACGTTTATATATCAAATAAAGCCATACCTCAACTGGCAATAATTACCCTTTTTCTGATTAGCAGGATACATTAACTTATATATGTAATCAATAGTTCAAAGCAAAATGAAAGTATCTGTCAATTTTCCGTATACTACGACGACAAGATGCCTCGTCTGTGGCTTACGTTCCCGTCGTAAAGCCTCCGATTAATGTCGATCCTCAAACAGCCTCCCTCGATTAAGCTATACCTGCCTTACAGATATTACAGACAAAAATATTTGTAGCGAAATTTTGTAAAAGATCTCTCTTTGTACCTATTGAGAAAGGGTTAAGTATATAGAAATTGATTTTTGAAGTGACTTGAGAAATGTATTCTCTATAAAAATTTTGTTCAGTATAGTGTCAATGAGTACGACAAAACTTACCTCTTACTACGTGATTCCAATTTCCAGGACCCAAAATCCATCTGTAAAGAAAAAAAACACAACTTTAATATTGAGAAAGTGGAGAGAGCAGTGCCTTTAAACCTTCTGCCATTTAATTTTCTACATTTCTTTAATGATAACAAGTGACGGGACGTACAAATTGTGCGCCTGGTTATAAACGACATGTCTGTTCATAACAGTTGTAGTGCCACTCAGAGGTTTAAATCACAAAGATCTGAGTGGCACTGCTACTGCGTCTGTCACCCACCGAGTGACCATAAGTTGACAAATGCCATATGTCTGTAATTTCACCAGCACCCTTACCTTTCAAAACCGAAACACAGTAGATAATGCTCACGTTACTTCTCGGCGGCAGAAATTGGTATCTAATTAATAATTAATTAACAAAATACTAATTTTATAACGTCTGCCGTCGTAAGCCGTGGTAGGTAGCCTAATGGTTTGACTACCGCCTCTCAAGTAGAGGCCATGGTTTCGAATCCGGACTCTGAGTTTCTTGAAATATACCTGCGTAATTTAATTTGAAATTTACTATGAGCTTTTCGGTAAAGAAAAACATTATGATGAACGTCGAAGCAGGTTCATAACCCAAAATGCATTGGGTTGCGGACTATGGCCTAAACCTTCGCCTGAGAGAAAACCCGAGTTCAGCAGCGGGATATAAATGGGTTGATGTCGATCTACGTTTGGACCGTGTTTTCAGTGTACGTTTTTAAGTGATTTGGAGAAAAAAGTACCTAATGCATTTCAAAACCATTTAGAACGAGTACCCTATAAAATGTAACATGAAGGGTGTGACAAACAATTGTAACCACGAGGTTGAAGTGGACATAGTTACTACATTTTATTAAGTCTATTACCCATTTCATCAACAACACAATCCCATTCTGATTACGGTCTTAGGCAATGATATAAAATTATATCTTTTCACGTAAATCATGTAGTCGTATTTATGTATCATTTGGTGAATAATTTATGCCATCGTAGCATTCGAATGTCCTTTGTGAGCCCTTTTGAAGGCCCATCTAACAAGAGGTTCAAATAATTTGATATTTTCGCAGTACCCAACGCCCTATGATATTTGTTCCGTCCAATTTAAACGTCATCACATATTTAGGCGTATCTCGTATAAATAGCAGGTCGTAAAATAAAATCACTTGCGTGGGGCAACATGCATTGAAGGGTTTTGTTATGTTTAGGTTCGACACACACCAGATTGAAAATTCGAAATTATTTCGTACGTTTTGTAATATTGTTTGAGGAACTCATAACATTTTCGTATCAAATATACATTTACATATATATCTGAGGCGGTATTTTTATAAGTACTTTTTATTGATATTATATTGCCAAAAAATAAATAAATAAGCAAGTAAACGAATATAAACTCGCCTACAGTTCGCAATTAGAAGTAAATGGAAGTGATAATTGTTTCTTAATTATTATTTAACGATTATTTATAAATGTAAATGCACTTAATACGTTGCTTTTAAAGTATTTTTTTTTTATTCTTTATTTAAATTTACCACTGTATTTATTTGTATGAGTATAAGATTGTGGATAAAAATAAATCTACAGTAAAGCTTTTTAAAAATTGACAATTATTAATGATTAGAAAACGAATATAAAATCACGGCATTTCTTTTTCCCACGACTGCGAGTTTAACAGCCATTTAGATTATTTTTCTTGAGTATTTATGCTATTTTATTGCTCATCGTTTTGTTCACATTGTCACTTTTTAAATATAGAATAAATTAGAGCCCAAATACTAATATTCTCTTTGGTCGTCCACTCATGACTATCGCCACCGTTAGAACATAATTCTAGAGTGGATAAACTGTTTCCACCTGCTTGTGATGGCTTCTGTCCTTGTTGTTAAAGATCAATATCTTATCCATCGTTGTCCATGATGTGGATAAAAGTCAATACATTTCCACGATACTGGTCAATTACAGCATAGATACCTACATTAAGATCTATAAAATTATTTTTTGTTTTTGTCAATAATATTAAATAATACACACATATATACTAATGAAAATGCATATAGGTATCGCACGTGAAACCAAATATTCTCGGAAATAAAAAATGATTGGATTGAGAAAAACAATTTGAAAATAATAAAAAAAATACTGAATGGATATTATTGCCAATAATGAGGTTATTTTTATTTATATGTAATAATTAGTTGTCCGCTTCTAAATGGGAATATAAATTTATTGGCTCCATTCAGTAATTTTTTGAACTTTCAATACGTGTTTTCACAATTCCAACATTTTTGAGTTACGGCAGTACTTGGTTTCATGTGCGTTATAGACTTTGTTTATTAATGTGCTGTCAATGTCTCTTCATATTTTGATTTAAAAAAAATAGTTATTAATGTATATCCACTCCTTGTCCACGATATTCGGTATCCTACTGGATATTTTGTCCCTCGTTCACATGTTCCTGCAATACAATTTCCAAGCTAATAGTATAGATACATTTTCGTCGCTTTTGGCGCCTCAACTCACTTTGTGTGTACAGCACGTCTAGACAGGAGTTCTCCATTCGATGCTCGGTCAAAGGCCCGGGCGAAAGGTCATAACGAAATTGAAAACAAAATTAATTCCAGCAATAGTTACATTTTTGAAGTCGAGAACAGCCTAAATATATACTCGTAAGACGAATGTCGAACTGTTGAAATTATTTTTGATGAAATCAATTTTCTTAGTGAAAAACGTTTTTTCATTCGTTTTTATTCAGAGTGTTTATTTTTGTACGAAATTTGAAAAACAAGATGATAAAAGTTTAAAAGTAGGAACGTAGGTCTCACTTCGGTCTTACCTTTGTTGATATTTTCACTACAATTGTTGTTTTAATATCACACGGCTTATTTATTCTTAACAGTTTCTTTGTATTTAAAAAAACAAACAAGAAACAATAGCGAGCACTTTCCTTTGGCGGCTGAAACTCTGTTCAGTTTCAAAGCAACATTGTATTAATACGGACCCGTTTTTAATCTAGTCATATAGGCCCTTATCGACTGATAATATTAAAGTGTAAAATAGTTGTTTTATGATTTCTCGGATATCTATTATAGTACAAAACACAGAATACATTAGCGAACAAAGTGTTATAGACACTATCCTGTAAAATATTAAAATGTAAATAAGTGGGGGGACAAACACACATAGTTCTTTTTTATAACATTGACTATAACAGAGTTGTCTTGATAAACAGGAATGTGAAGCAAGACTTTAAATCCTATGATGTAAACCACATTATACAAAATTACATGTTTGTGTTTTTTTTTTATTCCTATGGCTCTCTATTTATTACTATGTCTCGTCTATACAAAAATTGGTAGGTACTTAAATATATTTAAAAAAGATAGGAAGAAAGGAATGTAAATTTATTCTACGCGGGGAAGGTTCATGCGACCCCATTGTAATATGTTTCAGATAATAGGGACCATTTTTACGCCTAAGTTGAGGACACCTGATGCCTGCAGTTTGGGGGAAAATTTTCTTTTTAATTTTGGGATTATTAGACTATTGGTACTTCGTTTGTTTATCTTCCAAACAATGTCAAGGTATACAATTGTTTAATTTCTGTTACACCCTTGGGAGAGACAACATTACCATCTTAAATTAAAATTTAACCTTTGAAAGAGTCTGAAAATCTGTATTTGAATAGAATTTAAATTCAGACTCAATAAGTACGTACCAAAATACATAGTAAGTTTCATAGAAAAGAAAAGTAGCTATTATACAGCGAGAAACTTAAATTTTCAGTTTAGTTTCAAATATCTATCTATAAGTATACCAGCTGGGCTTTCCTGTACTAAACACAAGGGCGTGAAAATATATTAACAACGACAGAACATGTTGCTGTATCGACTTAATAGCTTTGCCTCCCCTGGATAAACGAGCTCCCTACTTTGCGCTCGAAATTTGGCAAACTACATGCCTAAAGACCTTTAGACGGTTTCATTATGAGCAAACCGCTTATGGCGTTTTTATGTAGTCGATATTCCTCTAAAATTTTCGATTCATATATTTCAAGAGATAATGTTTCCGAGAAAATGACAGACTATGATTGAAACGTAGCAAGAACATACATTCTTACATTGAAACGGCTATATAGGTATTTAAGTAGCATTTCTCTTTTCTCTAAAATGACATTTATGTTATACGTACTTTCGACAAAACATTTTGCCTTTTAAAGCCCTATACTAAACGTCAATCGTTTCTAGCAAAAACTCCAGTAAGAAATAAAACTGTAACTTTTAAAGACAATTACATGCCATTTTCTCTTTGCCGCTAGCTACTTCGTGGAATGTTCTTTTACCCTTGACCTTTTGGAATGTCAGAAGCAGATAGTTTAAGAAAGATTAGAAACACTTTCACGGTTACATAATCGCTTTCGATTAACGTGAAGTTGCTTTTGGTACTATGTACCCAAATCAAATTTTAATGACAGTAAAATTTAACCAAATAATCGGTTAATTTACAAAAAAAAAATTATTTGAACTCAGTCTAAACTGATCGCTAATTCTATTCTTTCACATATTTTGTATCCTATGTAGGTATGTTGTTGCAATATATATATTTATGTTATTTACGTCGTCTTTTAAACACAAATATGTTATTCATGTTTTCGACAGCTCCGAGTTTCTCTTATTAAAATGAAATGAAAATAATGATATATATTAAACGTATTTGTGACTGAATTGAATTGGAACATACGTTTCTTTCGTATATAAAAAAGAAGCGAGCTGACAAAAACGCCCTGTCATAAAATTCTCCACTAGATCCCCAGGAGTGGGAAGTAATGACCCAGTTGTAAAGGTTTTTTGACCTATCCGCTTTGGAGCTACTGATACGTCGAGGAATTTTGTTTTATATTTTGTTGTTCTACTTTTATATATGTATATTTAGGCTTATATAGCGGAAAAAAATGAGGAGAATTTCGTTTCTTTAGTTCTTAAATTGAAAGGAGCTTTTTTTAAAGTGACGTTAGTAGCTAACTTATTTAGTTAAAAACATAAAACATTCACAACAACTTTATATCTTTAATTAGTGTATTCTATCTTATTTCGTATATTACAGCTGAATTATGAGTAACATAAAATACTCTCAAATTGTTGAATGTACATAATCGTATTTCAACTTAGTTGACACATTACAATTCAAATTAAGTTACGACACCGCCTAATTAACACCTGTTTTTCTGTCTTTCCCTTACAGTAATTAGAGTCGCCTTTCCTCTGTTACCTCAATATAAATGTCGGTACTGTTTATAAAGGTCGTTTTTAGACACGGGTTCTCTAATTATGTTAATCTCAAAATAAAGTTATGCAACCGCACTTGTAAGGGTCGGTCCCTACCGTACTTATGGCTACGTTCTGCACACTCACCCTCTTCTCTTTGCCTTTATACAAATGAGATATTTGTTTGCAGATACCTACGTAGCTTAGGTAGATATTTACCTGACTACGACTGGAAAACAAATGTATTGGAGGGTAGCTATAAGCTCATTTGTGTTATATAATTATTTGTGAAGTGTAAGTGTTATGTCGCATAATCATACATAATGACAATTTAAGAGGGTATTACGTTAGTTATAGGTACGCTACATTACATTGTCGACCCTAATAAATAAATGTAATGATACGTGTATAAATGTACTCAGAGGACTGGAATATGATCCGAAATTCATGTCGACGGCTTCAAATATAAATGAAACGTTGACGCGATGATGTAAGTGCCGGATGGAATACTTTATAAATGTACTACTCATAATAACTTACATAATAAAGATTTCATATATGTTCTCAACGCAATCTTTATTAAAATAGCCTTTGCCATTCAGAAATGAAGGAAATATTCTAATAAATAAGTAGTACCAAAAGGAAGCAGAGAAGAGCTTTGTTTCATTAACTAATTATATTTAGTTATTTGGTCTTAGCGACGTACTCATAGATGCCAAAATAACAAAAGTACTCTTGCTTGCAAAAGAACAGCTCTGGTTTACTTCGTTTTAGTAGAGAACAGGGTAAATATACAATCTTTGAAGGACAAATGAATTTTGTTGCGAAGCCTTTGTTATAGAAAAGCCTTCTCATAAAGTGACCATCGTACATTTTTTGCTTATTCTTTTCTAGCTTAATCTAAACTTCTAAACTAAAATCTTCTTGTATCATATGGTCATAACAATGGTATTATATATTATATTATATAAATCTGGAGAGTTTCGTTCAAATATAACCGAGGTGCGCCCGGCGAAAATGAGGGAGGGTAAGGTTGGAAAATAAGCAGATTTAAATTGGTATATTACATAAATGGAGTACGAAATTAATGTCATTTATTAGCAAATTGTATTAAAAAATAACTCCTGAATTGATGAAATTTCTAAATTTTTTAAAAACACATTTATCAAGGCTGAGTATGAGTCTCCGCCAAGAAGAGGGTTTAGGACGTATTTTCAACGGGCAAGTTTCGGTTTGCGGCGAGTATTGACTTATTGTTCACAATTGTATACTTAACTTAAAACTTATTCATGCCGCCACAGGGATTCAAACCATCGACCTCTATCTACATTGAAAATCAATCGTTCCCCCACTGTGCTACCGGTCGTGAAAATTAAAAACACTTATAACTATAAAAAATTAAGCACATTTGAATTAAACATTTGAGCTGCATTTGGTTTTGTAAATATGCCTTATATTAATGATGAAGACTCCCCAGTCGTCTAATTCCAGAATTAAATACAGTTTCTAAAGTTAATATCCTTGTACCTGAAATGAAAATCAAAGGGTCTTAGGCTAAAACGTAAGAAACGAACTTTGATTTCGGCTGAGCAAAGATAGTGAGCTAATCAAGTTTTTCGTATTTATAAAGCGAACTCGGTCTAAGTTTGAGCAAGAACTTACTTACGAAATATAAATACGAAAAAGCTGATTAGCTCGCAATTTTTGTTTTTTTTACGATATTAAGCGACGGGAGGAACAGTTGTAAGCCTGGTGATAAGCGACACGCCTATTCATGACAGTTACTATGCCACTTAGAGCTTCAGCCACAAATCGCAAAGATCTATGGGGTACTACCGCTGACCCGTCACTCTGAGACATAAGTTGACCAGTTGCATGTGCCTATAATGTTACCAACACCCTTCCCTTCAAAACCGAAACGCAGTAATGCTTACATTACTACTTGACGGCAGAAATAAGTAAGGTGGCAGTACTTTCCTGAACGAACTCTTTCACAAGGAGCTCTACTGTTACTTAGTCGAAGTCAAAGCTCCTTTTATAAATCTCAGCTCAATTCCAGGTTTTCTCTATTAGAGCTCGTCTGGTCAATAGACAGGTAAACAAAAAAATACGAGTCCTCTGTCTTCCAGTCCGTCAGCCGGCCAGCCATATGTAGCATACAGGCGTCAATAAAAGGTCACTACTTAACTTAACTTATCACAATTTTAATAAAAAGTATAATTTTATATTCACAAAAGGCATGGATCGAATATTTTTATCAAACATTACATTTTGCCCTTTTAACCGCATCGCCAACTGCGCGGGATAATAAAATAATATGCAATGAATATTAAATGCAAGATCGAACAAGGTTTGCTTTAAGGGCGAACGGTAAATATACAATTATATATCATTTTGTATACACTAAGAGAATCCATGATTTCGTTTTTTCATATTGGCATTGAATTAGAAAGGCTCTCTGACTGTGAGCTTTAATGTCTTAATTATGCATTCCATTTAAGGTAGGTGTATATACATGTTTTCGTTTATGTTTGACGTGTACAGGATATCGAATATTAAAACATAATAAAGGTATGAATTAATTGTAAACAGCACATACTCTGTGATATACGAGCATGTTACTTAAAATGTTGAGCGCATTTGCCTGTTTTAGTCGTTGTGTTTTGTTAAATTAAAAGAAACCCTTTTCCATATATTCCATTATCAAATTGGCTTAAAATTAACACTTCTTGATAGTTGATGTTACTCAGTATTTGTAAATGTATAGAATACATAACAAATGTGTGAATAGCATTTGCATCACTCCCAATTTAAGCTTTGGATTGAAAATTTTAAGTTCATCTGAAAATTGTGATATTATAGTTATTTGCTCGTCACAATCTTTTTTGTATACCGTACAAACCCTCTGCAGATATGTCGTGCAGATAACAACTATCAACACAAATTGTAACCCTTGTTCCATCCGCCAAATTGGATGAATTTCCACGCAAAATTTTAACACTAAAGGCTTGTAAACAACCGTTTTACATTATTAGGCCCTCTTCTACAGCTGTGAATGGGTTGAATAAATAATAGTATTTTGTTTTGTTAACTATTTTGTATTGAGACAATACACGAAATTAAATTACACATCTTACACACATATATATACACATTAAATTTACAGTAGAAGAAAAAACATACTGTAAATTTGTGTGTATCAAAGTACTATTAATAAACCGTGGTAGCCTAATAGTTTGACCTACCGCCTCACAAGAAGAAGCCGTGAGTTCGAATATGGGCTCACAGCTCTAGTCTCTCGGAATGTATATGCGAAGTTTAATTTTAAATTTACCTTGAGCTTTTAGGCAAAGGATAACATGGTGATGAAACTTGCACGTCGAATAAGGTTCACAACCCTCGGAAAACGTATGAAGTTCCCAACCGGCGTGTGACCAATGAGAATAGACCCGTGCCCGGCAGTGGGACGTATAAATGGGTTGATGAGGTAAAGTACTTCTTAGATTATTCTTTCTTTTTTTATTGATATTAAAATTTAAAAAAGAATGACTCTATTTTAAGGTAGCATTTTTTACCTACAACAAAAAAATAATTCTATTTTAAGTAGCTGTACGGCAGGCATACCTTCATTAGGCCCTATCGTGTGTATATAACATTAAGATTAATTAAGTAAACGATTATCTTTTAAATTATAGTAGGCAAAAATCATAGTACTTAAATGCTTTCAGAAATAAAAAGTAAACACGCACGTGTAAGCAAATAGAGAAAAAAACGTTAGCAGTTGACGAATTATAAATAGTCAGCGGACAAAGTCAAAGCCCTAATATCTTGCGCTCTACCGTACTTGGAAATATCTCATCTTCTGTTTTATTCCATGATAAAATTCAATCCTTAAATCCAAGACCGTAAAGTTGAACTTCTCATTACTGGTGAATGGTAAAGGCCCTAGTAAGTAGCCATGCCGCACTCGGGCTGATGACAGCGCGACCACAAGAATCGCTACGACGAATAATCGCTGCACGTTTTATAGGTCGTAATTGTTGTCATAAAATGGTAACAAAAGTTGTTTTTACGTTCGGCACGAGAGGTGTGTTTATCATCTGTAGTAAACAGTTAGAGTTACACGGCGATTATGTGGGAATCCACAATTTTTATGACAATTTAATTGTTTTAGTCCTATTTAAGTAACTTCACATGTTTTTTTTTCGGTAATTTAATTATATATTTATTAAGGCTACCATCAAACATGGACGTTGCTATTAAATAATCCACATTTATAATATATACTTAAATATGACTGTTAGTATAAGTATTCAGTACCTATGATTTTCACTGAAAAGTAAACGCCATTAGATATCAATAAAAAAAATTCTGCAGCAGTAGAGCTCCTCGTGAAAGAGTTCGTCCAGGGAAGTACTGCTACCTTACCTATTTCTGTCGCCGTGTTCCGGTTTAAGGGTAAGGGCTAGTGACATTATAGGCACATGGGACTTGTCAACTTATGTCTCAGGGTGATAGGCGCAGTGGCAGTGCTCCTCAGATCTTTGCGATTTAAAGCTCTGAGTGGTACTGCAACTATTATGGACAGGCGTGTAGTTTACCATCAGGCGCACGACTTGTTCGTCTCGTCATTTGATATCATAAAAAAATCAATTTTATAAATAAGTAGTTAAATAGGAATTTAAATAAATTAAAAGTAAGTTATAATTTTTACCAGGAGCTACATATTTAATTAACCTATTGAAAGAGTTGCATATCAGATAGGTCACAAATACTGTTCATCAAAGTGCACGTCACCGTAATAGAGAGGTTAACACAAAGCACTTTGCGATGGAATGGGATAAACAAAAATACTAAAGGATCACGTGATTATTTAGTTGAACCGTGAAACCTAATAGCGCATATAATTATGCACACAAATATTTTTACGCATAATCTAATGATACAAAAAGCATAGAAGTTCATGAATATGTTTTTTTCCTTTTCCCGACATTACAGTCAAAATGACACAACTCTTTTTTGCACACATTCCAAACCGTCCCGCATAACGCAGAGAACAAACAATCCTGTAACACAGCAAAACAATACCAAACAAACTCTGACAATAAATAACTTTAGTCGTATAGCTCATCCTAGATATAACAAATATACCTACGTAATAAAAAACATCGTACTATCCATATGATAAATGAAAGTTAGCTTTTCATCAAATAATAAACATATATCTTTCATCATATTAACGTTATTTGTAATGTAATTATTCATGTTCTATTTTGACAATATTACTTTTTGTTATTGTGAATATAAACACAGAAAAATCGTCATCGACCCGGTTGGACTTGAACCCACGTCCATATTGCAATATTACTTTTTCTTAATAACCTATTAATCTACCCAAAACTCTAAAATATCTGTATAGGAACGAATGATTCTAGAAAATTATTTGCCATCGGCATACATATAAGGCTTAGAAAATTCAACACATAGTTGTTTATGGGTAAACTGAATTAAACCGAACCTAGATGCGATCACTGCGGTTCTTCGGATGTGATTCAATATTTTTAACATAATATTATTATGTTGACTTAATAGCTAACCTAAACACAACAAAAATAATATGGTTATCTAGACATCAACAATATTTTTAATATTCTACAATGTAAGCAATCATTATGACGTAACTAACTTCAATTATATTAAGAGGAATATTTGATTATATCAAGTATAGTCAATTTAGACCTGTTGTTTATAATTTCATCTAAGTCTACGTTCGTTTATGATATAAAATTTTATAAAGGGATATTGAAGCTATCTGATTTTCCATTCCAGGATTACTAATATACTTATAGGTAGAGAGCAGATGGAGCGAATATATTAAAATATTTAATAAGGGTTCTGGCGAAACAGGCTTTGCGTCCCATCTGTGCGCAGAGGCCTCTACAATGCCGCATTTCCTCGAACACGACTTGGATTGAATAAAGTTTAATCTGAATTCTGCTATGTATACTTCCGCATGCGTCTATAAAGCCTGCGATTAATATAGAATACAAGGACGCGACATCCAAGACTCTTGACTATTATGACTGAGTTATGCTTCCTTGTTAGTAGCAGTAGAGCTCCTTGTGAAAAACTGCTGTCACCTTACGTATTTCTGCCGCAATAATGTGAGCTATACTGCGTTCCGGTTTTAGAGAGTAAGGGTGCTTGTGAAATTACAGGCACATGGGACTTGTCAATTTATGTTTCAGGGTGACGGGCACAGTGGCAATCCCCCTCAGATCTTTGCAATTTAACGCTCATAGTGGTACTGCAACTGTTATGGACAGTCTCTAGGTATTATAAAAAAGTCAATAATACGTTACATGAACTTATTGTAGTTTAGAAACCTGGTAAGGGTTATTTTCCGATTTGTAGGCGTAGTTTGACGTCCATCCTCGGGCGCCAACTGACTCACCGACTACGGCCGATTGTTCGGCACTAAACGTCGATGGAATCGGTAACTCAAGCATTTTATGGCCGACTTCAATAATATATGGGGCGTTGCGTAATTCTCCTTTAGCTTTGCCTTAAACAACGTTAGCGCAGATATTGGTTCGGAAAGTTTTTGTTGCCTATTTTATTACATAGTTACTAAACTCATACCTCGTTAATCGTCATTCAAATGTAATGAACCAGACTGTACGAAGCATCTAAGCGGTTTAATGAAAGCGCTCACCCGTTACCTTATTGCGTTTATTAAATGGAGGGTCGCTAGTAACCATAAATATTTAAGGTAGTTAATTCCACAATCCGCGGACATGAGTTGGTGCTTATTTTTTACACTATAAACAATTCCCGACAGTCGTTAACAAGAAAGATGAGCTCTAACAGCTTCAGTTTATGGACTATAAAGTTGTTGGCACGCGCCGTGACACTGCTACCTGATAAATTTGCACTATAGATGGGAACAAAGATTGTTATAATACGTCAATGTGGATATGTGTGAGAGTAGACAATGTTAACAGGTGCTGAATAAAATTAGAAACGAACGAACTGTGACTACCACTAAATGGACGAATAGCAACTGAATTGATGACTAACGGCTTCAGGAATGCGTTTATATTTGATATCTCTTCCCCGATTATGTAAAAACTCGTGTACCCAATTCAACCATTTGATTTGATCATTGATGTTTACTTTCATTTTAAAGAGTAGTGCGTATACAGTTGTAAATTGTTTCTACAAAGCAGATAGCAAAAGTCGGTTTAGTACACAATATTTTACTTTCGCGACAATAATGTCTTCACTACACACTATTTTATTACGCATTTATATACCGTTTCATATATTATTATCAAAATAATATAAATTTAAGAAGTTATTGTACTATAAAAACTGAAATAAACGTATTCTTTAGTATGAATAGTTGCCTTTTGGTCGCGGTCACACTGTGCGCGGCGTAATATGAAATGAATTCGTGATCAGAGTGCTACATAGATGCCGAAGTCTAGTTTTTTAACTATAATAATATAAATTAAACTCATTCAATTGCTGAAACATATAGTCATAATAGTCAATGTTTCTTCTCAATAGTTCATTCGCAAAAGTACGATTGGTTTTTTCCACCTAAATGCATCTACAAAAGTATCTATAACAATATCGATATAGAATCGAAAACCGACGTCGAGCGCAGGTAGGGAGCCAGATAGTTGGATTTATAAATAGGTAAAAAGCGTAAATAGAAGCGGTTGTATCGGCTTTGAGACTACCAATCGATACTAGATATCCCGACGCTATTTCAACACACGGCCTTTTACGCAACAACCGAAAATGTGCTCTGATTTTTAGGGAGCAGAGCAGAATTTTCATTAGCAAGGACCGGGAGATGTTTTCTTTTGGTTGTTATGAGTTTGGACGGAAGCAAACGCGTAATATGTGTGTTTGTGTACAGATAGTTAAAAGTTAAATACCAACATGTTGTCGGATCTTTTTCTAATCAAACTAATGGAAATAGCAAAGATTAGGGTTCGTTCGTAATGGTTTCTCTGTAGATTTATCTGCACGTATGTACGGAAGGACCTAATCTAAGAAGAATGATTTGGTTAATAAAAGTATTCCTTTATACAAATGGTCGTAGACAAAATATAAAACACGTTTAACGAATTGCCTATTGTTATTGCTGTAATTTATGTAATTTTAGCGTTAGATAAGAAATTATTATTGAACGTTGACGCCATTCAGTGGCGCCACATAAAATTTGATGATGTCACAAACCTTGCATATGAACTAAAAGGGTATATGTTCATATAGGTATACACGTTGTTGAAGAAGAGTGAAGAGAAATTCAAAAAATCCTTTCAATAATACACTGTCAAACTTTTTCCATTATAGGCAAACATTCGGTCCGCGTATCACGTTCTTTTATGTAATAAATTCAAACGTATATGTGATCAGATAGTATTAACTTTATAAATAAAATTTGTTTTTGCTACGACATCGCTTTTTTAAATACTCCAACACGTAAAAAAATAGTAGATATTTCACTCATATATTATGTAGGTACATAAGTAGTCAACTTGTTATAGATTTCCCTAAAGTACCTGAAACATTTTTAATTTATCTTCTTTTTAAGAAAATTTTCTGTCACTGGCAACGGCGGCAGCCGTTATGGACGAACTTTAGGGAACGAGTCCCGTCTTAAATAAAATCTTAAAACTTTTATCTTTTACTTTGATAAGGTATTTCGGGTAGAATTTCTATTACTTATACTTTTGCCGCACCAGAATGCCTTTTGTGAATTACAAAAAAGTGTAATCAGAATGCTAGTTTTTTCTACATGCATTCGAATTTCTGCAAAAGCAAAGCGAATTGCTAAAATGGCGGCCAAGTTACAATTTTACTTCTTATTCGATTTAAAACCATAAGAGGACTGAACTTACAAGTATAAGTTTTGTGCCAGTAATCTAATAATTAATCGTTAACGTTCCGAATTGGAGACTTTATTTGCAGATTCATAATTTTCGTACCCAACATTAAATTGATTCGAAAAAAATCATTGGTCTGTTTTACGACCAAAATTATATTAATCCTCTCGGTCAACGGTTATAATCAAAGTACTTTTTGCCAATCAAAAGTTGAATAAAAAGAGTTTTGGTTGAAAAGTGCTTTTTACCAATCAAAATTTCAACCAACACTAAATTTCAGAAACACCTTAAGAATTTTATTATTCCAAAAATAATAATTGCGTAACGAGCATACACGTAGACCGTATTGGGTTCAATGTAACATTGATTTGAAAAAGAAAAATCTTATAGCGAATTACAATTCTTTTACGATCAAAATTTTATAGCATTTTTATGGTTTTCCAATTGCTCTCGGTTGACAATCCGATTCGTGTAAATTCTAGCAAAATATGCGTGTGAAGAGTCCAAAGCTATTAAAATGCTAATTGAAAGTTAATTTACTGTCATTATAACGCCTATAGGAGGCTTCGCCTTGAGTAGGATGTAGTCTCTACTCAACCGGATTTCAAAATATAAGGCAGTTCTCATAATTCATTCCATTATTTATAACTCCACTTTGTATGTATTATGTTGAATATTTGACCATTTATATTTTTTTCATGCTAATTCTAGGCAATACATAAAAGCCCCGTGGGTATAATCCCAGACTACGTTATTGGCTTTAATGACTTCCTTGGTTATAGAATAAGGAAGAGAAACAATGCTGGACGTGGCGAAACCAATTTTGCATTGAACACACAATGAGATGTAGACGTACGCTCAGCATTAATTATATTAATTTTAGGTACGCGAGAGTGTTCCACAAGAGCGTACAATTCGGACAAAATTAAATCGTTACACACACCTGTTTTCAGCTTTCTAAGGATTATGAAATCCTTTACGATACGAAATTTGAACGCAACTTTTTGTTTTTAGATGAAATTAATTATTCCAGGGCAGCGGCGGCTTTCAGGTCCTCAATATATCACATCGAATGAAACTTATTAAACCTAGAGGGGACTAACTCATAATGAACATGAATAATCGGACGATTGGATACACATGTCGTCATGGATTTTGCTCATTATTTATTATAGCCCACATTTTTCCGACGCCCTCAGTTTTTCTTAAAAATATTTATCCAATATACAAAATCAGTGCCGCATCATTATTTATGAAAAATCGTTTCTCCTCAGAGAGTCCTCTATAAAAAGCTCATTTCAAATTAAAATTAAGATCTAGCGTAACTAAAGAAAATAATCTTATATTTTCTCTTTCGTCCACAGTCAAATTTGTTCTTAGACGCGATAATGACAAGACATTCTTTCGCTTGCATGTTTTTGCATTTACGACCTGCTTAAAAACGATAGCTGTCAAAATAAGTGATTGTTTTTTAAGATCCATTTATATGTAACACTATCTAAGACTGAATTATTGTATGTTAAAAGAATAACAAAACGTGAGGATATTTTAGACGCGTTAGATAATGTGTTAAGAGTCATTTAAGCCCATAGCACATTTCTAAAAGAGCTAGTTGTAACAACAAAGTTATACGATAAAAAAAATCTTCGAAGATTACATTCGGTTACATTACATTACATTACATTGTCAAATACAATATTTATAATCGATGTGCAAGGACAAAGTGTTATTAATGTTATTATGTAAATAATAATGAGATATTAAAAAATATTCCAGGTCCGGTTCCTTTAAAGTTCATGGTCTTAGCGTCATCGATAAAAAAGAAAAAAATATGGTTATTGAAATTCAATATTAAGATGCAGACACTTAAAACAGATTCTCAATACGCTTTTACAAATTCATACTGAATCTATCGCTTAGATACAAAATATTTCAATGAATATAAAGACCCGTTTAGTAAATACAGTTGATGGCATGGCCAACTACATATATAGTAAATGTCCGTCGAATGTGTGTAGGCACCTAACACACACACCTCGTCGGCCAAGTCCATTAACATCAAGTGTTATTGGTGCCGTATCTCGAACCCCAAGCCACTCCGATAGCCCAACGTTCCATTAAAAGAAACCATAAAATTACATTATTATGTGTTAATAATTTCAAAAGAAAGAACGCCTTCTCTGTTTCTCTTGTGACAAATGAAAAATTTATTATTCATTACGTATGTTCATCTCTTCTTTTCATCAAGCAATTAGCGACGCGTTCCGTATGAAGTATACTATATATAGTAATCGAGTTTTGTTGTAACGAATATAAAAGTGTTTCTCCTTCAGAAGTTTAATTTTCGACGCGTACAAAAAGGTAGTTTCGCCATATTATTGTTTACGAGATAACAATTAGCTTCATTGTTTATTTTTCAATTTCACGCAACCTTGTTTTGAACACAATTGTTATGTTATTTATATATTGAATATTTCCTTAAAAAAATTTGATTACTCTTCATGTGAAAGCTTGAAAAGGAGGTCGCAGTTGTAATACAATGATTTGTTTTATTTCCCGTCCTTCGTTTTGAAACGCGAAACGCGTCACGCTTCGACTATGCAATAAATAGTGATGAAAAATGTTTTCCGATAACATTGTAGGTATCTTGATAATAAATAATAAAAGTATTCAGAAACGGAAGCGCTTGTACAATATTTAGTTGGCTAGGATACATGCCTTGCGCGGAAGTTAGAAAACGGTGTTATTTTTTATCATAAAATAACATACTGCCTACTTTTTATCAGACTCGTTTTACAGTAAATTGAACGCATGTGTATAATGTATACAATGTATATTTCAGATTGTGATTTACTTAAATTCAAAGAGTCGGTACGAGAATAATTTTCATGTTAATTTTAAATTGACAGAATTTGCATAATTGAGAAGTTCAAAAATTTAATTTTTTCGGTAAATATGTAATGTAAATTATTTTATTTAAAGTTAATCTCATTAGCGATCGTTGTGTGCTGCTTAACCTTTTAATTAAGTAATTGATAGTGGTAATAATTTTGCTAATGTATATCGCTTACAGTATATATGTGTAGTTGCCAATGTAAACAGCGCCACATTGAGAATCGATACACGTTGCTCAGCGAAACCACAGCATATAATATTATCTATCAGTATGTCAAACTTAACCGACTGCACTACTGAAATAAATATTTTCAAGATAGCTAATTCTATAAAAGAAGTGAAGTCCTAGTGGTGAGCACTACGTTTTCCATAACAGTTACAGTGCCGCTCAGAGCTCTAAATCACAAAGATCTGACGGGCAATGCCATTGGACCCGTCACCCTGAAATATAAGTTGAGAAGTCCCATGTACCTGTAATTTCACCAGCACCCTTAACTCTTCAACTCCGGAACACAGTAATGCGCACATTACTGCTTAGCGGCACGAACAGTCACGGTGTCAGTACTTACCTGTACTAACTCTTTTACATGGAACTCTACTGCTACTGTTATTATTTTACAGTATATTTAACTATTTATGAAATATGTACGGAGATAATTAACTATCTATAAAATATGTATGGAGATAATTAACTATCTATAAAATATGTATGGAGAGTGTGTGATGGAATTACACGATTTAATTCAGCCTTCCCCTTTCCACCAACGCTTCCACATTTATATGGCGAGCGGCTATGGAGTGGAATTCCCTGCCTGCAGACTTGTTCCCTGAACGTTATAACTTGGACCTTTTCAAGGCGAGAGTGAATAGGCATTATCTAGGTGTGCATGCTCAATTGTCGACCTCATCGTCACTTTCCATCAGGTGAGATGAAGGTCAAATGCACACTTACATTAGAATAAAAAATATATATAGGCAGATAATCATATCACGTTTAGTTTTTAGTATATTTTATTAGTTAATCACCTGGATTGATCAATCTTAAAAAAATTGGTTACAAACAAAGAAGTGACTAGATAATACCTATATTGCTTACTTTGAAATTCCATCCAATAATTCGTGTTTAATAATGAAAACATTCCTTTTTAAACAACATACTCCAAATGCACATTAAAAAGGTTTAAGGTACTTTATACTCAGCTTACTGCCCCAGTCAGTTTATCTCCAATGTAGTGTATAGGATTTGTACCCCGACCGTGCTCCGGTGGAGGCCAGTGGGCACGATAACTTATGCCCAGACCCGTGTTTGCCCGCCAATCAAGTAGCTTACTTTACTACTTGGACCGCCAGTAACTTACCACAACCGGCCCTACCTCTCACTTAATGAGACAATATCGCTTTAGTACCAGCTCTAAGAATGAATTACGCAATACAGAAAGACTAGTTCGAGATGAAATATTAAGGCATTTCTTGAGGTCTACTCTTTACAACGTAAAGAAAGGTACACCTTCGTAACAGAGCTTCAAAAAACTTTGCTTTCTAATGGTAAAATTTAAAAAAAAAATTCCTTAGTTTTCAATATAGGTACATTTTGTGTTAGATATAATTGAATAAACTAGACGGCTACCTTTTCTATTTATAGTCACAGCATAAACCATCAAAACAATCGTTCAAGAATTGAGTAATTTATTGACATGGTCTACGGGAACAATTCCTTGGGCCTCGTAAGTGACATCAATGGATAATTTCGAATGTCGTTGAATTGGTTTCTAATGCTTACAAGGTATTTGAAACTCGATATTCGAATATTTTCTTATTTTCCAACTACATAATACGTTTTGATAATGTTTAGGTATTACGTAACGAAGATAAATAGATGACAATGATAATTGTTCTATTATCTACATAGATTTATTACACGTTTTACCCTAAGGGGCTCATCACATTTAATCACACTGAATCGCCTTGATCCGTTCAAAAAAATTTTTATATCCATACCGAATAGGTACATTAATTTATGTTTCGCTTCCACTCAGATCGCCGAAGCAAACCGCACGACGTCATTTTTGTGACCAGCTCAAGGCGACCGTGACGATAAGTGTGATGACTCCCTTGGCTACTTTATCTGCACATGAAAAGGGAAATCTTAAAGATTTATTCATGGTAGGCCTTGCTTCCTTTTGATAATAGAATCATTTAAAGGTGACGATGTTAGGACTAATTTGTAAGCTAATTAAAGACGCACGGCTTAAAAATATTTTTCTAATTCAGCGATATTCATTTATTTCTTATCACAAACATTAAAGAATCAGCTAACTCGCACAAATATGTTACGGAAGCCCAATTACCGCTTCCGATTGTCCATAAATTTTTAGTACCCCCTAAATAAGTTCGTAAACTGCCAATAATTTCTCAAGCCTTCTTACGTTTCGTATTCCCACATATTTCAAAGTATTCAAGCCAATATATGGTTTCATAAAACATCACACATCCAATTCGGAGTCATACATTTCGCTCGATGGGTTGTAAATGTCTGAAGTGAACTTTTAAAAAAAGACTATGGTTTTATAAGACGGGGCTATTGAAACTTTTACTAGGTATTTTCAGTGATATTGTAAGAAAATAAATGCATTGAAAAATTTCCTTTCTTGTTATAGGAAAGGCGGAGAGGGCTACGGTTCGCCCGTCGCGTCTGCCTACATATTTTATTGACCCCGGCGGGTGTACAGCAAACGACGGGTATGGGCACGATCCGAAGATATCTTTCTTTGCCACTTTCTTTGGGTTGTAAGAGAAAATTACTTGCGAAGGAACGTGCGACTGAGTACAAAATGGTAAATCCTCTAGAAACAACTTACTTGACATTCTCTTTGTAAAGTATAATAGTGTTATTATCAAAACTTTTTCTCAAAGTTTCAAAGAAGTGGTCTGGCCTACAAACGCCAATCTTATTACAAGGACCACTTAATTATACTAAGTAGGCCAGTTTATTTGCCAACCGTATTTGTGGTAAACACAATGCAACCACAAACATTAACACAAAATTGAGATTTTGTATGTTGTAAATATGGTACCTACTTAAATTGTTACCGCAAATAGTAAATTATGTTTAAAGTGTCACAACAGGAGCTATTTTTACTGTACATGGCTCTTATTATAAGTTATGTCGTCCCTGCGTTTTTATCTAATTAAATCATCATCATATCTTTAAGGAAGCCTTTAAATTAAACGCTTGTACAGGCGCTACAGTCGTTTTTAGTTCATTAAGTAGGTAATTGTGACTGCAAAAGTGGCGGACACGTGTGACGACATTGGCGCTGCAACTGCACTTATAAATATTCTATAAAAGTTAATAAATAACATAGGAAATGAAACTATTTTTCCGGAATTAATCGCGTATATTTGTTTTTTCAAACAAACCGATGTTTCGGGCCCTTTACAGGTCCCATGGTCACAGTTGACTGAGGTGGTACAGTTTTCAACCAGTTATGTCTAATATTGATGCAAACCATCCTATTTTTTCACTATAGTTATAATAGTTATTAATTAAATACCTTATTTTTAATTTTACAAAGAAAACATTTCAACGGACTTCTTTTGCAGGGACCTGGGGTTTGTCAAACTTCATTCAAAAGAAGTCCGTTATCTACCTAGGATGCTGCGAGAGGCCACTGAAATTAAAAAACATCCTAATTTCAACAGGGCAGATGATTTCTCCGTACCACCAGTTTGGGATCCAGTATTTCCTCTAATGAAAAATCCTAAACAGACATAAGACTGCAGTACTAATTAATATGTTTTAGTTTATTCTAATTTCTATTAATAATTAATAATAAATTGAACTTAATAAAAATTCATTCAATAAAATAATTTGTAAAACTTAATGTAGCGTAAATTGGAATGTATTCTTTGTAAAATTAAAAATAAGGTATTTAATTAACAACTATTGTAACTATGTATAGTGAAAAAATAGGGTGGTTTGCATTAGACATAACTGGTTGAAGACTGTACAAAAACAAATATACGCGATTTAAATCCGAAAAAATAGTTTCATTTCCTATGTGTAACAATCGCGAAAACCTAAGAACTCGATATTAATTAATAATTGTTATCGAATAATTCTTTATAAATTAGTAGTTGCTCAGCTGCAGCACCACAGTGGTGATACTCACTGATGTGACGCTTCTACAAGCCTCTAATTTGAAAGCACCCAAACGTCACCGTTTACCAGATGATGTCGGTTGCAGACAATAAGCCACTCCAATATAATGCCAAAATGTACGGTCTTTTGCCGTCATCAGTAACCAACTACTCCTTATGTTTTTCATTATACTAGAGGCTATCTAACAAAGTGGCTTTAATTATTCGGGATCAATTTTAATTAGATCATCTCTAACCAACTTGGTAAAAGAATATTTCAAACTATCTTCAGATAGATCAATTCATCCGTCATCTTGTGTGACCGCCCCTAGTACTTTACGGCGTATCAGTCGGTGCGGTATTCCCAAACTGCACTTCAGAGCTCCCGACCAGTACAACACACGTATACATACATGCAGATATACATTACGGGAAAGCTCGTATTCGGAACACGTAACGTATGTTTTACGCGAATTTTCCGGCCTATATTTATGTGGGTATACCTTTTATTTTAGTATTTATAGGTACAGGTGTGAATTAGAATTTCTTTGCTTCTTATGGTAGTAACTTTTTCATATATTTTAGTTATTTTTGGAAATTCATTTCCGTAAAGGTTTAAAGTGTGATCGTGTATCACACTTTAAAACTTTTATTCAGGATCACTTTTCAAGCATCGAAAGGAAGTTTTCTTAGCCTCTTTAAACCCCATTCAGCTATTGTAAATGTTAATTATGTAATTGAAAAAGCAAATACATAACTGTCAGATATGCGTATAAAATTATTTTACAAAAATCTTGCTGTATTGTTCCACAAATGCAGTTTTCTTGCACACCCCTCTTTTAATTCCTCAGTGTATTTTAAGGGGGTGGCTCTACGTATAGTTGTCGTGTATGTCTTTTATAAGTTTTTTTTATATTAAAGCGTTTTACCCTTTACACGAGTCGGTAAATCCTGTGTTCTGTAATAACTGTGTTCTTTTTTAACTGGCTGTAAAACATCCAACGTATCGACGCATTGATGGAAAACAACTACAAACACGATAATATTGAAAACCATTAACATTTTATATTTTTTTAATTTTGTAACTTTCATTTCAGGTACAGAGATAGTTCGAGTTGGGCCAGTTTAATCCGGAACGAAGATTGGGCGGGCTATTACATTTTGGAAGCAAGACGCCAAATAAAAAAGAGAAAGTTTTTATAGTCGACTTAGATGTGGATGTAAAGTAATAATTTTGACTTTGCCTTGAATTGAGAATAGTGGCAGGTTATTGATCGTTATTAATGTTATTACCAATATGTGTATAAAGTATAGAAATATTGTTTATTTAGTGCTACAAATATATTTTATAAATAAAATAAAAATCAAAATATTTCGTTGTGTGTGAAATTATTTATTTATTTATTTATTTATTGTTAAAGACAATAAATACATGTTGTTAAAAATGATTGTGTTTCATATTTAGGAATCTTAAATATTCAACAACAACAACATTGTCAACTCATTATACGTCCCGCTGCTGAGCACGGGTCTCCTCTAAGGAGAGTGTTCAGGCCATAGCTTACTAATGGAAAATGGGAAGAGTAAAGTCCAATAACAAGGTACAAAGGTTCCCATTTTCCAAACGTTGCGAACTTTCTTTAACAGGTAGGTATCGTAGTTTAATATAAGTTTTTCTTCATTGCTAGTGAGAAGTACTGCTACTAAATATTCACAGTAAATGTGAGTAATAATTTAAAGATAGCCAGTTAGGGTTATACCGTACGGATGGCAAAAGATCTGATGGCCCTACGTGAGTTTCACGCCAGTGGGGTTGGTGCCTCTTGTGGGACGCCACGTGTATCAGAAAATTTGCACTGTTTCACCTACGTCACACCATCAGATCCGCTGAGACAGCTGCGGAATTTGCGACAAAGTCGAAACATACCAAGTACACTAGCATTAGAACCGATATATGAGTTTGTGCCAGTTGCAACAGCATAGACTGCGGGGACTTGGGGTGCGGAGACCAAGGAATTCATCAGGGAATTGGATCGTTGGCTCAGAGATAAGGATTATTATCCACGCCCTGGAAAATATTCCTAATGCAACAATTTTTAAGAAAGTATGATCTAACTTTTATGCAATATATTGACAAGAACAAATCAGCTGCACGCAAGAAAAACCCTTACAGTGGTCACCTCGACTTTGCTGATAATATTCTGTTCTCCGCTCCGTTTTGGTATACACAATATATAAGTAGTTACTAATTAATTATCTATACTTAAGACACTTATCTATATACCTACTTCATTGTATATCTATCCAGGAAGGTTTAAAACTAAATAATATCAAATGCCTGTCCTTTTTTAACCCCCAGACTAATACAGTAGCAGTTACACGAAGGTTATCAATAGGACAAAAAGTAATAAAATATTATCAAACTAAATTCAGTTAAGCCCGTATTTACTTATAGATAAGTTTAATGCAAATTTACTCATAAAATGGCAATTAAATGCAAGTGTACATGGAAGTTTATGGCCCTATTAATTACTTGTGTAATTAATTTGAACGTTTTTTATAATGTATTTGGATATCATTGTGTATAATTTTGGTGACATAAAATGAAATCAATGTTAGTTCATAGTAGATTACAAATATTTTAAGATTAAAAAATTAAATTAAAATTAAAATTATAATGTTATAATAAAATTTTAATAGCGCAATCTTTGTGTACACTTTTTATACTTACGAATATATATTTTTTTAATCTATAAAGAACGAATTACGAAACTTGTACACGTATTTCGAAATTTGACAATAAAATAACGTTTTATTCTTAGTTTTTATTATTTCTGTAACACTCCACTAGCAAGTCGTACCGATAACCAGAAGATTAGAATTTTAATGAGAAGTTCCAAATGAAATAGATTTCAAATAAATGTATCAGATCAACTCTTGTTCGGCACTTTTAAAATATACCTTATTATTTTCAACTTTATTGCTTTAAAATGGGATTTAAAGTGGCCAGGAATTAAAGTAAATTTTCCTACTTAGATTACTACCTAATTAAACCCACCTTTTACCACCTATTACCTACTTAAACCCACCTTTTCCGTAGGCAATATTTGCCTATCCTAACCTAACTCTAAATAATTATGCGATCTTTCTGATGCAATTGTGAGTGCAAAATCAGCGAGTAGGCAAGTAAATATCACTTAGTTCTTGTTTTACTGTCTGTCTTTAATATTATTGTGGATGATAACTGCCTAACATATTTTGTTAATAAAATTTATACATGTACAAGTCAATTAAATACAGTATGAAAAATAAAATTACAATTATATTTTCATCAAGTAGTATCTACTAGTACCGCCTATGTACGTATCACCGTTTCTGTGGTAATTTGCACCTGCCCCAGGCGGCAATGTCAAACAAAACAATCATTTTCATTCTTTATTATACTTTTAGTGAAGATAGAAGCTATTTAAAGTTCTCAAACTCCACATATAAGAAATAGTATATATAATAATAGTATAATAGTATCTCAAAAAAACATTCTGTTTTTCTACATTCAAAATCAGATTTTAAATGGTTCGTTTTCACATTATTGTGTATCTACGATTGCAACTATCTTTCGAATTCAAATTTGCGACCGAGCAACACTCATGCAATCTTTGAGATATTTTAGTTTGTATAAAGAAAAATACACCTTATTATTTACATAACAAGATTAAGAATAGTTTGCTTTGTTTCGATGCATAATTATTGCAACTACCTATCTTTCGAATTCAAATTTGCGACCGTGTAACACTCACGCAAACTTTGACACATTTTAGTTTGTTTAAATAAAAATATACATTATCACTTATATGATAAGATTTTGTTTTGACACACCAGCTTGTAAGACTAGTACACTGCATTCTTAGGGCAAGTTTACATGATAGTAAGAATATTTTGAAGCAATACGAGTACAAAGTGTATGGTTAATTCGGTGAGCACAGAAATAATGCGTAAGTAAGGAAAAGGAACAAGGAAGCGATAGTAAAACCCGTAAGTACACATTACCCTTAGGTACTACACAGATAGTAATGTGTTTTGCCTGAACATTGTGAGCCATGAATTCTTTGTTTAAATCTGTATAGGTGTAAGTTTGGTACAATATTAAGAATTAATGTATTACGATGGAATTTGGATTACAGGTAGGTATGTATATCATGTCGACTTTCGATAAAGGGTAGTAAATAATATCTCACCGAAGTCATGTGTAAATACATATGCCACTGTTGGCAAGTCCCATTGGTCTTCTCTTAGCAGCGAATTTAGTCCATAGTTTATCAAACAAGCCCAAAACGAAGCATTTTTTGAATCTTTTCTGATAAGTATGTGTAAAATAAAACGAAACAATAAAGTCATTTCCATAAATTAACTGAAGAAGTGTATGTAATTATCTAAAAACTACAATGAAGTAGAAGGATCAAGAATACATTTACCAACATGCCAAAAAGAGAACCATAATTGTTTCTAGATACCTACATTGTAAAGTTTATAGCACGAGTATAGAGCTAGTAAGAATAACGGCACGTCCACGTTAACGCTTGAAATTCAAATTCAACTCTATACTTAAAATCCAAAATGTAAGACGCTGGCTTACTCTTTGACTGTCTAATACTACGTAGGTAGGTTAATTTGAATTTTGTTTACGTGTTGCAAGGCTGAATGATACAATAGTAAAAAACTTCTTTTCATACATTTTAAAAACTATTTATAATTAAAAAAGCCAAAAATTCTTCTTGTTTTGGAATATAAATGAATAACAAGTGGCACAACAATGTTGCCATAAAAAATCAATTTCGTAATTTAACGGATAAAAAATCGATTCACCGAACTAGAAGTGAAGAAAGAATCGATTTGATGGTCGATTGACTACCACTGTGGTTGAATGCCTATCGACATATTGGGGTTCCTTAGCGAAACATAAATATTATGACTAAAAATGGCCACTTTTTGTGATTGTTCAAATGTTGAGGAGTGTTGAAAAAAATAATGTGTTATTAAATTGAGAAAGTGTTCAGGAGGAAGGTGGTTTTATATAATCAACAAGTTAGTCGCTCTAAGCTCCAAATTACAATAATAAAAGACACTTAACTGTGAAAAACAATGAACAACATTGTAGACTTATTACATAGTAGGAAGTAGTTTATAGATATGTATAGGCATTAGTGATGTTCTGAATTGCTGAAAAAACTACAGAAATACAAGTTACCAAGTCAAAACTTTGGCGAAATAAAACCTCCCATATTCTATCCTCTATTTCCATACATAAACAAACCCCAAGCAGTTTTATTTTGTATCTTAGCTATAGAATGACCATTTTTATGTCTGACAGCTTGTTAGCGAGCGAATTGATTCTAATGTAAGTCTGTCACGCAATACTGCATTTACATATACGATACAAGCGTTTTCAAGTGACATCAATGCTCTGTACCACATAATATGGTAAATTATTAAATAGGGTGTTGAGATGTGCGGTGTAGTATCTTGCTGTTGATATCTTATCTTTTGCTTACATTTCTCACCTCATACCTACGTATTTAGGTAGATACAGATAATACTTACTTAACTATCGGAGTATTTAAATAGATACTTATTCAACTGCACTTTATGTTTACTAGATGACCCGAGAGAATAACTGATTAAATAAATATAACCTTTTAAGTAGAACGTAGAGTCGGAAGTAAGCAAATTCTATGAACAACTGCATTTCAATTTATTTAAGAAAAAAACGTTTATGTCGATATCTCGTAGTAAGACGTACAATATCTTGTTAGAAATGATAATTTTAGACGCCCCTAAATGTGGTAATCGATGAAACAGCTGATTGTCTTATCTGAATTAACGTAGTACCTCAACTCCATCTAGCAGAAAGTAGAAGAACTACTGACTCATCAACGCCATCTATGCAAAAAATAATGCAAGACCTCATCCACGCACTACTACATACAAAAACTATCTCTGATCTGTTCACTCGTATCGGCGTCGACAGAGATGCTCGCATCTTCCAAGATGTCTTCCAAATTAAAATTTAAATAATCTTGCGTTGCTGATTGGTCAATTTAAAAGCGGGAAAACTAGTTTTTGTTCAATGCACCAATGAGAAAGGAGAAGGCGTGTGCAAAATGAGCGGCCATGCTACTTTAGGTGGAGCCTGGGATAAGATCCTCCTTTATATTCCTGACGTATGCACTCATTTGAGTAATGGATCATGGCGCAGAACTACGTGTATTTATAAGAACTGCTGAGTTTGGGCTTTTTATAATATTTTTGCGGGATGATACGTGCTTGGTAGGTACAAAAATGAATTTGTTTTATTGTTCTGGGTCAATACATTACTTTTTACTCCACAAGACACGTCAATGTTGAATTAGACATAATATATATGTCTATTAAATTTTGCGAGATTATACTAGGCATTAGGTAAATTGATCTTAATTTAACCCTAAGTGCCCTAAGTATACATTTCTCTCCAAAAGTAGTTTTAAGACGTATCAAAATATGGTAAGCCTAAAATAAAGCCGTACCTACAGATAAATTACCTAATCAACATAACATTTTGTCTAAAAAGTTATTCAATCTAACCACGAAAGCAAGAATACGACGATAAGAACTCTTGAGGAAAACGTCGGCAGTGAAAATTAGGTGGAACCAATGTTATGAATAAATATCGTATTGAGGAATATGTAAGTAGGTACGTTGCATGTCCAAAGACCGCATCAAAACTTGGAAATAATTTAAGAGTTTGAAATGAAATTGGTAACAGGCACCCCACAATGTTAAGGAACTTATCTACCGATAAAACGTAACTATAGAAACAAAGGCACAAGTAAGCAGTTAATCACTTTTGTGCTTTGGCTTATTGCGTGAAGAACACAAACAGAAATCAGGGAACCCGACATGTCGTAAACCGACGTAAAGTCGGAGCTCTTGAATGAAACATCGTCCCATAATTGGCGCATTAAAACGTCGGCCATTGACGAAATTTTATTGACACATCGTAGGCAGGATAACACACAACAGGTGACCGTAGGTTTTTACGAGCAACGCGTGCCACAGTAAAACCGACGTTGAAATCGTAAAATTGTAAGGAGCTTTAAATTGGTGCTAATAGAACATTATTGTTGTCTCAATGACGTGTTTAGTTTTATGGCATTTTATACTGTTTTTATGAATAAATAGCACGTGCCCGGGAGTCGCCCGTTTTATGAGGTTTCATTCACAAAGTTTCGAAGTTTACGTTTGAGATTTTGCAATGTTTTGTGCACAACTTACTTAAAACAATGCTGAAATTTATACGAATATTAATACTAATTATACAAATTAAGAAAACCATAATAATATGAAGTAGGTAATTTGTAAATTATATTAAAAATACCTAAAACCTTTTATCTAATTATTAAACTCCTACGGTATATTTAGCTCCAAACAAGAAATGTAGACGTAAACAACTCCCCAGGCTTGTCGCAGAAAGCGAAAGGCCAAACTATTATAATACCCCAGAGTGTAGAGGCCTGAAGCTAACTGACCGACCCTTATCTTATTATCTTTTTGCTGACATCCAGCCGAAGGTCACTTGCTATTCGACCCGAATTATGAAGACCAATATTGTACAGGGATCATTCCTAGCGACGAAATTCTGAAGATTGCATTGGAAAGAATGATATAGCAAATAGTTTTTGTTTTGTTTTGGTGTTCTTTTGTTTTCCTTTGACTCAATGTCGATAGTGGAAAATACTAACGACTATGCATATCAAGCCACCAATTAACAGATTTGCCCTGTTGCTCTGGAGGCGATATTCGAACAAAAGTTAGCTCGATGTGCTGTTGACTATACCTACTTAGAATTTCGAAAGTTTTCTTCCTAATTTCAATACAGTTCCAATATTAATAATTTTTAGAGATTGGGTACAATGTTGTCCTAACAAAAAGCGATGAAATTACAAATGTTGATATTAGATATTTATTGGTTTTATAGGCACCAATTAATTTGAATAAAAATATTACAGAATTGGTTTAATCTTGTTTGCTTAGTTTAGCATTGTAATGATGTACATTTTTCACTGAATAAATATTATTATTATTATTATTATTTTATACTCTCTCGCCTGTCGCAAAGCTTACAATATTTTAGGCTTTGTTATTATTATTATTTTCAATCTACAGAAGAATCTTAAAGATAATAAATATAGATATTTCAACTATTTCTACGTGGCAATGGTTGTAAAACAAAAAGGTCAATGTCAAGTAATTTCAATTATAAAATAAATAATACAGAAAAGATAGATACAACACTGAGGCAGAAGTGTTATGGGCACTACGCAGAATAATTTATTTATAGTTTCACTAACAAAAATTTTAGCTGTGGAGTCAATCCTTACCTTCCTTTCCGCTGCTACTTCGGTACTGCTTTATGTACCTGTAAAAAAACAATTACTTAAGTATAAAAAATGAAATATCAATATTACATCTAAAATGTTAACTATTACAAGAATCACATGTATTATAAGTATGTGAAATTAATATCTGGCTGTAGTGTTTTTTCGAAGAAATTATGCACGTAAAAATATATATATACACAAAGAAACGTTCATTAAAACCTTCTACTCGATCCGTACACGGAACCTTTCACATTTAAATTTTTTATAACAGTGTCCAATATTAATGATTAGGTATTACTGATACTTGTGTAGGTACCTCCAATATATCGGAATGTGTTTCAACATTATGACTTTTTAAGTAATCGGTGCTTTTAAAGCAAAAATTACGGGCCCCGTGAAACTTGATACTCTACAAGTGAATTTTGAATGCCTTTTTGGCCCCCAAACGACTAAAAGTAGAAATTTGTACGCTGATTAAATAAATCTTACAAAATGATATCTGAAAATGATAATATGTTTTAATACGAGATTAAAAACTTTCGATAAATTCGGTAGTAATACGATTCATAATAACAATTTTATTATGATGAGCTGTTTTAAATTTTGTTGTATTTTTATGCAGAAGTCGATCGATTCTATCGTTCAGTTACGACGTCCACAAGCAGAGTGTAGCGATTCAATTTGAGGTCGTCATCACAGGACGTAACCCGAGACACCCCATCACCTGCGCCCGATCCGTCACCAGCACCATAAAACCCGTCTGCCAGTAGTCTACGCCTTTTACGACCGATGTCTGATAAAAATAACCACATAAAACAACCTCTACATGCCGCTATTATTATAAACGTTACCAATGATATAAATGCGCAAACACCCACTTTACGACGGGAGAATATTTACGTTTTTATTCAAACTTTATTGCCGATTGTGCAACTTAATAGCGCACTTGAACTTGTGGGCTAGTGACACCGTTTGATACAAATCGCGTTTTATTGTTCCACTCAATGGACGGGCGAATTTTACGATCGTGTCGTAATCTGTGACGTGTTTAATATGAGCCAGACGTACTACGATATTACTCATGGCTTATTTAAATGCTCACTGACTTTCCATTTCGTTGCCATCTCTAGATTCTTATCATGCAACGTTCGTTTAAAGAAAATACGCTTCAGCGGAAGTGATTGTCTACGTATAATTTTATTTTAGCTCCTTCCATGTTTTTGTTTGCGCAATATCTTCTTTTTTATGCATCTTATAGGTGAAAGGTTTAAACACGTGATCCTTTCAGATATACTTATCTTTCTTCAATAACATTGTTCCCTCAGGTGTCTTCGTATAGGACAGAAGGGCCACAGGATCGAGAGAGCAAAACGTTTCATCCCCAAGGGAGGAGGAATTTGCATTAACTAAATTACTTTCGTATTTCTTGAGGTAACCTATTCTGCGGAAACAAATAATAGGTCGAATGCATCTGGGCCCGCATTAAGGGACATCTTTTTATTCGCTTCGAGCTCCGGTAAATATTTTTGTTATTATCTTATGTCTCCCTTGGAGCAAGGGTCGTGTTTTCCGAAGGGGTAGGGACTTTCCGATAGAAAATTGGGTAAATAACCCATCTATTATTGATAGTACAAGTTTCGTACCTTTACTTTATCCCGTAGAATATTTATTTAATAACAGCGGTCACGTCTTGTTTTCCTTTTCTACTAGATCTTACTGTACCTACACACAACAAAGAAAAGTAATAATAGGTATGTGTTTTGTATTATTGTTATAACTTTTTCAAGGATATATCACTAAAAGGACAATCAGATGGCATCATGCTACAACACTAGTTGTACATTAGTCATTTAGAAAATATAATCTGCTGACTCCCATATTATAGAATACCTACCCTCTTTAAAGTTAACATACTTACAAACTCACTCCATTCGAGCCAAATTTCTGTTTGAAATTAATGATTCGTTGCCCACTAAGAGCTTCTAGTTCATGCATTACTTAATTAAAGTTTTAATTGACTTAAAATAAAATATAAATCCAGTTATGTTAGCTGAATTGATATTAAAGATTACTGGACATAATTCATTTTGAACGAACTCAAATATTCTTTATTAACTACTTATTGAACTTCCTTTAAGAAAATATACAACACTGCTAATGAAGCAGTCAATATAATAATACAAATAATGATATTCCAATTTGGCGAAATATGGAATATTGCGGAATAGTCATTTCCGCAGCTGGAGGGAGCGCGGGATAACTTTCAAAAATAATCCGAAATATCAGTTGCTATGTATGACCTCAGAAGGATTTTTTCCTACAGTATGCAAAATAAGTACCAGCATACCAACATCAAATAATTTTTATTGTCACAGAAGTTAATTTCATAAAATTTTTGATTACGTTCGTTTATTATTTATATTAAGTAACACGAGTAGGTGACTATTATATTATACGCCTTAAATAATATATAAACATAGCAATAGCGCGAGTAGCGCTATTGCTATATTTATATTAATTGTACAGGTTATCAGAAAAGACCAACTATTATTTCAGTTGATAATTCTACCCGAGATATAAGAACAAACAGTTACCTGTTTAACAATTTTTTTTGCGCGTTTAGTATTCCAATATTTTGTTTCGCGATATGTTGAATAGATTTTTGTAGTAGACTTTTTTAAGTATTATAATATAATTACTACATTTTTATATTTTCGTATTGACAATTTGTATCTAAAATTTTAATACAACGCAATATACTATAGAATTTATATAGAATATACTCTAATAACACTTGAGTAACAAACTCTCTCCCGATATATAAAATACAATCTTAACACTGTTTCTGCATTACGTATCTACCAAAAACCCCTCAAGTGCACTAATAAAATTCCCTATATTATGTGACAGACAATCTTGTTTTACTTACAGGTTTTCAACTTCGGAAATGCTAATGTTATTTATCTACTTATATAAAAATTTCACAATACTTGTTTGCCTCTTGCTTTTTTAGAGCTTCGTTATCCTTTTATAAGATGGGGCGGCGAGATTGCAAGTGTAAAGTGCAACAAGGATAAGTATAAATTTATATAGTTCGTTGTACAATCAGAATAAAAAGTATACACGCCATTGAATAATTCTTATTCCTAATAAATCTTGAATTATAGTTTATATTTAAAGGTAAATGATAGATACTCATTCCCCATACACAACCATAATTTATATTCTATTAGTCTATTTGTTATTCAAATAAATCAGTCATGAGACATTCATTGTATAGTCACAATTAATCAGTTCGAATGGCGTTGACCCTGCCGTAATCATGTATTTTAACGACGTTTATAATATTACGGTACTGTCATTAAATTACTCGATGAGATTCAATGACAACATACGTTATGATATGCGTAACTTTATAGAGGACTGTTTTTAAGGTAGAAACTAGGAGATATGAACTTTTAGCCCATTCGTCTTGGCTGAAAAGAAATATGTTGTGAGATAAATGTTAATTCTAGAGTATAGACTATATATTTACTCGTATATACCTACGTAAGTTTTCGTCCAAATATATTAGGTAGCAATTGTAGCGAGTAACTGTGAAAAAAATATAATTTGCATGTCCCAACCACCGGCAGACATTTTTTTATTTTATATATACCTTAAACAAATAACAAACAAAAATAAAAGGATTTTATTCTTCAACACAAAACATACAACATTTAAGATAAAACAATGGTTAAATCTATGTCGACGAAAAGGGAAAAGCCTCAGTAATTTGCTGGTTTTCAGGCTTCACCAGGCAAGTATTCGCCACTGCAGACACCGTAGCATATAAAGACGTACTCGTCAAGACAAGCAACTTAATTTAAACTATTTATTTAATTAATAGAGACAATTATTGCAGCCATGAACAAAAAATGTAAGAAAAAGAAAATGGTCATTGTTTTTGCCGAAAAATATCGGTGTACCTATATAAATAATAAATTAATATATTATAAATTGCAATATTATTCCATTTATTTTATAAACATTTTGGTTGAGCAAGAATGAACATTTAGTAAAAGTTAATCATCAAAATGTGTAGGAAAGCCCACTAAAATATCGTGAAATAAAAATAAGTCACCTAGTGTAAGCCAAACTATGAGATCTTTGTAAGGAGTGATTTTCGAAAAGGATTGTATTCTCCTAACCATACCAAACAGGCAACGTTGCAGGTCGGAAATGCACCTCGTCTCAACATCGGGAAATGAACGCGCCATTCGTATGCTACAGATTCAGCACTCAGGATAGGGGAGGCACCCTATTCTCTCAAGACTGAAAGCTTTGTCATATAAGTAGGTTGGCGACCTCTATTATAAGTTAGGCAAATGTATACAGATCTATGAAATATGCAGAAATTGTTCTCAGAGAAAGATCAAATTTAGTCTTATGTTGGGGAAGTAGAGATTTACCAAAAGTTATAAGAGGGTAAGTTTCAGCCTTTTAAAGAAAATTTCTAATAAGAGTAGTATTATTTTTATATAAGTAGTAAATAGTAAGTAGTTTATTTTTCAGACTGCTCTGTCCACCTCTTCGTTAATATGGTAAAAAACATTGTAAAAAAGCTTTAAGAAATTAAAATATTTTTCGTATCTAAATTACGTATATTTGTCAGTCAACCATGACCACAGGATCCTTAAAAGTTCCGCAACGCTGATTTGTTTTAAAAAAAAACAAATATACGCGACTTAAGTCCGAAAAATAGTTTCACTTCCTACGTGTAACAATCGCGAAAACCTAACAACTCGACAAAATAGCTTTATTTTAAAACTTCGCAATTTTATACGGTAACTATCGTGTACATGGTAATATCACAGACAGCACCTTTAATTGATATATACCGTTCATAGCCTGTACTTTAATAACCTTAACATGTTTCTTTGCCAGACAACCACACTAGTTATGTGGTCTCAAACTAGAGAATTTCCAGTGCTATGAATATGACAGCACCGAAATTCACTCCAGGGCACTAATCAGAACACCCAGGCCGTAACCAATTTCGAAAAGTTATTATTAAGTACTTATATTGAATGTCAAGATGTTTTACTTCCGTGATTTTAAATTGTTTTTTATGAAATCACTCCACTAGTTTGTTATAGGTAATTATTAATACACAGATCTAACACTAACAAAAATTACTTCAATCCTTCCGGATTCGGACCAGCACCTTCGATCAATCCATGCTAGACGCTCTCCAAACATCACATCAGAATTTTTCTATGTAGTTTTTGAAGATCATTGTTTTTGGTTATTGGTTTGTTTTTAAAAAAAAAAAGTTAATTGTCCAAATTGTTCCTACCGGGAATCTAATTCGAAACCTGCAATAACTTGCACTGCAGATGAGGATGTCTCTACAGTGCAAACTCAAGTCTTCAAATTTATTTCTATTTGTAGTTATATACAACGTTATAGTTAGAAATATAACGAGAAAAATGATCGCTTATAAAAATTATTACATCTATACCTAGAGACCGAAGTAAGTTTGCTGGGAGTCCTAATATCTCGACGAGGACTAACTCTGAAAATTTTCATCTCCTTCAAGAGAAAGAAAAAGCAATTTTAAGAAATTCATTTCAAAGTATGTTTAAGTTAGTGCCTTGACCTTAATAACTTAAATATTTTTGAAGCTTTACAATACTAAAGTTTAATTTAAGACATCTCCAAGTTAAGTATATTGTACATATTATACTAGGTTTTAAAGCAGTAAACAGTTTATTTAGTTCGATGGAGAAATACTAGTATCTGTAGGTGTAAAGAAAACTAATTAAATATGTATCTATAATAATAAGTAAATAAACTTTAAAGTCATATAAAATTGTGAATAACAATAGTAAAGGTGGTGATTGCATATCTTTCTTTTGTAACTGGCTAGTAACTGAAACCTTTTCACGATAACAAAACATTTTTTCAAACAAACAACACATTGGTCAATAACCAAAATCCAATATGCATAATTCCTTTTATTTTCATCATTTACCCTTCTAAGATTTCATAATCTTTTACTCCATAAACAATACTAACCTAAAAACGAAAGCCGCTATCGAACACTTTGAAAATACCAACGACGACTTGTTAGTTGAAAACAAAGAGCTTTCAGAGCTATCGATATAGAGAGATGCCTTGTTAAACAGAGATCTATATTAAAACCCAGGCATGAGTTGGCTAGGCGCCAGTATGTAACAAGCTAAAGCTGTTACAGTGAACTGGTTGAGTTTGACGTAATGTGAAATACTTAAATGTAATCATATGAGACAGTTGAGCCTGTTGAGAGCACTGAATAGTATAAGATACTTAAATATAGAAAAGGGTACAAGGATCTGAATAATACTCCTCGGAATTGTTTATTTATCTGTTATTACTAGACGCTTCAAAAAATTTCACAGTTTGACTGCAGATATATTTTACAAATAATTGTTAGCATAACGTACGTATACATTTAAAATAAAACGATAGACACAGGTTCATAGACACAGAGAAAGCATATTTCTACATTTTCCTTGTTCTCTCCCTCGCTAATCCATCGATCTTGTTTCCCCATCAAGATCATTCAGTGTTGCCATTTTGTTCCTTAATCAATTATACTCAAGTCTTTTCGGTAACTTAATTTATTTAAATGTGATAAATGTGAAAAATGAATGAATGAATGTGAAAAAGCATTTTAAACTGAATAATTCACTAACATAGCTTTCCTTAACGTATACTTATCTTTTTTTTATACCAAATGACGGAACAAACAAATCGTGCTCTTGGTGGTAAGCAATACTCATGTTCATAACAGTTTCTGCGCTACTCAGAGCTTTAAGATCTGAGGGGTACTTTCAGTGTGCCCGTCACCCTAAGACATAAGTTGACTAGTCCCGTGTACCTGTTATTTAACCAGCACCTTTGCCCTACAAAACTATTATCTTGAGTTTCCAAAAAAAGAGATATCAATCAAATTAAGATGATTTTTTATATTTTCAGTCCTGCGGAATTTTTAACTTCGTTGGTTTCTATAATTATGAACATAGACTTATATGTGGTAGACAGAATGACTACGACGAAAACGATACGGGAATTATGTTACCATTGGCCGATACCCAATGCGATAAGAATTGAGATCCTTTGCCAAAAACTTCAAATAGAATTAATCATATTAATACATCTAAAACAACTAATAAAAGTAGAAAATATAAAAAATGTTTACAGTTTCATTTTTCTATACAATTTGCTATTGCCCATAAAATAAGAATAGTAATCAAACAAAAAGTTCAAAAAATATTAAAAGCAGTAAATCGTGATTACAAAACTAATTGCCTTTACTTCATAAAATATACAACAACGACATTCTTTCAACATTTATTTACACGTTCTGTTATAAGTACAAAAAACTTGAAACCGAAACGAAACATTTGGGTCACGAACAAACGTTTAATGAACAACATTCTCATCGAAAAGTGGAAATCGACTTGTTCTCATGAATACATGAAAGTAATCCTAATTTCGTAAAGAGTTTTAAAAGTTTATTTATAGTTGTATCACGATTTGGAAATTGTTTAGTGACTAATTTAAAGTCACTTTTGTCCGTGCTCGAGTTTTAAGAACCAATAGATGGCAATAAAACACATTCTTTAAACAACTATGCACTTTGAAAGGCATTTTATACTATCTATTTACTATTTATAAACGCACTTAAGACAAGATGAAGCTAAATTCCCTAAAACATCTTTAAATTTTCTCCTTTAAACCGTCACCGCAGACATGCTTCCTAAAAATCGCAGATTTTGCCCCTTGCTTTATTAATACCTTGTCAAAGAGGCAATTCACTTCTTATATATATAAATATATTTCTAAATTATGTAATCAATAAAGCCAACTCATATTTCTTATGAAATACTTTTCAATTTTTTTTAAACTATAATGGGTATATTGAATGGCGATTTTTTGACACTCTTTATTCAAGAATTTATGGAAACATTAATTTTGACAACATATTCACTATAGGTCATCGATTTAATATTACATAAACAACGTCAGAATGAATGTATTATTTATACAGTACTCTATCGACATGAATGTCTAATACGGATTTCCTTAATTGAAAGAATCTCTGAACAAACAAGAAAGCCAGATAATACCAAGATCGAGTTGTTTTTCTTTTCCTAACATTCAAGTCTTATATTATTTATTACGTACCAGATCATTGTGAATGTTAATATAATATATTATAATATACCTACATACTTACGTAAAATGTTTGGCAAACTTGTTTGTTATCCATGGCGTAAGTATTTATAGGCCTTAGTGATAACATATTTGGTAGATAATCGGAATAGTGTTTATGATGCAATTCCACACGACTTATCTTAACTGTGATAAGTCTGCTTAACGAATCCTTTTGACTATTTAAAAAGCCAATTTTTTATAGGCTATCATAAAAATTGTTCTTTTAAAAACATATTCTAAGAATGACTGTTACCGATTTTTGTGTTACGCAAAAAATACTTTGTTATTCATTGGAACAAACGTTGCGTTACTTGTCTATTGTTTTCGTCGAATCAAAAAGCACCTTACCCCGTCCTTTGGTTCCGCTCTTTTGTTCCATTTTTATAAAGAAATTGAAAGTGTATAGCAAAGTGCCTGTTTTTATGTTTAGTCGGTATTTTTACTGCAGTCATAAAAATGTAGAGCACAAACAAAAAAGTAACGAAACCCTTCCGCGTTAGTGCAATTGTGGAAGGTGAGGTAATTTCAAACGTTAGTTTAAAATTGCAGGTGAAATAGTGAAGGTGGTTTCATTGTGATAATGTGCGTTTTTGTCTACAATGTGGTTTATAATTGTTTTCTTTTATACAATCATTGATTTATTGACGCGGTCGAGAGAACAATGCAAGGTGAGACTTTGTCGTTTAAGACGTAATACGTAATTTCTTTGTGGTTGCAATGACATTTTCCTCAGTTACAGTTTAGAATTCTGTTGATACGGATCTGTTCAAATTTCCGATAGACTTGCATAAACGTAGAAGCAACAGCACCGGAATAAGTTCAACAATGCACAAAAACAAAATTAGCCACGTAACGAAAATACGTGATATGGTATATGCAGACAACTGCTGAAACGATGTTATTTCATATTAACGTATATGGTTCAGCCGTATTTTACCCCAATATTTATTTTGTGCGAAAAATACACACACGAACTCAAATCGCTACGTGTTTGCTACACATAAACTGTCAATATAACTTGACTGTCATTAAGATCCGATGTTTGGTTTCCAAAATATAACCCCCATAAAATAGTACAACTGTATGCGACTCATCTATTCACGGCTAATAATTTACAATCCTTTAAATAGAATACGCCTGTACTAATACCGCTTTGCAATTGTTATTGCCAATTAACTTCAGTGCAGGCATCAATGATGCCACAGAATTCGCATCTTAGAGTTTATATATTCTTGTAAGCCGTGTTTCCTGTATGAGGCGCCGGTCTGACGCTCCGCTAATCTTGAAGCGACTTGCAACACCGTATGTGCAACAAAAATACACCCATTTCACATTGTATTTGCCAAGTGTAGCACAATATTTGTCGAACGTGTCAACCGTTGTGTCAAACGTCACATATCTAGGCGTGACACGTAGCAACAGACGACAATTTCAGTTATTACATGTGTTCTGCTGTTATTGTATCATTCGCCTTTTCTTTTTTGTGCAATATAGCGTTGATTACCTCTGTTTGATGTAAGACGGTTGTATTGCGGAATAGTAACTGTGGGGTGCCGATAACAACAAACGTATGAGTTCATGTGTTTGCTGTTTTTCTTTAACTCTAAGTGTCGGGAGCACTAAGAAAAAGGTTATAAACGTCTCAAAATACGATTAGGCATGATATTTATTAAACGGCACATATTGCGCATCGATTTAAATACATTCTTCAGCTATGTTATGTAACTTATTTAAAAAAACTTGAATAACCCATTATTGTTGCTAGTAAGTCATACGTCTTTTTGCAAGACTAAACATATTTAGAAAAAAAATGTAGTGTAAGAATGTAAATTCAGAATTTAGTCTAATATAAATCATGACGAGACTTTTAGAACTGACAAAGTAGACACCTTTTCCATTTTTTTACCAAGACCATCTCAAACTTTGGATTTCACATTTAACTTGGAAAACTCAATCGAAGGAAGGAAACGAGATTGGAAAGACTACAAACTTTCTCAGAAGTTCCACGTTAACGCAAGGAAAAGATGCAAATGGATTCCCTTCAAATTGGACGGGGTTCAAACTTTACGTACCTAATACTCAGATCAGTATATTTTCCGGCTTATAACATCCTAAACGCCTGACAATTGCTACGCCATTTTGACTCTAAATTTAGTCACTATTTAGTTGATTTTCATCTGAGGATTGGTGTGTCAAATGATGTATGTTTACAAGGTAAAGTGATGAAATATGATAGTATTCGGGCTTGGTATTGGAATGCATATCAGCCTCGAAGGTGTTCGGAAAGATTTCCAATCTCAGTGGATTTCTGATAATGTACAGATTGGATACGAACTTGAGAGCTCCTGTTCCTAAAGGCGCTGTCGTTTTGGTAACCGTCTTGAATAAGTAAATAAGCTTGGCTATGAAAGCACTTTATAACTTCCCTTATCTCACAGGTCACCGGATTATAACTTACAAGCCAGACCAGCTTACGTGTATTAGAAATTTTAGATACATATTTGTAAATCTTTAATTTAGTTTTACTAATGTTAGTGCCGTGATATAACTACAGTTACAAACAAATTATTTTTTTTAAGTTACTTGCATTTGAATATATTTTTAACTTGCGTGGAATATACATATATTATGTTAAACTCGATATTTTTAAACCATTGTAATCCTTCGTACAAAATAGGTGTGCATTTAATTTAATCTCAAAATTTATAACCCATTGCCATGTAGGTATATTTTTTATTGCTCGCAAAACAAGGTAAGGTAGGTATCGGATAAGAGTCGAACGCTTTAACCTCAGCGCCATAAAATGTATGATGAATGACGACAAGCCCTTGCGTGTTGCCGGTACCGTTGCGTCCCCACTCCCAAGGGCTGGGCATCGTTATCGACCATCATAAAAAGATCTCCCGTGCTCTCTTTGTTCCACCTAATTATAGACCAACAAACGATACGATTGGAACATCAAAAGGTCTCAATATATTGGATAATAGTATCAGGATATCGCATCGGGGGTCGGTGCACTCGGCACCATGTTTAAAATCGAACTGATGGGGTTTAATTCGATGGCCGGTATTCTTTTTTGAATCTCTAAGCCTGTGAACCCTGAACGTTAATTACTGACGTATATGAGACGCACCTTCTCGAATTGGGTTCATTTAATGACTTTATATCCCACGAAATTAAAACTTTCAGACTGTACTCAGGTTATTTATTTACATTACCGCTATGAAGAGTCTGCGTAATAGCACATTTAAATGCATTTCAAGAAAAATTATGGATACTCATCTTAAGATCTCGTTACAGGACCACCTGTTTGACACGTGGATATGAAAAACATTTTTTATACAGGGATAAGGCGTGTTATCGCGAATAAATTTACAGTTTTTATATTACATATCGAATTAAGGCAGTCGCTTATGGGTGTCGTAAAATCGAGAAAGTTACAAGTTTGTCTTATTCCGTTGGGTAACTTGTACCTTACATGAGCCAATTTCAATTAAATATATAGCCGTGTGAATATACTTACGTGTCCTGTACCGTAATTTAAATCTTATAAAGCGAGTGGGAGTGTAAATAACTCCTTTTAGTTACATATTACTCACCTCTGACCACACTTAGTGAACTTACAAAAACATTATCCCTCAAATTTATTACGAGCATGAAGCTAACAAATTATATAATCAAATTAGCCATATAGACATATTTCATTTTGAATATACGTAATAATATACAATACACCGTCAAATGCTTGTAATATTACCGTGTCATTAATTCAAAATAATGCCCTATTTACGTGCGTGTTTCGTAATAAAATTCCGTAGTTCGTGTCAAAATTTCATAATTATACGAAATATTTGTTTATCAAAACGGGTGCTTATTATAAATGTTGAAATTATGTATGCACAAGGATTCAAAATGGCGCCTGGGATTAGTAGGCACCGCAGGGACCCTAATATAACGTTCAGAGTTTGAGTTAACCGCCTAACTTTAGGGTAAAGAAACGACTTTAATTTTCATGACCAAAACTTGATGACTTTTATCATAATTTATATAGAATAGTTTTAAGCAATATTTTGTGTAAGACGTACATTCTGTATGGTAAAATATATACATTTTTAAATATTAACACGCCTAATGTATAATGTACTGTCATCAAAGTCGACGCATTACTCCCTTAAGAATATTAATTGCGTTCAGTTATAGCGCCCACCAGCAATTTGTTCTAATCAACCAACGGCGTGTTAGGGCCAATTCATATTTTTATTATGAAAAAAAGGTTTTTATCAAAAAATCAACAAAATAAAAGATGTGGCTAACTATAATCTACAAGAAATGATGATGGTATTAAATACGGCTTCGTAAATATGTTAGAAAATTCAAGCAACGTACGATCTTCCAAATATTAACGTAAATCGGTAGTCATTCCGGTAATGCTGTATTGTATTTGAGAGCATAAAATAAACCTTATTTTCTCAGGATAATAGACCTGTATACTTCCTTTTGCCATTAATTTTTTTTTTTCATTCTAAGAACTTTCCTCTCCAAAACCCCTTTTGTTTTTGAAGTCTTATTTAGATACAAGTCTCATTAAGTCAAGATTGGCTTAATCTCGACCGGCTGCCGATTCGAGTCTCAAGAGGCCCAAATTAATTTAAAGACCAGAACAACATTGAACTACGAAATACAAACCTTTCATTTAGTTCCATGAAAGCAACTACTGTCTATATTAAACTCTATGGCGAAGTAAATAGATATCAGTAGCGATAGTCTCAAGTTGTAATAATGGTAAATGTAACTTTGTATAGGTGCAAGCGTGTACTAGTACAGCTAAGGACAAGGAACAGATGCCCTCAACGAGTTGTACGTTGTATACAAACGTTACGAAAGTGAAATAATTATTTGATAATTGTTTTGTTAATTTTCTCTTATTCATTTGAGCAACGCAATGCAAATTGGTTTGTTAAATAGAACTTATTTCGTAGCAATGTAGCTGTTTATACTTTTGTTAAATGATGTTGTTGATTTATTAAGAAACAATGTTTATTCCTGCTTCCTACCCCGCGGCGCTATTCGGGCATGGGTTCCCTAAACTAATATCAAATTACGCACTTTAAAACAATTCACTCGTAATATTGATTTTTATGTGATATTTATTTATTTTTTGTGAAATTATTCCACGATTTTGTTCTAATTATTAACATATGTAGAATTGTTTTATAATTTTGTTGTGCTTAATGTAGAAATTTAATTTAATGTTTTAAGTTGTTTACTTTTATATAAAAATCAGTAACGTTTACTTCTTTAGGTACTGACATCCCGTTGAGTGTTAGGAGAATCGGGAAAAATTGTTTTGCTAGATCAAACGGTTTAGGTATTTACTATTAAATAACGGTCTTACAATAAATATACAATACACCTAAGTATATTATCTTTTTTTTATATAATACCAACTGGCGGAACGAACAAGTCGTGCGCCTGGTGGTAAGCGACACGCCTATACATAGCAGTTACAGTGCCATTCAGAGCTTTAAATCGCAAAGATCTTATTGGCACTGCCAATGCGCCGGCAAACCTGAGACATAAGTTGACAAGTCCCATGTGCCTGTAATTTCACCAACACGCTTACCCTTCTAAACCGGAACGCAGTAATGCTCACATTACTGCTTAGCGGCAGAAATAGGTAAGGTGGCAGTAGGTACTACCCTGGACGAACTCTTTTACAAGGAGCTGTACCGTTGCTTAAAAATGTACTAGTTTGTTAAATGACAGGATATTAGTATTAGTACTTTGTTTATCATCATCATCATCAAGACGAGGGTTTAGGCCATGGTAGGTACGCCACGCTGGCCCAATGCGGGTTGGGGACATCACACGTTTTCCAAGGGTTGTGAACCTTCTTCGACGTGCAGGTTTCATAACGATGTTTTCCTTCACCGAAAAGCTCATGATAAATTTCAAATTAAATTTGGCACATAAATTCCGAGAAACAAAGAGGCGAGCCCGGATTCGAAGTCACGACTCTCTGGTTGAGAGGCAGTAGGTCAAACCATTAGGCTACCACGGCTTCTTACTTCTTCTTATTTACGTACTTTGTTCGATCATATAAAATCCTGAAAACAGTCTAACGAGTTATTTGAGAATAAGATATCTAACTTTGTATGTACATAATTTTTATATGGAGATTTTTCTCTTTAAGTAGGTACTACACAGAACCTACAAAATTTTGGTTTTCAACTGAAGCCCTATAGTTATTAAATTTACATTGATCCCAAAATTTTCAAATTGCTCAGCGACTTAACAACACCCAGCGCCTCCCGCTGCCCCATCAATTGCAATTTTCTCTGCCTGGTTTTATTTTATTCATATTAATTTAGAGCGGGCGGATTGCGAGGGCGCGACCCCCCTTTCCCCCACCTCACCTCCAATAATCTAGGTTCGCGTTGAAATACCTCGCCTTAATGCATTTTGTATTCGTTTAATACCTACTATAATAACAGATATTTTTAGTGTTGTTAGAAATGAGATAAGTATTAAGTAGAAATTCTAAAATATATGATTCCATTATTATATTATGATTCCATTTTGATTTAATTCAATATTGAAAAACTAACAATTTTGTAAAATACTTTTAATGTTAAACAAAATTAGTTAAGCATTAAGTATTCTTGAAAATTACAAAACGTAAACTTTTAGTAACGAAGAATTGTTTTGAAGCTTCTCGATGTTTTTCATCTCAGTTCGGTCACAAGACGCCGATTCGGCAAAAGTGTTATAACAAAAATGTAATGGTGCAAGGTACAAGCTGTCTAGTCTGGTAGGACTGGAATTTTTGCAAACGAATTTTTTACCAACTAGTTCTCGTCTGAGTGTTCTGGATAGTACCACTGGTAATAATTTCGTTACTGTGGTACTCACAGTACCAGGAATCCCTCTAATGAGACTAGTGATTGATGTGACTGTCTTTAATTTTTTTCTTTTTGTATCTTGATCTTACTATTTTTCAGAAAAAAAAATATATTAAAGCACTAAAAAAAACGCTATGAAAAGAGACAATAGAACACACGTACATCGTCTGCTTAAAGATAAAACCACAAGTGACAATTTTCCTCAAAAACCTCCAAATTATGTACCAGTTGTAAGAAATTCACCATTTTTCTGCAAATAATACTCTTATTAAGTTTATACCTTTTTGTTATTGAGTTTCACGTGCAAGAAAGATTTTCTTACCATAGCTATGCAAATTAAAGACTTTTTGTGGTTTTACCTTTAAACAGATATACAAGTATATTATACTTTACGCCGTTTTCCCGTCGGGGTCGACAGAGCCAAGTTCTGCACTTGCTAAGGTTACACATCTTTCAGATGATCAACACGCATCACTGTCATACATCATATCATCAATCATATATATATTAGAATATCGATAAAAAAATTATAAAATCAAATTCACTGTTCAATTTCTCGAAAATTGGGCATATTATTGCTTTCTTGAAGTCCAAAATGTTTTGCACATTATTTAGTCTTCCTACATGAAACTAAACAATGTTAAGTAAATAACAAAGATGTTTATTCGGGGTACAGAATAGAAAATATAATCGCTTTAGCTTATAAATTTGCCCTCGAAACTTGTTTAGAAGGTTTACTTCCTTAAGAGTCGTAGTGCTGACGCGCTGTCTTGTAGTCTGCAAAAGACGATTACACGCTGCCCATTACTCTACGAGTTTTATTTAACGTAAAGGTATAACTATTGACATGTTTGAAACTAGGTATGTAAGTACATTATAGTATAAGGAAATACATCTGTAATGGTAGTTGTAAGAGGTCAGTAATCATAATTGTTGCTTTACTATCGCATTAGGTTAAGCCTGTCATGAATCATGATAGTTTAAGTGTTTTTAAATGTAAACCAATAAATAAAATAACTTATAAACCCGATGATTTCATTACAGTGATTAAATATTAACTTTAAATATATTATCATCATCATCATAAAGCCATTTATACAGCCCATTACTGCGCACGAGTTTCCTGTCAGGCGAGGATTTAGGCCATAGTCAGCCACGCTGCGCAATGCCCGTTGGGTACTTCATTCGTTTTCCGAGGGTTTCTTCACGATGGTTTCCTTCGCCTAAAAGCTCATGGTGAATTTCAAATTAAATTTCGCACATAAATCCCGAAAAACTCAGAACCTAAGGTCTCCGTTTGAGAGGGGGTAGGTCAAACCATTATGCTACCACGGTTTAAATTACTAAATCACTTTTATCATTGACATGTCAAGATTTTTATTCCCATAAAGAAATAATCTTTAAGCATGCAAATTAAACTACACGAACCGTATAATATACATTTTGGTGTAGGTATACTATATTCTTTTTAAAAACCAAATGTTGTCTAGTCGACGAAACAGCAAAAAAACTTAACAAAACCAACACGTTCCCTAATAATTGTCGTCTACATTGGATCCTAGTCAAAATCACATCAATTCAGACTACCTAGGAGACAGATGTGTCTTCGAAACGTTTGTAAATTCAGTTATTTGCATGCAGATCTTTTTGCAACGTTGGTTGGTAATGAACGCTGCACCCTAGGGTGGAGGGGTGGTCCCCTTTCTAAGCAAAGATTTGGCAATGTTTGCTGCACAATGCGGAGAAGGCGTAAGAGCAACTAATTGGATAGGTTAAAGTTTGTTTGGGAGCTTGTGTCGTAGGGTTAACAGGAAAACAGGTCGATATCTCGTGTTAAGATTGTGATTATGATAATTTTAAACATGCACCGTCGTTGCCCGCACGCAAAATAAACCCCAAAAGTGGTACAATACACTTAAAAAATTATTAATCATACAGAAATTGTCATAACAAATTGAATTCAATATATATCTTCTAGCATTTTACTTTGTATATTAATTATATATAATACATTATCCTCTGAAAGAATTAAATTGAAGAAATAGCAAACTTACGAGATATTCTGAAAAATTTTTAAAAGTGTAGAGTCCTTAATCAATAGCAAGTTTATTTTACTCCAGGTTTATTTTACTATCGCATATATTTCTACAAAGTTTTTTTTTGTATTAATTGTTTGAAATTAAAATAAAAAAGTTCTAGATAACTTCAGGCTTAAAAAGGAACAAAATAAAATCACAACTTGTTACTTTAGAGTACAAACGTATTATCAATTATACGAATGATATATATTCATGTGATAAAAAAGCTCCCCTAATTTATTTTGAATCTAAATAATTCTTAAATCGTTATTAACGGTGCGGTACTTCTCATATAAAAAGATACCCACCATTTACGGCGCAACACTACCGTGATACTACGTCTCATTATACTATAGTAGTAGGTATATACATAACGCATGCATAATTAACTTACAAAAACAGACAAATTAAGATTAACTTAATGTAAGGGACTGTACCATTAAGATATACATCTATCTACCATTTACATGGATACGTAAAGTATGACGTAGTATACAAAATTCGTGTAGAAGGCTGAACATATATTTAAGGCTTACATACCTATGTACGCATATCTAAATTTATTACATACAAGTTAAGCGCGTGTTGTTTGTCCATTAGTCGGTATCAATGAAAGGTATGAGAGTTATCGTTATACTTTTATGTGTTGCAGGTATATAGAAAATAAAAATAAAGAACAAATTTAAAAAATTCGTCGAGAAAATAAAAATAGCTGTATCGTAATGAGCTTTGTACATCTACATACCAATGTCCCATGCTTCTTTACAGATCTTCTTTAAGAAAAAAATATGAAAAGGTGTAATAAAAAAGGTAATTAGGATGCCATGTTAGGTTTTTACTACAAAGTTTACTAAATCTAATTATGAAAAGAACTCAGATTAACGTAAGTTAATTTATGTATCTGCCAGTTAATATTCAAAAACGTTCTCAACGATTTATTTGATCATTTATAAAGTCCCTATATTTGTACCTTACCTGCGACATGGAAATCACTTAAAGATAAGACGGGGAGGCGCGGGCGCCTCGCCGATACACGATGCACCTATCAGACTGAAATATTTCAAAACATTAATGTTATGTATGAGACAAAAACGAAACCCTGTTTAGTTAACATTTGGGTATTTTCTGATTTGTTGTGTTGGCTAGTTGTTAACCGCTGCTTTCCTCTTTATTATAAAAACCACTTCAAACCAGTGTTAATTTTAAAATACATATACACTTTTTTACATAGTTACATAAATATCAGTTGGCCGTTTGTTCGTAGTCAACTATTCGAAATACTTTACTAAAAATGTTTGATAATTATATGGACCAAAAGCCTCACTAAATTTAATTGAATCACTATGAAACATAAAGCTAAATTAATATAATTATAAAGTTAAAGTTTTAACGAGATTATAAAGTCACAAAAGAAATATGGTGATTCTAAATTGATGGATAAGAAGCGGCGCATAAATTTCGTAATTAACTAAATTTAATAGTAACTACAAATAAATATACAATTATGAAATAATATAGAAAAATTGCCGAGTGCAAAATTTATATACTATCATCCATAAATATATACTTCTGACCAACTACATGTATTTAAAACTTCGTAGAAAAAAAAGAACAAATTAATCATTATCTTTAAACAGATTTGACACTTAAGCGTATGTAATATGCAGGTATCGTACACATGGTGACGTAAAAATCACAAACGAACAGAAACACATATTACTATATTACAATTTGTAATAACCAATCTATAATCAATTCAATAACCAAGTTGGTACATAGTAGGTACCTAAGGGAAGTTCATGACTGTCAAAGAAAGCATTCGTGGTGAGATTAATGCCAACCTTAGTCGCAATGTGCGTGACTTTTGCATTTATAGTGAAATATTTATAGTAGTGGATTGAGAATTTGTGTTGACAGCTTCCGAATACTTGATGTTTTTGTATATAAATTTGTACCTATTTATACAAATGAAATAAATAAGAGTTATAAAGAGCAACCCCCAGAGTTTCTTGCCTACTCATTCTTTACAGCGGAATCTTCCATGAGTAGGTACCTAAGTAGATTTTCTTACTCATTCTTCACAGGGAAATCTGCCTTACGAATAAATACTAAAGTTTAATCAATGTGACGATTTCAAATGTAATTTGCTCACCTATACAATAAAGATTATTTGAGTTACAATTTGAGTTTGAGATTTTTTTTGAGAAATATGTTATATTAAATTTTGAAAGTTGATAAATGCTGTAAGCATTTGAAAATGGCAGTATAAAATTCTACGCATAAAAACAAAATTCGCAACCCTCATGGAAGAAAGGCATAAGTGAAGTTACGTCATAAATCTTTATTGCACCATTAGATACAGAAAAGTATAAACCACGTCCTCTCCAATTCTTGTAACTCTAATACTGTAACTGTAATATTGTCATATTAGTCGATATAATGTAACAAAAATTGGAGTGGATGTGGGTAATATTCTTCTGTATCTAATGTAGCAATAAACATTTTTGATGTAACTTCATTTATGCCATTCTTCCAGGAGGGGTGCTTATATAAAATTAATTTTACAATTTAAAAAAAAAAATATTTACAAGTATAGTGTTACAGGCTGGTTTCCGCAACTCGTCTTGGCACATATTTTGCTTGTGGTGAGTGCAGGGTCCTACTCGTGCCACCCTAGCTTTCAAAGAATCTCAGCATGCTCCTGGGTTTGCTGAAAACTTGGGTGAGCAATCTCGACCCTTCAAGGTATTTCGCCTTGTAGTTGGCCACGCTGCGCCGAAGCATTGTAGTAGAATATGCAATAACTAATATTTACAAGCATAAACATATCTTTTTTTGTCGCCGTGTATACACGTGTCAGCGCGATTTTAAGTACTTTGGAGTAAGGTCATGGCTCCTGTTAGATTATCATTTGCATATAGAATGTTCTCCATCTTTATTTTAGCACATCTTTTGTGTCTTCTTTTTGTTTTTGTATTCATTGAAGAGTTGATGAAAAAAATTTCTGCTGGGTAACGATTTTTGAAGTAAACAAGTTCATAATTTAATAATATTTTCATAATTTTATTAAGGTTGCTTGTTTCTACATTTAGTTTGTTATATCGGGCAATAAATTGAAGTTGCATTTTCATTGAATAACTGTATTGAAATTACAAATTTGCTGACGAATAAGTAGTTAATTTTTAAAGTGTTATAGAATCATTAAATGCGCTTATTAAGAAAAAAACAGTAGGGACTTAAACGTGGAAGTTGAAGGTGTATTTTCAATTATTTTCAGACGAGTTTCAGCTGCAAACAAGAATGTATTTTATATTTTTAAAGTTCAAATTTATTTTTATGACAACTTTCAAATATTTTCGAACACTTGAAATTGTCAGATTATTTTGACGCTTCCTGTCCTCACTATACCAATTTTACCATCAGCGCGGGCACCCACAGCTATGTAATGAACATAGATAAGCATCTTAAAATACGATCCACATATCTCAAGCCCACGCATTAAAACAAAACCGCTTGTTAGATACCTATTACCGTCTGATCGAAATCATGAATCAGTAGGTATTTATGAAAAAACAATTTACAGTTTCTATTTCTAATTATTGAGGTACTTGAATCTGAACTTTCAGGCATATAATTTAAGAGTTATATAAATTAATTTTGGCGGCAAACAAAGCTTGGTTAGGTCGGATATGGCCCATTGACAGATTCTATCATTACATGGCAGATGTAGGCGTTTTATTCAAGAGTAAGTTTTTTCTGACGATTGAATGGTGGGGAAATAAAGTTTAAAGCAAGATAAATTGGTAACAATTTTAGTTATATTGAAAGTGTTATTGGTCTTTTTATATAAGAAACACATTTATGAAACCTTATCTATGGTTTAGCAGTAGGTACTTATACTATTATTTTTTATGAGAAATTGAAAAAATGTAGATGCCTAACATACGTTAATATATGCTAATGTTTGTCTTCTATACGATATGTCATCTGACGCGTAAATAATGAGCAGTTTGTCATTTTAAGCTTTAAGTTTCTTTAAAATTGTTAGGAATGCGTAGTATATATAATTTCTAAAGATGGAAATAAGCAATAAAACGCGTGGCATCCAAGAAATACAGTAACCGTGTGCTCATTATGTAAAAATTACAAATATAATATGAAATACAATAAAATGTGTCTAAAGCTACACCTACAATGTAATAAAATATACAAAATTATGTATCTAATAAGAAAAAAATGTTTCTAATTGGATTCTATGTGAAACGGAAAAGTTTTATCAGACCAATGTAATTATCATAATGTAATGAAAAAATGTGCTAAACAACTACGCTAACTACCAGAAAAAAACCGTGTGCTATGAGTACCAGAACAACAGAATTTTTCCAGGACACTACCCAGTGTTGTAAAATAATAGATTGTTGTATTATTTTATTTATTGAAATTGAAAAATTTAAACTATGAACAGAAGACAATATTTTTCTATGTTTCACACAAACGTCATAAAAAATAATAATATTGAATACAGAATTGTTTTCAAACAGTACAATTACATTAATAATCTCAATTTAACACCCAAACTATCCAGAACACAATTTAAAAAAATGTTTCTCAAATTTGTCATACCGGGAATCGAACCCGAGTCATCCTCATTTTGTGCCCGCAGTTGCACAATAGCGTCACGTTGGAATACAGAAGTCATCAATTTAGGACAATAAAGTTCTCCATTGACGACAAAACCCTAAAAATCAAAGTCTACCTACAGTCAAACCTGCCGTAGACTCGACGCCGTCAGCTAAACTCATCAAAATAATCCAAAATACCTACACCATTGCAATGTAATGTATTATCGACCAAACAAAGCTCGTGTTTATCAACACTACGAGATGATTGATCTGCGCATGCGTGTATGTGTATGTGTGAGTTGGTATAAGTACAACATCCCGACGCCAGGCGTCTCCCCGTTATGCAATGTAGCTGGCTCTAGAAACATCTTCGAAATCCTGATTGCCTAGTACCTACTTTAGGTTTATAATATAATTAGATTGAACAACATTTTATTAAAATAGACTAAAAGACTAGGTACTCATATCTCAAATTAAATTTTCATATTTTCTGACAAAATTTTATTCCGTACTTTACAAATATATTCGATTTATTGCTTAAATAATAATTATAAATGAATCTGTCAAATCATATCCAAAAAGAGACAATATGGCACCGTTATTTTGTCTAGACTGTATTCGGAGTTCTTTAGAATTAATACAGATCTCTATCGTCAGTCCCAATCCAATAAGAAATATTTGCACAACCAAATTCTTATACAAAATCGTCTTCTTATTCAAATGAATTCGCTTAAATTGTTAAGCAAACATGTGAAAATTTGCATCTCCTACGAAAATGTAGAGACGGTAAAAATAACAAAGGCGTTTCTTGTTGAAGGAAATTTGAAGTGGAAGTATATTTGGTGATAATAAGGGCAAGAAAGGGAGGGCGCAATTACGTGGAGCCTAACGCCATCTATCGAGAATCCTTGGAGGCTTTTCCAAACTTCAGCGAATGCTGCGGGACGTAGATGGATTTTTCAAGAAAATTTACCCATAATAATTGTTTAACTGTAGTTAAATTTGAAAAAATATAGTAATTCCTTGCAAATAGTTCTAGTTTTATCAAATTGCTATTTTGTTAATTATTAAACTATTCATGTTAATTTTATACAATTTTAAAATATGAAACATTGACTTTTCACGTGGACATTTAAAACAAAAATAGAGATAAATAGATAAGTAAAATAAAAATATGTTATTAAATGTAAAAACCAAATCAAGTACATCAAATAAGTCTTCTGGGTGTACTACAGTAATAAGTTTTACATTATATATTCTTATTACATTTTTTAATGTTTTTATGTTAATTGGCAATAACTATTTTACCGTGTACAATTTTTTATTACCAAAACATTCATATTAAGTTATTTTGATGTTTTTTATATATTTCATTATGTTCTAAGAATATTTGTTTTGAAACAAAGCGTCCCGAAGCATTCGGTCCAAATCAGGCTTCCTGGTAAAGCCTCTTTTAAGGACGTGACGCACTGATATCTGTCCGTTCCTTTCTACAACACAGGCGAAGTCTCTATTAGACAAAGACGGAAATGTTACGTAACTGGCTTCGAAGGAATGTGACCTTCGTTTCTGTTCTTATTTTATATGCATTGAATTTCTCAATTAATTAGATCTTTTATTAACGGACGCCGCTATGTAATGGATATCGACAGATACGTAATTGGATTCCTACATTTATTCTAAAAGAAATTATTACTTGTGTTAGTTTTCGTTGCCTTTAACATTTAATTTTTTTTTAATAGTGTAACAATATTACTATAAGACTTTTTACTAAATATTTAAGTTTACATTTCATTGAACGTTTATATACATTACACTAAATATTTATAAAATGCAGCTACATCAATTTCATATTTTAATTTTTATGCAATGAGACAAGAAAATACTCCAGAAACGTAATTTCCTCAGACAGGCTCACGAGAAACAAACATGCATTTAATAATCGCTCGTAATTGTGTGTTACAATAAAAAATCACATAGCAACAACATTTTAAAAATAACATTCAATTAGGGCGACATCCCAAAGACTCTGTCGCGCCAAATGTATGTTTTTCGACCTTCGAAAAGTAGAAGCGGACGGCCGACTAAATGCCAATAATTGCCACCTGCTACCATGAAACGTTGGCGAAAATTTGTTAGCTATTTTACATCCTTGTCTTTCATTTGAAAAGTGAAAGAGAGAGGGTGAAGTATCCAACCCCTCGCGACGTCTATGCGAAATGTCAATGAACTAATCTGATGGTAGTACAAAATGTATACCGTATAGGCAAGAGAAGACTGTTGAAGTTCATTCTGAATTCCCGACACGTGAACATTCCGCTGAGTGCTTCTTAGAAATTTAGCGTTCCAGCTAAAAATACTGGAGTCGATTAAATAGCTAGCTATCAATAGCTTGATATTTGGCTAGGTAGCTAATTATACAGAAGGTCGAATAATTAGGCCCAGTTGGATTTTGTTTTTAAAAAATGTACCTTAATTCGACTCCAATAACTGTTACAGTAACACACGCTAAAGTTAAAAAACAATTATGTACGTACTTAACAAGATTTTATCTGTAAAAACAGATCACGTAATTACTACTGTACAAAAACTAGTCACGCAACAACGAAATTTGGTTTTTCCGAATCGCATTTTAAAATCGATACATAAAAACTGCAGATTCGAAATTCAAAAATCCATAACGTTCATAAATAAAAACATCATTTGAATTAACTTCAGTCTAAACTAACTTACCTCTTATGTTCATACGTTTAAGGTTTAAAATTGTATAGTAGCTGTGAATATGAGAATGACGCCTGCCAGAGAGTTGACCCACTTTGGCATCATAAAACGTATGAATTATTGCTGTTCACTTGACAATGCTTGTCGACAGCTGTGAGATAGAGCTGAGTAATAATTTTAATTGATTTTCAATTCTTAACGATTTAAATTCAGTCTCTTTTGGGCGTGTTAAAGTTGACGTACATTTTGCAAAAATATATAGTCATAATAAAGATAACACGAACAGTGAACTAGTTATAAGTGACAAAAATAGTAATTTGATATAAAATGATATAAACAACTCGCTCTATTAATTTTGCAAAATATTACTTACGTAGTTTTTCAAAAAAGTACTTTATTCCATTACCCACATTTTTAAAGCATCTATCCGTGTTTTTCAACCGAGTACAACACTATCAGTTCAATCACATACACGTATTCATATAAATTGCATTACGCATGTACTTAAAATGCATTACTGTAATTATTCATAATCTTGATTTATAAGTCGAGTTTGCACTTCTTCGGTTTTAAAAATTTCGAATTCATACTTTGGATATCGTTTAAAAATGTTAATTGTTCCTTATTCAAATTTCATTGTCTGACTTTAATTTCAAGGTGATGGTTACTTTTTGCACAAAAGCTTGTTATAAATCTGTACGACGCACAAAACAAAAAGCAACTAAAACTAAACGTCCATTGTTTTCGTCCAGATTACCTTGGCGAACATCACACGATATTCCAAATATTTCCTCAATTATTACTTACTAAAATAGTCAACACTACAATTCATATGCAAATGAGCAATTAGGTATGTTCGTTGACTTGACTAGAGGCCTAATTAAAATATCTAAGCGTAAATTGCCTACTCGTACGCATAATTACAATAACTTGTAAATCGTTACTATATAAATAGAGGTCCTCAAACATAGACTTAATTAATGATCATTCTGAGTATATCCATGAAGAAAATAATTAATTGTGTAATATTCAAATTGCGCCCAATCTTGCTGGCTCTACGCAAAGGAAGTTCTGATAAAGAGGTCTATTTTAAGCGACTCTTGTCTTTCATAAGGCGGCAAGTGAAAGTTTTTAAAGCGAATTTTTTTCTTTTATTTTACATTATCTGTCAAAGTATAGCAGAGAACAGTTATATTACAGCAACTAATTAATTATTAAATCATTTTAACCGACTTCAAAAAAGGAGGAGGTTCTCAATTCGTCTGTATGTTTTTTTTGTATGTATGTTACGCGATAATTCCGCCATTTGTGAACTGATATTGATGATTCTTTTTTGTTGGAAAGAGGGTAAAGTGGTCCCATTTAAATTTGAAGAAACTATTCCACCTCTAAGGGTGGTAAACTAGGGAATGAAAGACTTTTGTCGTCGGTTTTTAATCGGAGGTTAGGTTATAACTAAACTATAGGAAAATATCTAAATAGCGAAATGTTGTTGGTAGCTGATACAGAGCGCGATTTTGGTTCATAGACGTTAGTGTAGTTCGCATGGTTTTATTATGATACAAACAATAAATAAATGACAATGCAGATAAATAATCCTCGAATATCAACAATCATTAGAATTATTAGACTTTTATCAAGAGCTATGTTGCAGCAACCAATAAATTATTACGTCATTTTAACTAAACTACGTACATGAAAATATCAAAACAGCGAATTATTATTGGATAATGAAACAGAGTGCGATGTTAAACAATAGGCAAAACAACAGTGTATTTCGAGTGGTTTTATAAAGAATCAAACAATAATTATAATTAAGGTAAATGATCATTAAATATCGACATTGATTAGGATTATTTAAGTTTTATCACAAAATCCCCCTTAATATTAGGAAATAAATAAATATTAGATAACATTACATACATTGCTCTTATTCCAAAGGAAATAACTAAAGTACTTGTGTTATTGAATCGGAAACAACGACGGTACCACAAACACTCAGATCCGAGACAATATACAAAAGTTACTTTTTTTTCTATATTGACCCGATCGGGGATCCAAACCCGGAACTTCAAAGATGACGACACCATGGAAACCGGTGAACAAGCTACTCAACCACGAAGGTCGTCAAACAAAAATAATACTTAACTCCATTGACTTGCAATTATATGGACGTCGGGTCCGCGCTAAAAAGTGTCCGCACTTGTAAGGCGCTAAAATCGTATACAGAGCGCCAAACTCCGCTTTAGTCTTCATTTGTTCGACTGACAGCGCGATACTGCGATGACATTACAATTTAAATTTCGAATAGGTTGACTTGGGACATTTTTTTCGTGGTTTTTGTATTAGACCCGTCGTTCATTTATTTGTAAGTCAATGCTTAACTCGCAAAGTTTTAAATTAATTTCTTTTGTTATAATGTTCTTTTTTTTTGTTTAAAACAATGAACATTTTCAAGTAATCGACGATGGAATAAAAGCGGTTTACATTTATCTCTATAAATTAAATAATCACTTCAACACGTCACTTCTGTTTTATATACGAACATTAAAGTTTTATGGACTGCTAAGCTACACATATCCGTTTCACTGCCAGATAGTAGTGTAGAAATATATGCCAATGCGCAATTTTTTATCAAAGTATTTATTTATTTACACTTCTTATGCTTGTAATAAATTTCACAAATTCACAGGTTTTAAACCTGTTTGACGTATTAGAAAATCAAAGATATTTAATAAGCTCATTTCGACACTTACGTGCACAATAAATCAGAAGTCCAATTAGAAAACGACCAATGCTGCCAAATTAAAAAAATCTCTCTAGAAAATACGCTTTCCACCTTCTACGCCAATCCCGTCGAGCATTCATTCTTCGTCAGTCAACTAGATGGCGCTACCATGCACTTCTTTCTGAAGAAACTTTCTATCAGTGTGCGTTTTCATTACGCACACAAATGCGAATTGTGGATATCGTCTACAAGCATTCACTATTCGTACGATATGCACGCACACTGACGTGTATTCTCAATGTGCCGAGTCTATGCTACGTAGTAACCGACAATAATTCAGTAGAGATTGTGGTAGTATGCATGCTATTACGTTAGTGATGGCACACATTGAAGAGTTTTATGTATTCAGCTTGCGGAATGTAGAAAATCGGTAGATGGCGTGAGGCTACACGATTTTCACGAATTCATATTAGTAGAGCTAAATGTTCTACTTCTTGACAGTGATTTGTTCTTCTTTATAGTAAATTTGTACATTTTGTGAGACGTTGATATGTTAGGAGAGAAATTATGAAAATATGTTGAACTGATAATTTTGTAATAGATTTTTTTTATAAAGTGATAGATTAGTGATGAGAGTGCAGGAAGCGAAATGGAAGCTCATAGACTCTGTTAACCTATTGAAATACAAGCGTAATAGTAGAATGATATATTGGCATGTGTGTCTTTGGGTATGAAAAATTCATAAATTAAATATAAGCATTGATGCATGTTTAAATCACAAAACAAATACTTGAAAAGTTATGAATTTTTTTTTACTACATTATATAATTTATATATATATATATATAATTTTTTAATACATTTTTTAAGTTGTACGAGTACTGTTCAATTAGCATTAAAATATACAACGTGATAATTGTTGAAAATTTAAAAAATTTTTGTCTTACAAACTTACAAAATTGATTGTTCCTTGACTCTACAGTAGATAAATCCATTATAAATAATTGATAATAAATAAATAAAATATTATTGATTTTAAAAATCATCCATAGCAATATTAGTAGTAAATTAGTAACAATTTGTCTTAAAATTATGTTAGTAAGTAAATAATTATTTTTGTATTAAAATCAAAAAGGAGAGCACAACATAATAATTCTGAAACTTGTTAGTTAATGATAACAATGTTTTCAAAACAATGTAAACATAGCTATCTCTTTCGTTTACATGCTTTTAATGCCTTACTCGTAGAGATAGAATGAGTCATTGAATTACTTAATCAGCTGTTGACTCTTTGCTAGTTAGTTTGTTACTGTTAAGATTTTGTGTTAAGTAATAACACTTGATATGTAGGTCGTGATCAAATTGTACAGTAATTCTCGTTTAATTTATGATAGTATAAATACCTTTACGCTATCAAAATTAAAGATAGACAATTTCATACTGGGCCGCGTCCTGACATATTGAGACCATGTGGCTGGTTTTTCCTCTATAATTGTTTCCTCATTCCTCTATAATTGTCTAGAATAGCAATACAATAAGGTATTCTTTGACAGAAGAAGACCTCCTGGTTCGGTAACCACGCATCGGTGATGCGTCAAAGAAACTTTATTAAATTAAAAATAGTTTTTAGTAATAAAATTTAATTTATTTTTAAATGTTTAAAGTACCTAGTGTAGGACGCCCTGCGGCAAGATGGACGGACAAACCGAGAAAAGTGGTCGGCAACATTTCGACCGGGAGAGTTTGCATGCAAGGAGAGGTTTATGTCCAGCAGTGGATGCGTGTAACCTGATGATAGTATATGCTTCAAAAAATTTAATTTTAGTTTGTTTTCGTAGTTAGTGTGAAATGTTACACCTGTAATAAAACGTATTTAAGCAAAAAGAAAATAACTTACGCCTCTACGAGGTATACCTTGTGCAAATAATATCAAAGTTACGTCAGGAGGATATATGATATTAGTTTTTTTCATTGCATAATTATTTAAGCTTATACTCTGTGGATGGAAACCGACGGAAAGGTTGAAAGAAGAAAGAAAGAAAGACATGCTTGTCTACTCTGTGTACAATCTCAACCATCTCAAGGATGTTATGTAAGAACAACGGAAGTGTACGAAAATGATGAGGACGGAGGAAGCGAAAGCCGCATAACAGAAGCGAAGGACATACACCTATCAGAAGCGAAGCAGTAGAACTCCTTGTGAAAGAGTTGGTCCAGGGAAATACTGCCACCTTACCTATTTCTGCCGCCAAGCAATAATGTCAGCATTACTGTGTTCCAGCTTTGGAGGGTAAGGGTGCTGGTGAAATTACAGGCACATGTGACTTGCCAACGTATGTCTCAGGGTGACGGGCGCAGTGGCAATGCCCCTCAGATCTTTGCGATTTAAAGCTCTGAGTGGCGCTGCAACTGTCATGGTCAGGCGTGTAGCTTACCATCAGGCACTAGATATAATAAAAAAACCGAAGCCGTAGAGGTCCATAGTAGGTCCATACTCTGTTCACTCCAAAAGAATATAAACATGATAGTGTACCTATAAGGAAATTAGTAAATTCATCCCAAATAAGTTTTTTAATGTACAGTGGAGGTACACGAGTTTTGTTCAATTCAAATCCTAAATTTTAAAGCATTTGTTTCGGTGCCTTTTCATGATTTATGATTTAGTCTACCTATCTATTATTGTGTAGGTATTACAGTTCTCGTACACATTACTTATTAAATAGATTCAGTGAGGATGTTTTGTCTGGTCTTGTTCACTCACTTTAGAGCTTAACTGTTTTTTATTAGTACCACAAACCCCATCACTCCAGCTACTATAGCAATTTTTTTCAGAGAGACCAAGGTAAAACTAAACTTATTTGTCATGAGCTTAGAATATCGATGATCATTAACGAACATAAATATTCATGTAAAAATTTTTTTTTTTTAATAAGGGCATGGATCTCACAGTTGCGCATTTGTTATACAAAATTTTCAAAAATTTGACAATTAGACGATCAATAATGTTAACTCGTGGCAAAGATACACACATACCTACGGATTTCTAATAACTGTGAGATCCATCCACCAAGTGATCTACCTTTCCAAATCCAAAAAAAAGGTCAAAATACAAAAGCGGCCATTTTGTGAAACCGTATCGATTGGTAGGAAAAAATCCATTGTCAAAGGCACAACGATTCCCCATTGGCCCACTTTTCACATTAGGGTAACAGAATAGGGTAGCTTTCCCCATTTTTTTTGCTATCGCGACCCTTTTTAAATATACATCCTTTGTGTTAAATCTCATTTGAGAGTGTGAGTTTCATCTTGTTCGTTTGTATGAAGAAATTTATTAAGTATAAGAATGTGCAATTAAAGTTAAATGAATAATGGCCGTTGGATAAAAACTTTAATTTTGGCTTCTAGATTTGTTGTCAAATATGTTTATACCATCATGTCAAAACGTTAATCTTATCAAGACAATGTAAGTAGAGATTATTTTTTAATTTAAATACGTATTTCTTAACTAGAATAACCGCCAAAGGCTCCATGTACGTCAAAATGTACATATTATGCGAAGTGCTTCTGATCCAGACAATAATTGCTATGAACACGTAAACGCTCAGTGTTATACGTTATATTGAAAATAACGCGTTCAAGTTTAGTGCTATATACTTATTCTGTAATAATATGACCCTAGGGTATCTAGAAAATTAATACATTTTTATCAACCCTGTCAAATGCGGAAAAAATACAGCCTGTATTTTTATGATGCCGATCGGACGGCTCAATTACAAGGATTTATTCTTTATTATTATAAGTAACATGTGATCGTAATTTTAAGGAACACCATTCCAGTGTACAACTTTAATAAACAAGAAACAAAATTAAAACTGCCAAGATATCTACGGTATTTGCAATTAAATTATAAAATTTTCAAACTTCTCGGTATTTCTTTAAATTAGGAAACTATGTTACTTATTATAAGGAATAAGTGCTTATATTTCATCCTTCCGATTGGTGTCATAAAAATGCAGGATTTTTTTTCAGATAAGGCATTCCTAGATAAGGCAAACAACTTGTTAAGTCATTGAATACAATGTTACATACTTTTAAAAATTTAATTGTTCCCTTGAAAAAATATCCTATTTCCAATATTTAAAATAGTTTCCCACCGCGTTTCGTAACTGTGGAACGCAATGTATATAAATAGGTACATATTACGATTAGTTAAAACAAGTTTTGCTAAATGAAACAAGCTTTCAAAAGAGAGATGAGTAAGATTGTACATCTTATCAGATACGCCAGCTAATTATGTATTGACATATGAGACCAGTATGTTTGCATACTTAAAGAGTATACACCTTTAACTGGTTTGTAAACAGTACCTACACTAACTACAAATTACAGCATCTACATTCAACAGTCTGTAATCGTAAGCCGTGAGCTTTATTTCGTCTCGGCCATTTATTGCTACATTGAGTTTAGTGCCTAGAGCAGTCTAGACTCGTGGATACTTGGTGTTGTTTTTTTTTTTCTTTCATAAGAGACGGCCGACCGCGTGTCTTTGACGATAACATTTATCAAACCTGACATTCCAATTATAACAATTAATAATATCCGTAAAAATAATTAATGAACTGGTAAACATAAGGGACTGCCATATCTGATTATCTTGCCCAACGTATTACCATGGCCATTAAAATCGAGGAACACTGCCAGTATTTTGGGCACCCTGTCAAGAGAACCCAAGTTCTTCCATTTCATGTAGCCCTAGTACTAGCATTAAAATTTTTTTGACTGTATCTTTGTGTCCTTTAATAAACCTGAACGTTTACTTTACAAAACATATTTCGTTTAATAAAGTCAATGAATAAATATTATTATTTAATTTTGTATGTCTACTTACTTAGTTTAAAGAATGATATTAGGTTTTTGTTTTCTTATTGTGATGTTTATCAGTTTATGTCTTTAGTTAGTATGTAAGCCAAATATAAACTTTACTACTTTCGTTACCTAAAAAACTTTTTAAAATTATAAATGGATGACTAACATCGCAAGAATGTTGATTCAATTCTTTGTATTTGCAACTTTGTAAAGGTAAACGTAATATATAGCAGTGCGACGTTTTCTACAACATATTTTCGAGTATGTCTTAACTCATTTAAGAGAAAGGAATTCAAAAAACCTCATGCCTCGTAGGGTAAACTAATTAGGGATAAGAACTAATGATAAAGGGTCCCGTCTCTCACAGCTATAGTTCAACCAAGTTGTATTTACCGACCAAGAAAATTGGAACGTAACGCTTTTTTTCCACCTTCAACTTAATATGTTTTAGTATAGTACCGCAGTGAACTGCAAATGCAAATTGGTAGAGCTGTAGGTCGTTCTGCCACTGAGACGTTCGGAGGAACTCAGACAATGGACGCTAGATGATAAGTGCCTTGCTTTTAACAGCTTGCGTTGTACCGGTAATACAGGTAGCTTTGATGAAAATACGAGCTTGTGGAGTAACGTAGAGATGTTTTAGATACAGTTAGGTACCTATAATTGATTGTTGAAAGATAATTACACTTTTTTCACTAGATACAACAATTGAAAATGAGCCAATAGGTCAGTTAGCGACTCCATACTAACTTTGTTTGATTCTATGTTGGATGTAGTAGCAGTAGAGCTCCTTGTGAAAGAGTTCGTCCAGTGAAGTAAGTACTGCCACCTTACCTATTTCTGCCACCAAGCAGTAATGTGAACATTACTGTGTTCCGGTTTTGAAGGGTAAGGGTGCTGGTGAAATTACAGGCACACGGGACTTTTCACCTTATGTCTCAGAGTGACGGGCGCAGTGCCCCTCAGATCTTTGCGTTTTTAAGCTCTCAGTGGTACTGCAACTGTTATGGCTTGTTCGTTCCATCACTTAGTCGTAAAAAAACGTTAATCAGTAAAATACAATCAAATTTGGAAACGCGATGTATACACTAATAACTAGATTAGCGATGGTTCGTCAGTTTTGTGGTAAATTTTATAAGTCGAAATTAATCCAACTGTATGCAATTTTTCCAAAACTGAAACATTTTTTATAGATTCTACGGAACTATAATGACACGGAAGCATAAGCGTAGGAAATGAATTCATTATGGTAAAAAAAATATCCACCGTGTACCTATATTACTTTAATGAACAAACAACAAATATAAAAGTTTCGCGAGAATGTGCCTCTCTGTAAGATTGAAAGAGACAGCAACAACATGAAATGACAAACGTGACCGCGCAACGTGGTAAACAATCCTCCTAATAATGTAACAGAAACCTATACACAATAAGCACAACGGAAAAATAAATTAGTACCTTGAACTATTGATTGGTTGATTACAATAAATATCTCAGTATTTGTTTAATGAGAAACTGTGAATAAAATACTTTACTTTACTTACAGTGTGTGTCAATCTGCAGGAAAAGAACCATTGACAAAAACAGTTTTTAAAGAGGACTTATTCTTGCACTTATGTGCTACTTGTCACGTCCATTCTCAACTCAACAATAATTATTGGTATCTTCGCATGCGGAATGACACATTTTTATAAATGTAGCGAAATTTTGACATAAAATATTTTACAGATCGATTTCATTTCCCTAACAAAGCAAACTGTACAAAAATCCACATAGTTACTTATAGACAAAATGTATATTCTACTCACGTCTCTTAAATGGCATTTCCTTCTTACATAGACCGTTTAGTAATACCATAGGAATTCGTTTCACCTTCCCTACAGTGTATGACATAAGTAGCTACGTGTCACTACTTATACATAGTGTATGATATAACTGGCTACGTGTAACTACCTATACAGAATTTAGTGCGATGCATTACGGCACTTATCGGATGGTAACGATCGGATGACCGAATGCACTTACCGGCTTTGTTCATCAAATGTTATTTACGTAGAGAAAATGTATAGATATTGTGAAAGCCAAGTAATATGTTGTAGTCGCTCAATCACTGATTTTTTTGGCTTTATTGTAGATAATTAGGTTCTTATTACTACGGTATGCTAGTGATGTCTAGTAGAAGGAAGTTGGTAGGAGTACTTTATCGTTGTTATTATTATTATTGTTTACTAAGTTATTACTAAGCACGTTTAAAATATTTATTTACTCTGGTAATAAAATTTGTTGTGGTAGGTCTGATGAATAAAATTATGTGTTAAAAAATTTTCAAATATTTAGACTTATAGGAAATGAAACTATTTTTCCGGATTTAAATCGCGTATATTTGTTTTTTCAAACAAACCGACGTTTCGGGCCCTTTACAGGTCCCATGGTCACGGTTGACTTAAATCCGATTTAAATCCGGAAAAATAGTTTCATTTCCTATGTGTAACAATCGCGAAAACCTAAGAACTCGATATTTAGACTTACTTTTAGGAATTGAAACTAATTTTCGGATTTAAATCGCATATACTAGTTTTTTCAAACAAACCAACGTTTTGGGCCATTTACAGATCCCATGGTCACGGTTGACCATGGGACCATGGGACTTGTGAAGGAACCGAACCGTTCGTTTGTTTGATAAAACAAATCTATGCGATTTAAATCCGAAAAATAGTTTCATTTCCTATGTGTAACAATCGCGAAAACCTAAGAACTCGATGCTTTTACTTTCTTATAGTAATCTAAATACAATCTCATCTAGAATTGTTATAAGTTCATGAAATGTATCAATTATAACCCGAATTAGGCGGCAACATTAAAACATTGATTAATTGTGAAGCAAGCGTTAAGCAAGAATTTACAAGTGAACAAGCGACATTATTCGATTTTATTAGAGCGTGCACGAGGAAGGGTGAAACGCCCAACACCTTTTCTCGAGATTTTAATCCTTGACACTTCATGTCATTGTGATGTAAGAAAACAATTGGATAAGACTTTATGGAAACTATCAAACATTTTTTTTGTAAAGGTATAAAAGCGTCAAGAACATGTCAATTTTCACAATTCAAATAAAACTCTATGCGTCTACCATAAGAACGATCCAAAGTCCCAAGTGTTAAGGATGACGTGTCCTGAACTTATTAACCGACTACTGGAACTAATAACTTTTTGACACTACATCATCCATGCAAATAACAATTCGAGATATAATTCGACTGGCAATTTAAAAAGCTTTGTGGTTCTGATACATAATTGATATAGAAAAAAGCCTATAGGTACTTATTTCATGTAAAGTCTGAATCGATTTCAAAGGATATGAATAAATTAACTTTCGAGGTCATAATTTGGATGAGAACCTTACATTTCAACAATCTTCATTACATGAATTACTATATAAGTAGCTCGCTTGCAATTTGAGAGTACCACTATCTAGTTAATTGCGAAATATCACGAATTCCATTTTCAGATATGGTTTAAACGTATAAAACGTAGAGATGTTGGCATATGAAATGATTTGCCGCGGGGACCCAATTTTATTCATATAATTTTATCCAGTTGTACATTCTAGTATTTAAGCTTTTATTGTACCTTACCTGTATATTATGAAAATAAAGTAAATAGCTTAGAATAATAACGCATAGATAGATAGTTTAATATCAAACGAACTGTTACAAGTGAGGCAAAAATCAAATTCATGTAGGCTAGTTTTAGTAGTAGGTTAATTTTCGGTTTTAGTGAATATTTATATAAAAATACAAGTTGACACGCGTTACTTCCTTGTGGAATGTGATGTTAGTATCTATTTTATGTTTGTGTGACGTATTTTTACACACATTTACCGCACATTTCGTCATTTTTAGCTACAATTCTGGAGCTGTTCGCGGTGCAAATTGACCTTGAGCACTGAAGACCCGCCCGTTCGTGTAGGCCCTTTGGGAGCGCTTCAATTTGCCTCACTTAGCGTGTGCGGGCTAGGTTTCTATGCGTTATTATTCTAAGGTAAATAGTATTTACTGTTCACAGCGTGACCAGTTGTCAAAAAAGAACTATTTAAAAACAATATAAATTTACACTTAGCTTTCATAAATAAAATAATGACTCATAATAAGTAATATTAGTAATATAATAAGTCAGTAATTCAATACACTGAAACCGATTATTTATTTTATAATAAACATTTTATAATAAATAATTTATTTATAATATATTGTAAATAAATACCTACCGACCTTTTATAGTATCTCTAGTTCGGTGCATACAATAATTGAAAAGTCCAATTAACTAAAAGAAATTTCAGTAGGTACCTAAATTACTTAACGAAAATCAGTTCAATCGAGTTAAAATCTCAAACCTTTTTTACCTACAGATCAAATCTCCAATCAAGCTCTTTTTTTCTAAATTCATGGCAGGAAGGTTTTAAAGGGTGAATGATAATCAAACGGAGGCTCGCCTCAATCTGGTTTTAAGGTAAAAAGCCTTTAGGCTTGGTGCCTTTGATTCACATATAAAAGTTTAAATGGTGTAACTCTAATTTTCGCATTTTATAAATTATTTTTTTAAGGTTTTTCGATATAAATTGAAATGATATATTCAATAAAAAAGTAATTAAGGCATTGTGTACATGATCAGGAGCTGAGTTTCTCTGTGGCGGTTAAAAATGGTATTTTATTTAAGTTACAAAGAACCTAAAACCAGAATGTACAGTTTTTAACACCACAGCAAATATGTTTCAATGCAAATCAAACTAAAAAACTTAGTATCATCCATATCATCAAGTTTATACAATACCTATGTCAGGGCTATTTATATCACAGAATACATTACAAGAATTACCGTATCGACATAGCAGATACGAGCAACACATTGTATGGAAGTTTGTTTCCCTTTTAAGAAAAAATTAAGACTTCATATGAAATAAAAGAAATATCACAATCAAATTAATTTTTTTCCTGTTGTTAAGTTAAATAAAAAATAGTTTCGTTATTAAGAGGGTATTTTCTTTTTCCAACCCATCTCTATGTAGGTATGCATCTACTAAACTTGCGCTAATCTCCTCTTGTCAAGAAACCTTGAAAACTTAGTTTTTACGCCTTACAACTTTTCACTTCGTAATGATATAGAGCTTCCATATATTCACTGAGGCATACACTTATACCACGCACATAATACCTACATTATATGCCACAGAATAGAAAGCTATAAGCGGGACCTCATAAGCATAAGTAGGACCCGGCGGCATAATCAGAAACAGTTTTGTCTTCGAGATAAATTTCAATATTACGGTGAATAAAACCACCGAATTTCTGATGAATAATTTCACTTATTCTGGTACCACCAGTTTATTCAAAAGTCGAATACGTTTTAAATTAAATAGGTAAATCATACATTGAATCGTATATTTTAACAACATTAGGAGGTTTTGTGCTAGAACATTGCCAACTCCCAATTTGATCACGACGACTTGTTACCAAATAGGTTTACCAAAAAGGTCTTTTCATTGGTTCTTGTAAAAATCCAATTTGGCAGAATCGTCTGGTATTAGTAACGATGCGTGGCGTTTTGCAAAAAAAGATGTGGTTGTAGTACGACAAACTTCAAGTGGACATAAATAAGGGCCGCAATATTTGGCGGTCCCATCACGACGGGCGGCGACGCTCTCGAATTTAAAAACATTGCTATCCAACAAAATACCAACCTTAACTTTACGAACAAAGAGTCGAACCTCACTGGAACTTAACCCCAAATACCTCTTCAAAGCCTAATAAAAGATAATACACTTTCAGTTTTCGTAAACAAGGTTTACATTGCTACAGCAACAACTCCTCAGAGAGACACTTAAGACAAACTTTCGTTCGCAAAACTTGCACGGTCGCATCAGTTTTGGGAACAACTTGGATTAAATAAATTCTTTCAAGCGTCATTTGTTTAAAATTACGGAGCAAATTTGTTCCTAATAGTCGGCTCTCCAACAAGTTTACATCAAAGTCAATCGTTGAATGAACCGTGAAATTGACGGTTACAATTTAAAAAAGTAATGAATATGAGTCAACTCGTTCTTTGTATGAAATTATAATTGACTGTTTCGTTTTAAAAGCCGTTTGAGGAAAACGTAAATAATTGCTTTTAAATTATTATTCTGAAGCCGTCTGTGTAAGATAATTTTTTATTTAAAGATAAAATTTTCGAAGTTTGAATTTCATCTTGCCAACCCCATATGGTCATACCATAATAATAGATAATTTCAATGTTATTATTATTAAATGTAGGTTCTTCAGTAAGCGCTACTTAACTAGGTATTTTATCCTCAGTACGAATGTTTATAATGTCTAATTTGATATGATTAATATATAAAGCTGCACACATTTGCATGTCATTGTGTTGTTGTAGAAATTCTGTAAATTATCATATACCATTATTCCCATAAAATTTGCGATAAGTACCTTTATTTTTGCCCCGCGAAGATCTTTTACGTCTAAATGACTTCAGATTTTTTCACTCACACTTCGACAGTGAGATATTCCATCACAAGAGGAAAGAAAATAACTTAACCATTTGGGAATAGCTACCTTTACGCCTTAATACAGCTCAAGAGATTTCCCCTGTCCGTTCATACCCGGATCACGTAAAGTCTTGAGGCACATGTATGGCTTTCCTTTCAGCTCCATTTATCTACCCCGGAGACTTATTATCCTGTGTCTACACAAAAGATCCAAGAATATTTGTTCAAATATAATCAGGGATGCGTCCAAACAAGAGCGTTGTTTTTATTCAATATTGTAGAGTATTCGGGTACATATAAGCCTTGGATATATTTCGTTGAGAATATTGGATTGGGTTGGGTTTTTGGTCTTATATTTTGCTTGGATTATGTAAAGAGGTTTCAAAGTTTATACGGTTTGTTTACGCTTCCAGGAATACAGTAAGTATAGAACAGTATAGATTGCCATAAAGAGAACTGAAGTTAGGAAGAAGCCTACTTTAAATAATAAAGGCCAGAATTTCTAGATTTAAAACTGCAATTTTGGAACCAATTTTCATCTATGAATATTAGTAGTCATTTATAGAATACATTTCTATTTTTAATGTTAATGAACAATTACAGATGTTTGGAATCAAGATCTCTTTTACGAGATAAAAACCAACGCATTCTCGCGTATATTTTTGTAAAGATTCTGTAAACAAACCGCATATTCCCAGGAGTAGCAATTTTTCCCCACGTTGTGTGTAAACAGGGTATACAGTACGCGGCCGAGCCTCAATAATATAAAACATGCTCCATCCAAGCTCATATCGCCTCCACGTGTATTTGTACCACCCCTTCCAACCTTGCAACCACGCGAAGAATACTTTACTATATACTTTCTATGTGAAAACGTGAGTCTTTTCAATTTGGTCGAGAAGCATAGACATGACAAGGTGATGTATCTTGAGACGGTGTATTTTTCGGGAAAGTGTAAGTAGATATGTTAATACCTATAAAGAAATTTTAAAGAGGTGTCTTGTTCGAAAGTTAAAATAACTTGACTGAATATAATGTACGATATTAGTAGTTACAAGTTTCTCATAAATTACGGTGCGAATTTTATTATTTTATGTGAAACCACCCTGAAATATTGGGAGGTGAATAAAAATCACATTGCAGTAAGAAACTTCAACATTGGTTTAGTGAAAAACCACGAAAGTTTTTTTTATAGTATCAAGAGACGGGACGAACAAGTCGTGCACCTGATGGTAAGCTACACGCCTGTCCATAACTAAATCGCAAAGGTCTGAGGGGCACTGCCACTGCGCCTATTACCCTGAGACATAAGTTGACAAGTCTCAAGTGCCTGTAATTTCACAAGCACACTTAACTTTCAAAATCGGAATACAGTAATGCGAACTCTTTCACAAGTAGCTCTACAGCAACTAAATATCTCAAAAAAGGTCGGATCTAAATAGATAAGAATACAAAATTTGCAACAAATGAATTTCGCATACTTTGTGAATTTTACAAAATTTCATTATCAATGGAAAAAAAGATGAATCTACAACTCAACAGTTCCCTATTTTTTAAAGAAATCAGCATATACTAAATTGAATTAAATAAAGGAAGGCTAGTCAATTCTTTTATTCATATTTAATCTGAAATAGAACTAATGGTCATACGTCTACTGGGAGAGAATCGCCGAAGGTCACGTTCTCAACCAATGGTCTATAGCCGAAATGATGTTACTTGTTAACTTGAACAATCGACCTCTGATATAGATAAGATTCCTTAACAGATACGTCTTATGAATTATATTTACCTAATTGATGCAAAATCGTGATGGAGATTGCTGGAATAAAAAAACTACCTCAAAATAAAAATATTAACTACAGTGAACATTTTGAACGTATTTCAATGTAGTACTTTCTGCTCAGCTAAATAAATAAATATTTATTACGTTTGGTGTACCAACATAAATTCAGTTCAAAGATTAGGTAATTTTTGGAAGTGAGTCTATATTTGATCTTCAAACAAACCAACGTTTCGTGTCTTTCACAGGTCTTAGGGTCATAGTTGACTTTCGATATTGTCATAGGTCATAGTTGATATTTATTCGGATTTAGATCCGAATAAATATTTTCATTACCAATGTGTGACAATCCCAAAAACCTAAGTACTTGATAAGAGGTAGTTTTTAAATTAACTTTCAAACTTCTCCAAGAAAATTTCATTATCTTCTTTCTTTCAAAATACGGGAATCACAGAAACGACTTTTTCTTAAAGGTTTATACGGAAACGGAAAGTTAAGGAATATTACTTTCTCTTTGAAATCTACACAATGACCAAAAAAGATAAGAAATTTTGCTACGAGGCTTATATAAAATCAATCAATACGAATGGTTACTGAGGAAGGAGCTAACAAGCTCTATTATAATAAGAAAATATTCTTTGATACTAAACAAAGATCAATACTCTAGATAATTCAGTGACGACAGTAAGTACGCCAACGCACTAGCTATGAAATCGTTCGTTTCCGTTCCACAGAGTCTAACAATCTGTTATTCTTGAAGGCAGAAAGATATTACTTAATGGCAATAGCGAACTAAGATAGAAAAAGCTTTAGCAAGTCACTCGCAGTGAATTGATTTAAAGTTTCAGGAATAATTTAAATCCGGTATTTTTATATTAGAATATTTAACGATTCAGCAGCTTACTGATTAACCCCAAATTCTTTTTTATATTAGACAACGTCACATATGTTGCTCTGATCCCAAAGTAAGAAACTAAAACATATGTGTCGTGGAAATTGCAAACAACGGCGGTACGACAAACACCCAGACCCGAAACAATGCAGAAAATTTCGTTTCTACATTGACCCGGCCGGGGATCAAACCCGGGAGCTCAGAGATCTCTAGACCATGAAACCCCGTGTGCAACCCACTCGACCAAATCGGTCGTCAAAATAATAACAAACATATCGGTCTCATGACGTTTTTATCCATCTTACTTAGCTATATTTCTTGGCAGCTTAAATTATATTCGTAATGATCCAAATACATTACAGCGAATATAGTGACGGGCAAATATATTAATTAGTGGGTAGATTTCTTATTCAATAGCCAATTTCTAGTCCGCGTGAAGTCTGCGGAAGAATATGTTAGTCTATGACATCTTACAACACGTTCTTCGGTTCTTCGGACGCCAGATTGGAATATTATACAGTGGTTTATCCGCTGGGCAACCACGTTGAATTGATTAGCTCCAGATGACTGATTTATCATATTTATTATGGCTCTATCATAATATAATAGATTGTGACTACTGTTTCTTTTATTTAAATGCCTTGTATATAAATTTTCTTTGAAATGTAGTAGGAACTTGAAAGATATTATATGTAAAATCCATATGCTTAGTCGGATTATATAAGTGTGCTATATGTGCGGTACCCGAGTGTGGTGGAACGTGTGTATTGAACAGTATTGATACAAACTTATAGAAAATAAACTCGCTGTGGTATCTACGGCGCGCAACACGCTGCATCTGAGTTCCAACTTTGCCTTCATTTGTAATTAAATTTGAACAAGCGGCGTGTTACTTCAGACCAGGCCAACGACTTGTTCGTCCTGTCATTTGAAATTATAAAAACAAGTATTTTTTGTGTTTGATTACACTGGTATAAATTAAAGACAATTAACATTGGCTACTGGTTAGCTGTAGTATACAATTTACAATCGTTTAAGAAAAAAAGAAAGAGATTCAGAAATTTCAAAAGAAAACTTCGTAAACAAAACACATCTTGCTGGGAAGTTGACGGAAAAAGGATGGTTTAAAGGAACGTTTCGCCAAGAAAAATAAGAAATAAGTTTCGTTTCCCTTTAAAGTTTAAATTAACTTTTCAGTTCCGAGATCCAGAGCTTTTTAGACGTGTCCAGGAATTTCGTTGAGCAGAATATAAAGGAAGTTTGTATAGAAAGTCCTGGGTGAAACTATTTGAACTCACGGATTTACTTTTGAATAATAAAGTACTTTCTGTTGGTATTTTGCCTTGAGGTAAAATACGGTACCGATTTTCTTTTCGGGAAATTATTTAGTACAAATTTGTCATTTTGTTAAAACATAATAGGCACTTGATACGGAACACAATATGCAATGTAGCACAAACACAAGTAAATTTTAAAAGATCAGTCAGACAAACTGCTAGACTCTTAGGTATCTCTTATATTTCTGCCGCCAAGCAGTAATGTGAGCATTACTGCTTTCTGGTTTGAAAAGATAATAGAAGATAAAAGAAAAAAGGGTGCTGGTGAAATTACACGCATATGAAACTTGTGACTTTTGAATTGCAACTTTTGTGGACAGGCGTGTCGCTACCACCGGACGCACGAGTTATTTGTCCCGTCACTTGGTTCTGACGCACAAAATAACATAAGTGCTACTTTTTAATGACAAAAACCGACCTCAAATATTCGTGTAAATATTTCTATTTGCCAAGTTTTATTGAAATCGGTTACCGGAAAGTGCGTGACACCGGATTCATCCCGTATTTTGCCATCCTTAGAGGTTGATTATCAAATTGAAACGAACTGAGACGACCTCCGACCTTTCCAATAAAAAAATTATCATCAAAATCGGTTCACAAATGCTGGAGTAATCGCTTAACATACACACATAAAAAAATACAGTCGTCGAACTGAGATCCTCCTCCTTTTTTGATATCGGTCAGTAAAATTAAAAAATTCCTTTGGTTAAAGTCAACACTTATTAATTTCATATGTGTCGTAGGAACAGCTGAAAAAGGGACTCCTTTCTTTCACATTAAAATTTGTGACGAAAACAAAAGGAATCACATAGTGCTACATCAAGGGATAATCGTGTTGTGTATGGCATTCACCCAGTTTAGTTGTCAGGTGGGCCGCCATTGTGTGTACCCGCATACCCCGCCCCGCGCACCCCCGCACCCGCCATTGACATGCAAATGAAACGGGCCTCGCTCGCGGACGACGGTTATTTATCTCTGATTGGCTTCGTTTATTCCACTTTGACAGGCAGATTCCAATTTCGAACGAAATTTGCTTGTGTCTACATAATTTGAGCATGGAAATGTGTGTGCGTGTCAGTAAAATTTAAAAATTCAAATTGAAGGCAATTAATTTCCAAGTAATTCAGTTTAATTTGTGTTTAACTGCCAGTTATTTGGTAATTATGAAGCGGGACGTTTATGCAGTATTAATAATTACCTATCGTATACTATATAACTAAGCAACACCTGTTAATTTATTTGAACAGATAGGTACTTATTTAGTTTTCTAATCCATATGCTACTATATCAATATGCTAAACTTTGTGAGCCCAATTCCGTAAGGAGGCAGTAACCTCAATACCAAAAGCTCAACGAAAACGGACGGAGTTTGCCAACTTGTAACAATCGATAAGGACAAAGGCGACTGATCCTAACCATGTCTTCATAATGAAGGCAAGCGTATGAATACCTTTGTTAGCAAAAATTTGTTGTTATCTAACCATATATATAGTGTGCCCATTTAATTAAAAAGTTATTACGTGTCAAAAAAATGGGATGTAAGGGAGCAATCAACACTTAAGCTCTTAATGTCAACCTAAGCTACCTGAGACTACCTAAAACAACTGACCCTGGCATCGTTTAATAGACGAACTCTGAGACTTGATGAGTACCTAGCACAGTTGGAAGCGGAGCTAGAGAACATAAGATGGCATGTTCTGGGGCTATGCGAAGTCCGAAGTGAGGTAGAGGATGTATATATATATATATATATATATATATATACATATACCCATGACTCGGCCATTTTCTGTACTTCCGCGAAGTTGATCAACCATCCCAGGGTGGCGTAGAAATCCTCATCAACAGGGCCCTCTCTAGCAACGTTGGAGAGATCTCTAGTGTGTCGACCAGGGTAGCGTACCTTATACATCGGCTATCAAAAAGGTATAGCTTGAAGATTGTACAGGTCTACGCGCCGACCTCGACACATTTTGATGACGAAGCGGAAGTATGTACGAGCACATGTCAAGAGCCTTACACAACATCACCAAGGCCCACTTCAACGTTGTTATGGGAGACTTTAACTCTAAAGTGGGACTTCACAGTCTCAACGAATCTCGAATAGGCCCACATGGTTATGGTATGGAAGTAGGGGGCAGATGCTGATAAACTTCCTCGAGAGGGAGGGGCTCTTCTTTATGAACTCGTTCTCGGCAATAGAACGAAACCGAGGGTCCAAAGTGTTCACTCAGCAGCTTGGAAGGAGCCACCTGACGAAGCTTACAACACACGATGGTCGAACCATAACGTCGAAGCCGGATATTCTCGCCGAGATAGAGAACTTCTATGGCCGGTTATGCGCTGCATATGTTCCTCGTACCCTACACCACAACCACGATCACAGAGCCGCCTTGATGTGCCACAATACCAACGACCTACCAGATATCAGCCAAGACGAGATCGTATTGGCTCTAAAACAGTTCAAAAATGGAAAAACCCGGAGTTACTTCAGAACTTCTGAAATACGGAGGAGTTCCAGTCATCAGGAACTAAAGAACCTGTTTAATTCCGTCATTCAATGTAGGAGAACTTCTAAAACTGGAACAGGAGTATTGTAATTCTCTTTTTCAAAAAAGGAGACAAATCTTTACTTTAAAACTACAGACCCATCTCACTCCTGCGCCACGTATATAAGCTGTTCTAGAGTCATTACGGATCGTCTCGCCAGAAGACTCAACGACTTTCAGCCACCAGGACAGGCCGGGTTTCGACGGAGATACGGCACCATACATACAGTGAGGCAGATTATACAGAAGTCAGAAGAGTATAATCGGCCCTAGTCTCTAGCCTTTGTGGACTATGAGAAGGCTTTTGATTCTATCGAAAGCTGGACTGTCTTGGATTGCTTGCAGCGATGCCAAGTGGACTATGGTTACATCGAAGTGCTGAGATGTCTGTATTACGCCGCCACTATGAGTGTCCAAGTACATGACCAGCAACCGGTCTTTATCCCATCCAATTACGCAGAGGAGTGAGACAGGGCGATGTCATATCCTCGAAACTGTTCACAACTGCATTGGAAGATATGTTTAAGACGCTGGACTGGAAAAGTATGGGCATTAACATACGGCAAGTATATCTCACACTTACGATTTGCAGATGACATAGTCCTAATGGCGGAGCTATAACAGATGCTGGACGGCCTAGCATCCGCCTTGCGACGTATTGGTCTCGGCATGAACTTGGATAAGACCAAAGTCATGATCAATGATCACAGTGATCCGAGACCCATAGTCGTAAATGGCCACCTTCTTGAAGTTGTTTCCGAATACACTTACCTCGGGCAGATTTTGCAGTTAGGGAGAAATAATTTCGAGAATGAAGCCAGGAGGAGAATTCAGCTAGGATGGGCAGCGTTTGGGAAGCTATGTCGAGTCTTCTCGTCACACATAGCACAAAATCTGAAAACAAAGATTTTCAACCAGTGCGTCCTGCCTATTACGATTTACGGAGCCGAGACGTGGACACCAATTTAGAGTCGGTCAGCGCGCTGTGGAACTGGCTATGCTCGGAGTTTCTCTGAAGGATAAAATTGGTAATGAGGTTATCCGACAGAGAACCAAGGTCACCGACATAGCTCGTACAATAAGCAAGCTGAAGTGGCAATGGCCATATATGTCGAAGAACCGATAAGCGATGGGGAAAACGAGTTCTAGAGTGGAGACCGCGACTCGGCAAACGTAGTGTAGGACGCCCTACGGCCAGGTGGAGTGACGACCTGCGAAAGGTTGCTGGCGGGAAACGGATGTAACAATCTAAGGACCGGGCGAACGCACATTGTGAGGGAGGCTATGTCCAGCAATGGACTGCAATAGGCTGATGATGGTGTCAAGAAAATAAAAAAGGAATCATTGTACGGTCTTTACTACCATTATGTAAACCAAGAACACATGAACAGTTTTGAGGCAAATTTACTATGCATTTCGTAGCAGTGTTTCGACTTACATTTTTAATAATTAACAATATATAGATGAATAATATACTTTAGAGCACAGATACCTAAGACTATCTTGAGTCAAATATTAGTAAGAGATACTCTCATTTCCAATGAACAAATACATATAAAGAAACTACCTTTTAGTCTTTTTACACATATACCATTTAATCATCATTATTATCTGCAAGTTGTATAATAAATATGTACGTATACCAATATTTTATATACTTATACCTAATCGTATAAGACAGAATACAGTTACATGCATTTATTTATTTATTTATTGATGTTGTATATAAGTAATGAATTTCAAAATGAGTCTTCACTTGGACTATTCACTGAAATGATAAAATAATATTGACGTTTATTTAGTAAACATTAGAAAAACTGCATCAAACGTTCTTGGGAATTATTTACATTACAATTTCGTTACGTGTATAAATATTAATGCACGTGACTGTACATAAGGCGTATAATAATAACATATCACAATACATATTGTTATACTTTGATTGTAGACTCTATAGAATTACCTTAACAACATAAGGATGTACCATAAGCTTTCGATTCCTTATGTTTACGCGATCCGAGTACGAATCGGAACCGAATGACTATTTTTCGCAAGTCACGTCTCAGTTCGAGCTTATCTCGAGTACGGATGGTGATAATAAGTGATACCGCGTAATGTCGATAGTGTAGCTATAAAATACTGGATGTGGCACATTTACAGATTCGAATAATTCTTTTTTGTTTTTCTCAAAACAACAAAGTTTTTTCTTCATTGTACGTCAAGCTATAAAAAGATTACTAACTAGAATATCATTATGAATGGGGTAATTTATAATTAATATTAACAACACTGGTACTATTGGAATATTGAAACTTTATTGATATATTTTGTTAATAATTTAATTATTATAATTTTTATACGTGTTAATTGGATTTATTTAACACTTTACAATGCCACAGCGTTTAACGGTTAATATAGAAATGATTTTTTTTCCGATCACCGTCTATATTTTTTTTTCAGACAAACGACACGACTGATATGTCTGTACAAAGTCCGAAACAATGGTTTGCTTGGAAAAAAAAAACAACAAGCGTTGCAAAAAAAAACTGGAAAAAAAACAGTATTTTTATTATGAGATTAGGTCAATATTTTTTGTGGTGTTATGCAACCGACTAATCCATTAAAAATTAAAATCACTTGTGATTTGTTGGCGAATAGGGAACGGAGTTTCATTAAGTTACAATCGTTCCTATTACCTACTTATCATGAGATTCAAATGAAATGAAATTAAATTAAATCTGTTTGATTTTCGCAAAATTATAGTGTACAATAACTCCTTACAACTTGTACTTGGAATTTGTACCAACTTCATGTATTGCAAAATGAGAGACAATTCATATTAATTGATTTACTCAGAACAATGTAACTGCCGATAATTGAATAAAATCTGTGGTTAATAACAAACCCGCACGCACTGTTCGAACACGTGTTTCGGGAAAGCTGTTAATAGTGAGGTGTTTATATCCAGTTTGTTTTATTGTTTAAAAATACTCGTATACTTGTAACAAAATTACCATTTCTACCAAATATAAATTGTTTAGTAAATGCAACGCACAGGTTTTGAATTTATTATAATTAATATTTGTTTTCGTAGTTAATTACCACTGCCTTCGTGACCGAGCGGTTACCATGCTAGTCTGCCAGAGGTTTCGATTCCCGGGCCGGGAGAAATATTTGTAAGGCCTACTTTTATGTTTTTCGTGAGTTTGGGTGTAATTTGTGGATGTCATGTATGTGTCCATGGCACCCGCGACATAGTGCTCCATAGTGCGGGGCTATGAGTGTGTGCATTAAAAAAATTATCTTAAGTAATAATACTCATATACAAAATCTAAATAAAACAGTTACTAACTCTACGAAAAATACAAAATGACAAATATGTTTAAAAAGTAAGCTTTCACTCAAACATAATCACAATGTAAATTTACTAGGTACCTATCATTTTGAAACGCAACACTAGGAACTTACATTGCGTGCGATGACAACATCAATTGGAATTATCTTATTATCATTGATGACGCATCCAGCATGTTGAATATCATAGTACAGGAGCATTCACGAAGCGTCCTTTCAGAGTCAATATCAATAAATGGAAAGTTGGGAAATTGGATGTGTTTCGGCTCGTTGGGGCCGGAGCTTCAACACGGTTCGTAATAAGATAGTAATGACCTGGATGATACTCGTAAAAATATGGTCTGCTCCCGGTCTATGACTAAATATTTAACCGGTACAAGTACGATCGATGCTTTGTAGGTTTATTGATTTCTCATCATTTTTTTATTTATACCTCTATAATAATCAGTAAAAGTTATTTTATCTCATTGTACTTATATTTCTTCAATAGTTAGGTACTTGGAATTTTTGGTATTTGCTATCAATGCTTTAAGAAAATCAATGCTAATTTGTGGCTCCATGACTTTTCTACCCACGTTTATGTGGATAGAAAAGTTTAGCAAAATACAAAATTGGCACCTACCGGGAGCTCATATCCGCTGTGTGCGATTCTATCTCCAAGATTCCTGAAACAAAAGATGCTCTCGTTAGTTTTCCCAAACAATCAAAGAAGCAATTTGCAAGGCAGCTAGCTTAATTGTATAGAGAGGGTTGCATCAGCCTATGAAGATTGATTTGACATTGACACGGCGGCGCATGCGTGTCGTCCCAATTCGGTGCAAGCGACAAGAGATAGACATATGCAAATTTACTCGAGTGTGAAAGAGACGAATATAGATACACGGGTCTGTGTGAGACAGGTCGCTAACATGGCCGACGGGATATTGCAACTGCATTCCAAAATATTTTGCTGCAGAGTGTATTCTGTTCAAAAATTCAGCTCAGCATTTATGTAACGAGATATTGTTATCTTCAGGAGGAAATTGAATTCGTATTGCAATCTTCGTAAAAAATGACAGGAAATACAAAAAACTGTTTGTTTATTTTAATTTATTTCGGTATTCGTACTTTTTCACCTTTGAAATAACCTCCGAATAAAAAGGAGTTAATGAATAATTAATTTCAACAGGCAATAGAGACAACACATGTATAAAATACGTAAATATCATAACTTTGAAGCCTTTTGATTTGAAAATGTAAAAATATAACTGAAATAAACAACAATATATAATAATAAGGACTTTAATTTGGAACAACACTGGAACAAAAGCATTTGCACTAAACGCTCGGCTAATCGCTTCAATTTAGCGTAAGTAAATAAAAGTTTAAACAGATTAAACTCGGTAACGAGGGCCGGCGCGGGGTGTTCAGAGGCGCGGGAAAGGCACAATTATCTCGTCCTATTTTCCCTTCTAATTTTACGTTAGGTCCGCCCTTAGACTAGGGATGCACGATTTTTACTTCGAATAGATTTTTTGGATCGTAATGGATCATATGCCTGAAGAGATATCGTAAACTACCGTTTCAAAAGTAATTTCGATAAAAAAAATTACAGCCTTTTTGCCTTCAGCGGTTACGACTTTCATTAGTGATAGTAACCAGCGACAATCCCCAAATATTATAGACTTATTGTACTTAGATGTTGCCAAGCTGCTTTTTTTACAGACCAATATAAAAAAGGGATTCAGAAAGAAAATGTTTTGTTTCAATTATGAATACGATCAAAATTATTCGATCCGCCATAATGTTCGATCGATTTACTTAAAATCGCATTAAAATGAATCGAAACAAAAAATTGCTAGATCGTATACCTACACTTGAATCGATCTTCGTAAAAATCGAATCGTATTGTATATTCCAACCTTAGTCATCGAACGAATGGACAGAATAAAAATTGCAAAAAATTTGAAAACAATGTTTTTTTCAAACTGTTGATTTAATTATTTGTAATTTTATAAGTCTTATGATTGCTTTTAATCAACATAAAATTGTAAACTTCTAATGAAAAGCTTACCTGAAACTTAAGAAAACTTTAATATTAATGCAATCTGTCGAACTTGATGGGTATCATTTTTGTGACGGGTTTTTTAATAGTAGCTACAGTGACACTCAGAGCTTTCAACCGCAAAGATATGAGGGACACTGCCACTGCGCTTGTCACCCCGAAACATAAGTTGACAAGTACCATGTGCCTCTAATGTCACCAGTACCCTTACCCTTCAAAACCGGAACACAGTAATGCTGACAATACTGCTTGGCGGCAGAAATGGGGAAGGTGGCAGTACTTCCCTGGATGAACTCTTTCACTAGGAACTCTACTGCTACGTTATTTGGTTTTATTCAAACTGTACTCAACTAGTTCCAACATGTCTTACAAATTTATCTATCCAAAACATATGCAAATCTCAGCCCCTGTCATTTCAGCAGTCTCCTGAGACGAGTTACGACGGAACATTACAAGCAACATTGCCCTACAAATAAACAAGATTATTAAGAGAAGGGTGAAAAATCTCCTGATCGATGTTCCCTCAGACGAAGTTGAAAATTATAATCTACAGCGCGAGAGAATTAAATTTACATACGAATAGGCCGACAGAACGTTTCTAGGGAAAGGCTGATATCTCAAAGTATATATATTTGTTTTTGTTGATCTTTTGTATTGTTAGAGTAGCAAAGTCTATATAAATTATACCTATGTATTACTAGTGAGGCAGATTGAATACCAATTTTAATACTTATGTTACGTTAAGTTGAAATTTTTGTTGAATTGGTAACTGTGCAGTACAACCTCGGCAATTTGATTAATCGGGCATTATTAAAACAAACCGGTCATTATGAATAATGACCAAG